>NW_022437058.1:1304949-1454010 GCF_009761245.1 Sapajus apella | reverse complement strand
CAGACACACACCTCTACAGACACACGGGCCCAGACACACACCTCTACAGACATACAGCTCTACAGACACCCAGGCCCCCAGACACACAGCCCCTAGAGCACGTGGCGCTCAGCGGTGAGACAAAGGGAAGGAAGCCTGTAGCCGGCTCTTGGAAAATCACTCTTTGGGCATAGCCATTAAAATCTTCTGAAACACCCCTCCTAGGGGTGCCACAAAGTACAGCAGAGCCCACATGTGATAGAGAACAAGCACGTGCAAGTGCAGAACTCACTTTCTTTAATTTTCTTAAACTCAGATCAATTATTTTTAGTGTATACTGTTTTTGATGGAGTCTTACACTGTTACCCAGGCTGGAGTGCAATGGAGTGATCTTGGCTCACTGCAACCTCCACCTCCTGGGTTCAAGCTCTGCTTTTGCCTCAGCCTCCCGAGTAGCTGGGATTACAGGTGCACACCACCATGCCCTGTTATTTTTGTATTTTTAGTAGACAGAGGTTTCACCATGTTGGCCAAGCTGGTCTCAAACTCCTGGCCTCAAGTGATTTGCCCACCTCAGCCTCCCAAAGTGTTGGGATTACAGGCGTGAGCCACCGTGCCCAGCCTATTTTTTAGTATATTTTTAAATTTGTGGAAAAGGCCTATGTTTTCTTTAATGAAGAGTATCTGGCACAAACTGGGGATTAAAAAATAAATCTATCTCAGGGACTTATTTCTATTAGAAAGCTGATCGGTGTAAAAGCGGCTAGATACCTGACCATAAGGCGGAGGCATCCTGTAACTCAGCAAAGAGATCCCCGATTCCAGGAGCCTACGCTTGGGGTGGGCCTACTGCAACTCTCCTGATGGAGTGGGGGCCCCTGGAGCCCTGCAGAAGTTGGCTGTCAGAAGGCAGGCAGGATGGACCGTCAGCCCTTTGCTCAAGGAGGGTTGCGGCACGTGGCAAAGATGGTAGCAGATGTGGCACCATTTCTGGAAGATCAAGTCTGTGCTGGGTGGGTTTTCAAGCTCCAATAAGGTGTTAGGGCTCCATAAAGCAAGGCGTGATTGCCAAGACCTGACGGCCAGGCGGAAAGGAATCTATCAGCATCTTATGGTTTGTGTTTCTTTCGTTCTTGGTCCCAAATCTATACCACTTGTTATCTATGGTCATCAGAGATTCGTTTGTGATTTATTCTAAAGGGAGGCCATATAAGGATGGAGAAGCATGTTGAATTTCTCTACCTTGGTGAGTCAGATGAAAGAAATCTGAGTGGACCCTGGGCCATGCATCCAGGGGACCACGGCTCACCCTTGGGCAGGCTGTGTGCATTTCAAACATAGCTCTGCAGCTGCTAAGGGGAGAGCGATCTGTGTGGAGCGCTGGCTGTGCACATCTACCGTCTCTACATGAATGGCAGCTGGCAGGGTTGGAGAAGTGCCCTGGTTCATACGTGGGGCAGCTGGAGCTGTCTACAGAGCCACCCAAGGTGAACAGTGGTTGGCCAACATTAGCAACTCAGACACGATGGGCTTCTGGAGCTTCTCTGGACACGCACGGGCAGTACCCCTAATGGCTTAGCAGAATGAGGGTGCTGCAGGGAACCTCGACCCATGGCCCGGACCCTGAAATGCATGGCACTGACCAAAATCCCAGAACCTTCCTGATTGTGTTTTTCTGAAAAGATGCCACCCACAAACACTAGGTCCCTCCACCCTCGGTGATCTGCTGGGCTGGCTGCTATTCAAGTGGCACCCTGGGCTGGGTGCTGGGGAAAGCCATGCTGAGCACCCCTGGCCAACTGGAGACACTTTCAGTCTGGCATAAGCCGCCTGCACTTTATCTTACCATAACGGCAGATAGACGTGATGGCTAGGTGCAACCCAGGCTTTGGGTTCCTGTGTCTGAGCTGGTTTGTTCAAGGCCATTTGGACTATCACTCCCTAGCCAACCCAGGCCAGCTCCATTCCTTCTGCTCCTGCAAAGGGCGCTGGGTGGCTCTGGTCCTGCTTCTCCACACAAAGTTGCCTTTGCAGGGTTGCCTTCTGAGGAAGTTTCTATCTGTTTTCAACAAGGTACAATCTAAAAACTGACCACAGCAACTCCTCCCACACGCCTCCTTTCCACAACAAACAGTAGCAAAGGAAAAAATTCTCTTCGGAGCTGACAATGGAAAAGAAAGGCTTTGCCTCCTGTGCTTGTTTAAATTGACTCACTCTGTTCTATTCAGAACATGCCAAGTGACTAATGGACACGGTAGAGGCACAGCTTTAATGGGAAAAAAGGTGGGGCAGGAGAGTTTCTCAACCATAATTGTGGGATTTAGGTATTACACGGCTTTTAAAGAAACTGAGGTTACTGGAAAGTGTGTTGCTATTTTGGTAGGTGGCTTCATGGTCTGACTTTCACTGTGGAACGCTGCTCACACCTACTGTGAATATCATTCCCAAGTTCGCCCAGGAACACCCTGGGCACTGTCCCACTTTTTAGCATTCGATCAAAGTAATCCTTGACTTTGACTTTACAAACCCGTTGTTTATATTAGAGCTCAGCTTTAGGCTCTGTCTTTGCAAACTTTCCCCATAAAACAAAAAATTGACTGTTTTGTTTTGCTGCTGGTACATTTTAACTTATGTATGATTCAACCCATTTTTTCCTACTGGAAATGTTGTAAAAGATAAATTTGGAAATATGTTCCATGTCTACTTATCTTGATGAGCAGGGTGTAGGAATCAAGAGACTGAATACTAGAGCATTTAATTTTGTCTTAAAGATTTTTTTGAAATCTTGTGTATTCACAGAGAAAGCAAAAGACGGGCATAAAAATAAGAAAACTGGTAAATCACACTGCACTGTCCTGGCCAGTTCTACGAATCTGTCACTGAGCTGCCTCCGAGCCTCAGTTTCTTCTTCCGCAAGGTGGGGACGATGACGCCTCCCAGACTGTCATCGTGAAGATGAGCTGAGTGACACACATGGCTGGGCCACAAGGAGTGAAAGCACTCGGCTTCTGGGTTTAACTCCATCTAGTGACCTGCTGAGCACAGGAAGAGAAGCACAGATAAGGCGGCATGGCAGCAGCTATAACCGTGGCCTGAGCACAAGGACATGTCATGTGATGGGGTGTGGCTTGCTAGGGCTGCCATAACCAAGTATCACACACAGGGCAGCTCAAACAACAGAAACTGATTGTCTCACAGTCCTGGAGGCCTGGAGTCAGAAACCAGGGGACTGTGGGGTCACGTTCCCTCTGAGACTGCGTGGGACCCTTCTGTGCCTTCTCCTAGCTCCTGCCCGGTCATCCCTCCCTGGCATTCCTTGGCTTGTCCATGTACCCTCCAGTCTCTGGCCCATCTGCACAGGGCCATTTTCCCAGTACATCTGTCTTTTTATTTTCTTATAAGGATACCAATCATTAGATGAGGGCCCAACTTAATGACCTCTGATTACCTCTGCTAAGACTCTGTTTCCAAATTAGGTCACCTTCACAAGGGCTGGTGGCTAGGATGTCAGCATGTCTTTGTGGGGAGGGGATGCACAATTCATAGCAAGAGGGAGCATGACTGGCCAAGGAGCTGATTGGCTTCCAAGACCCCTCAGCTGGCATGGGTTCACACTAGCCTCTGAGACTGAGGATGTGATGGAAAGCAGGCTTCAAAGTGCCCCGCCCAAGGGTCTCTCAGCCCTGTCCCGGGGATGCAGCTCTATGCAGAAAGGAGGCCCTTCAAAAGCACCCTCACCTGCCATCCCATGGAGGTCCCCCAGGGCTGAGCCTGCTCCAAGGCCTTCCAGGGAATCAGGTATGACCCTGGAGAGCTGGGGTGGCCCCATCCTCATGGCTATCCTGGGCACCTTCACCCCCAGATCAGAGGCAGGGAGGAAGCTGATTAGGGGCATGCTGTTAAGTACCTGGAACTGTGGGAAACTGGAGCTCCAGCAATGAGGCGCTCAGGGGAGGGGGTGTAGACCCAGGGTCATGTTATGGAGGGGTAAGAAGTGGGGATTTATGCAACAACCCTCAGCTCTCCTGGAACGAAACTGTTCTCAAGGGCATGACTCCCACAGCCAGGCATTGCCAGGCTGGACCAGAATGTTTCTGCCAGAGACAGAATGCTGCAGAGGCGGCAGGTGGACGCCCAGGAGGCATGGGCAAGGAGGTCTTGCCTGATCCCTTACCGTAACCTAAACAACACTGCATTACTGGGGTGCGAATGTTCCAGGCAAGCCCAGGTCACATTGATTTGGGGTGCAGACACGGCTTAACCAAGCACCTCAAAGAGCCCCCTTAAGGAATAGAGGACCTACACCCCAACTGTTGGAACCACTCCCTGGCCCTCCAGGGACGGCCTTGCTGAAGCTCGCTGCCCCACTCCTCCCAGGCAGTCTGCTCTGTGACTGGCCCACCTTGGTCTATAAATGCCTGTCCTCTTGGCCTGACTCAGGACACCTCTGCAGGACCACCCGACTGCAGGTTCCAGTGCCCCTGCAGGCTCAGCCGAAGCTCCCTGTCTCCTTCCTTCTTCAGGCATTAATCCCAAGAGTGCCCCAGAAGTCTCCTCAGTAAGTGTCTCTGGGAAGGCCACCCGCAAGACCCTGCTGCATTTGTCCTCCAAGCCAGAGTGCTCTTCAAGCGTTTTACGTCTCAGGATCTCTGATAAGAGCTGGAGCTGGAGCCTCCGGCCTCCCCCCAGCCCTTTCTGTGATGGAAGTTTACACGAATCTTTAAACAAACTTTGGTGGGATCAACATGGTCGGAATTCTTTCAACATTTGCCGGCATTCCGCATGCCAGTCCTGAAAGATTTCTAGCAGCAAACATCCCATTTCCTTGTAAAACAGACAGATTTCCCTCTCTATGAGCTGCTAATAAGCACAGACAGACCTGCGTGTCAGCCACATAAGCTCAGGAGAACAGAGGCTCCTAGCTGGGCCTTGGAGACTGGCATGCTCTGCATAGCTTCCAAGCCGGGACTCTTTAAAGACCTTAAAAGCAAAAGCTAACACTGTCGCTTAAAACCAGCGGTCATATCCTGAAGGAATGAGGAGTCCAGACTGCCCAAAGTTTGCATGTTCAATCAGGCCTTATGCCAGATGCGCTGGGCAGCAGACCTGTGAGGGGTCACGCACTGCAAGTCGGGCACTGCCCTGTTCTGACTTGACTTCTCTGTGCCAATCCAGGAAACGCTTTTGGAGGCAAGCCTCCAGGAAGCTCCAGCCATGGGCCACTGGGCCCAGCAGCCTCACCTGGGCACTTGGAGATTCTGGCATACTAACCATGCCCCAACCCCCTCCAAAGGGTGGTGACCCAGGGACCCCAGAGCCGAAGGTCAGGCCATCAGCTGTACCCATTAAAGCAGGTCACGTCAGAGTGTGGCCTGCAGCAGCTCAGAGAAAGCAATCATCATTCCCTTAGTTCAAGCTCACTTACATTGGGTCCACAGCAAACCTTGGCTGCAAGCTTCCAGGTTTGACATCCTATTTATTTTTAAAGGTAAAGACGGGAGCATACAGAAGGATCCCAGCCATTCAGGAAAAGCCCTACCCTTCAGTGTAATTTGTATTTATCCGTTTTGGGGTGAATGTTCCCCAAATGTATAAAGATGTTAAAATTAACAGGCAGAGAATTTAGGGGAAAGGCAACAACCAAGAGTCCACTCACGTGGCCTATCGTGCTTTAGCAGGCTTCTGAATGCCCACGCTTCACTTGGCATCACCCTGACAGCCCAGCAACATTGTAAACACCAAAAGGAGTTGCTGAAGGCAGTTTTTCCTACCACAACTCAGAGCCGTGGCTCATTTCCCAGAGCCAGCAGACACACGGAGCTGTTGAGAGGAACACTCACTCAGAGGCCGAAGAACACAGAGAAGGGCATGTGCTCCTGGCCAGGCACCTCCTCCCTGAGCTGCAGGTAGCTGGGCAATTGGTCCTTACCTCAAGAGAGCCAAAGGGTCCTAGTGGACCAGAGCAATGTTGTTTCCAAGATCTGGCATATAGGGTGAGGATCTTCATAGAACATGATCAGGAGCTGCATTTTATATCCAGTTTGGAGTTTGCCAGGCCAACACTTCAGGACATTTCTCTTTTCAGTAAGACACTGTCTGTAACTTGGGACAGTACCACCAAACCAATGGCCATTTCTGCAGACTGGGCACAGGGTCCATCAAGTTAGAACTTCTGCAAAGGGCCCCACACAACCTGGCTGCCCAAGGATGCCCTGAATAAGAAAAGTGGTGAGTACAGACAGCAATGCCTCACACCGCCATGTGATGAAGGAAAATCACCATGGGACCATTTCACACCTTGCTCATTGTCTTGGTCCATTAACACAGACACAACAAAATCACACAGACTCGGTGGCTAACACACAGCAGAAATGTATTTCACACAGTTCTAAAGGCTGGAAAGTTGGAAAGATGAAGGCTCTGGTGGGTTCTGTGTCTGGTGAGGCCTGCGCTCGGCTTCCAAGATGGCTCCCCGCTGTTACACCCTCTGGAGGAGACAGAGAGCCTGTGGTGAATCCTCTTTTATAAAGGGCCTAATCCCATTCCTGAAGGAGGCACCCTGATGCTTTCATTGCCTCCTAAAGGCCCCACCCCTTAATACTATTGCATTGAGATTTAGAATTCAACATGCATTTGGGAAAGGACACAGCATTCAGACCACAGCATTCCACTAGGGAATGCCCAGCAGAGCCATGGGGTCAGGTCTACAGCAAAGTCCTCATTAGGGCAATGTTTGGTGCAGCCCTGAGGGCAGGGCTGCCTTCAAAACCCCAAAACTATGAGAAAATAAGTGTATGTTCTAAAGCACCCCAGTCTCGAGTACCTTCTCATAGCAGCATAATCAGACTAAGAAACTCACCAAACGTCTGTTGTCTCCAGCCATTGCCTGGTCCGACCCTGTATTTGTCCTGGTCCCAGGAAAGCTTTTACCCCGAGATTTTTTCAACACGGTAAACTCTACCTGCTTGTAGCTGGACCCTCCTGCTCTGAGCACAAGGAGCCCGGACTCTCTGCTCATGAATACCAGAAACTGGAGCCTGTCTGCAAGAATGTGCCTACTTCTGGAAAAGTGGGGGGGGGGGGGGGGGGGGGAGGGTTCCATGCACAGAATAGGGACTATTTGATCCCCTTTGCCAAAGAAGAACGTTAAGAGAATTCTTCCTTTCTTCTACAATCTGGCTTTGAAGAATATTCTTATTAAAACACACACACACACAAAGGACTCGAAAGATGAAATTGTATACTAACCAACATCAGCAGGCTCACTGCTCCTTCCAAACGGACAGTGCCATTGTTTTTGATGAACTGAGACTTCAAAACATGATTTTGTAGAAGGAAACTTTTTTTTTTTTTTTTTGAGACAGAGTGTCACTGTCGCCCAGGCTGGAGTGCAGTGGCACAATCTCGGCTCACTGCAACCTCCGCCTCCTGGGTTCAAGTGATTCTTCTGCCTCAGCTTCCCCAAGTAGCTGGGACTACAGGCACGTGCCACCGTGCCTAGTTAATTTTTTTTTTTTTTTTTTTTTGTATTTTTGGTAGAGACGGGATTTCACCACGTTGGCCAGGCTGGTCTTGAACTCCTGACCTCATGATCCGCCCGTCCCGGCCTCCCAAAGTGCTGGGATTACAGGCGTGAGCCATTGCATCCAGCCTGTAGAAGGAAACTTTTAAAACAACTAGATGGTTGCTAGTTTTTCTAGAACTGGAAGCTTGGAGGGAACAAAACAGTGATAGAACCAAATCCAACAGCAACTGCAGCACAAGGCATCTCAGAAGTCCACAGAAGGCACACTGCCTGCAACCAGCTAGGTTCTATTGTTGACTCCTTTAATACTACAAAAACCGTGCATGTGGCTGGAACAAGTAACGTAGTACACTTGCATGAGAGAGCACTTCTGAGTCCTCTGCTCACCCCCTGCCCCACGTCCAGGACCCGAAGCCATGGCCCTGACCTGTTCTGCAGCATCCTGCTTTCCTCATCATGTGCACAGACACACACACACACCCCAGAGCCCACTCGGGGCAGGCCACCCTAGGCACTGAGTGGACACTTCCTGCTTTTCTCAATTTAATATTTTCTGGGCATTCCTCCAGATCAATTCTCATAGATCTGTCTTGTTCCTCTTGAAAGGTACATGATATCCACTGAATGGATGTCCCATCATTCATTCATTGATTCTCCTCCCGGGAACATTCAGGCTATCCGTCCTCTTTTGCGCTGTCTTTGTACACAGCTGCAGTGATACCCTGTGTATACATTCTTCCACCTCAGTTCACTTATTTCTGAAGGATAACTTTCTAGAAAGGAGGCTGCTGAGTCAAAGTGGCCAGGCATTTTACACTGTAACGAAAACCGCCATGATGGTTTCCCTTGCCTTTGCTGAGGTTCACCATCCCAGCAATAATGCAGGGAACTGTGCCCATTTCCTTGCAACCGGTCACCATTGAGGTTGTCCATTTTTAAACATTGTGCCAATCTCAGAGGTGGAAAATACACGTCATTGTGACTTTCATCTTCATTTTGCTGATTACTAGTGAAATTGAGCATCTTTTTATGTCATCTTGCCAACCGAGGTGGCCTCTTCTTCCAGTTTTGTAATCTTTGCCCATTTTGGTTTGTGTTTATTTGTAAAGTTCTTTTCATATCGTGGATACTAAGCTTTTATCTTTCACAGAAATTCCAAAACATTTTTCCTGGTGTTTCTTAGTCATGTTACTTCCTGTCAAACAGAAATGTTTGATTTTTATGCAGCAAGTTTGTCCTTGGCAAGATGAAATCTGTCGGCCTTCAAGATGCCCGTTCTATTTTCTGGTCCTGCATATCTTAAAGGGCAACTCCCTACATCAAATCAGACCAATGTATGCCTAAAATTGCTTCTGTCACTTGGAACCGCGTGTTTTTACAAGTGGTTCTTCAGGCTTTCTAAGACTTCCTGCACCCCCACCCCGGAAAGCTGTTGCCACATGACTGCCCATGGGCAAAGTTTCAGATCACCAGGGTGCCCTGGCCAGGATCTCAGCATTTTCCTTTTTCCTGGTATTAATTACCATGCACAGAGAACACTCTATCTGAGTCCAAAGATTGCTACGGATACGTCTCTTATTTATGGAAACTTTCTGAGCTCCAGAAAGAAACTGCCTGAAAGCACGAAGCTAAGCCTGGGGACACTCAGTCACCAAAGAAAGGGACTTTGGGGAAGTCAGGGTGCTGGTGAGTGCTGGCATGGGTGATTTGGTACTTGCCCCACGCTGCCTGGCTGCATCCAGTGCTCCCAAAGACCCCACAGAAGAGCAGCTCTGCAGGGTGAGGAACAGAGGCCAGGGCTGCAGAATGAAGCTCGCATAGCCTGAGCTCCATCTGTGCCACAGTAAGATGTTCCACTGGCCTGTTCTCAGAATAACCCAATGTCCAAGTGACTTTGCCCCAATGTCACAAGTGAGAACCAGAGTTTGTGAGCTCACCCAGCTGGTTAGCAGAGTGACAGAGACTCCAGGTTTACACTGATCCCAAGGTCCTGGTACTTGGCAGTCCCCCACGTCTCCTGCTGCCCTGGTCTTTGCCTCTGCCTAGGGCACTAGGATCATTTAGACCCATGGAAGGACTCACTCCCTGTGCCCAAGCCAGTCAGCTCAGAGGAGAATAGGGGAGCCCTTGTCCCAGGGAAGGCAGAGCAGGGCCAGGGAGAGGGCAGGTGCCACACGGTGAGCTGTGCCTATAGCCAGCCGGCCCAGCACTGCTTCCCGGGTTTCTTCCCGTGCTGAGGTGTGAGCTGCAGAGGCTGATCCCCTCTCAGCCCTGAGTCTCCTTCAGGACAGCTCACCCCCAAGGAGCTCAGCACATGTCACCGAAACCTTCCACCGATGGCATCTCAGCGCCTCATGGCAGTGGCACCCTCAGGCTGCCTGGGAGCAACTGAATCTAGGTTCCTAGGTGCACCCCTCCCAGACTGAGCTCAGTGTCCCCTCCTCAGGGAAGTTGTTCCTGTGGTCTTGCACCACTGTGGGGCTTTCTTTCCCACCCTCCTCACACTTTGTCACTGCGTGCTTACTTCTGTGATCACTGGCTGGGGTGCTGTTCTCCATCTACCCAAGGGTAGGCTGTGCCCCCTGCAGTGGGCACATGAAACATGGTGAGTGAATAGCATAGCACCAGGATCCCCTCCACTGAGGCCCCAGCCGGCACCATCGCCCAGCCCCGTGCTATTCACACCATGGTCAGCAGGGCCTTCAATGGCCGACGCTCCAGCCTGACACTGACATAGTTCTGGGGACTTATTGGATTCCCTGTCCATGCTGAGAAACGAAGGGAAGGAAGACAATTTCCCTTTCAGGGTTTCAGGGCCTGCAGTTAATCTGGAAAAATAACGCTGAGAGCTGTGTTCACTCCCTGGGGCGTGTCAAAGCTCTCTTTATCTCCGTTGGAAGTTCTGACATCAGGCAGTTCTCCTCTCGTCCCAGACAGAGCGGGAACACAAGCTCTGCTTCTCCCACTCCTCAGAGAGGTTTTGTTGGGCTGGAGGTCACACCCTGTGGCCATAGGCAACTCCACACCCACCTGAGCGGAATGTTCCCTAATTTCCACAAGAAATGTGAGCTAGCTGAGAACTCAGCTTCGTGGTGCAACTCCCATTTGCATTCACCCACAGATCACACAGGCATCTGGGACTCCTCTGCCTGCAGTGAGTGCCAGCCTACTGAGTTAGGCTGTGGGAAGAGGCTTTGCAAGACTGGAGCCCCTCATGTGAGCAGAAATGTCCCAGCAAGGCAGGGACCCGAGGGACCAGGTGAGGGGGCAGTGAGCCACCACAGCCTGCCTACTGCTGACCTCTCTATAACCATCAGCCTCTGTCCCCCTCAAGACAGGGGACTCTCTGACTCAGGGCACACCCATCTCTTGGGTGCGTGGCAGTTCCACAGCATGACATCAGCTGGGTCGCACACTTTTCAGATCCAGCAGGGCTCTGCTCGAAGCCAGCAGGGGCTGCAGCCAAACATTTAAGAAATGTGAAATGTGTGCTAGCAAAAAGCCGCCTGTTGCCTAAGAATGAAGAAAAACTTAGTGTCCCAGTGGAAAGGGTTAGACAGAAAAGTTAACATTTTGCTTCAGCTAAAACAACACCCATTATTGACAGCCTTACAAAGGCCAATGTATTATCCTACTGCTCTGGACTGCTGTTTCAACAACAGTGGGAAATGCCTGGAGAAGGGAGAAAGCCCACAGAATCCACGTGGCTCAATGCTCTGTGGTGTCACTGCGGACTCACCAAGTCAGCAGGGGAGCAAGGGTGGTGGTCTCATCCCTGCCTCCACAGCGTGGGGGAACCCATGGGGCTGTTTTACACACAGGTTGCCTCTACCTGCAGGCCTGCCTGTGGTGGCCATGTGACCGTCTCAGCTAAAATGATCATGAAGTGAGCACTGCAGCAGACCCCCCTCCACGCACCCAAGCTAGGAGAGTGGCCTACTGCAGAGGGCCCGGGGTTGGTGTTCCAGAGCACCATCTGCAGCCAACCACAGGCAAACCATGACCCAGCACACTGCCTGCGGGCGTACCTGGTGCCCTCCCTCCACCCCAGACCACTGGCTCCTCACCTGGACTCTCTGTTCCCTGAGGGTAGAAGTCCCGGCCAGCCCATCTGGGACCCTACACTCCCCCACCATCTCTTACGCATAATGAGAGCTCCCTAAACATCTGCATGGTGACTGCATCAGCCCCTCTGCAGCCATCAGAGGGACCCCAAGAAAACAAGTCTGAGTCACCCTTGAGAATAATCAGAAGCCAAGAGCCAGACAGTGAGATCTCTTCAGTGCACTCCAGAATGTTCCATGGAGGCTGTCCATGTTCCCAGCCACTATAAAGGGAAGGCCTGGCTGGGCACAGTGGCTCACACTTGTAATCCCAGCACTTTAGGAGGTTGAGGTGGGAGGATGCTTTGAAGCCAGGAGTTTGAGTCCAGCCTGGGCAACATAATGAGAAAAAAATAAACAAAATTATTTAGGCATGGTGGCATGCACCTGCAGTTCCAGCTACTCAGGAGGCTGAGGTGGGAGGATCACTTGAGCCTGAGAGGTCGAGGCTGCAGTCAGCCATGATCATGTTACTGCACCCCAGCCTGGGTGACGGTGACAGACTGCCTCAAAAAAAAATAAAATAAAATAAAAATAAGGCCTTCTGAATGACTGCAAATGAGCAGATGCACACCAGCCCAACAGCACTTCCTGGAAACAGGCTTGCTGCACCCAAGGCTGAGGACCACAACGGCAGGACTGAGTGGTCCAGCCCCATGTCCCAGCCACTACCTCCTGCCTCTGCCCTCCTTGGGCATAGCTCCTCCAGCAGAGGGACTAGGGGAGGTACTCAGAGGCATCCTTTGCAGTCTGGGAAACATTCACAACATCCAAGAGACAAAAAGTTAGGATAAGATTTCTGCATTGCCCCTTTGGGGTTTTTTATTTGCCTCCATAAATATTTTAGGAACTGTGTTCTGGACTCACCTCCACAGAGTACGTCACATGGAATGGGGCATCCCCCTGGCCCACAGGGGTTTACAATCCCAGATGAAGACATGCCAGGGACCGTCAGCACCCAGGTTATGAAAGACACCACATAGGTTGTCTCGAAGTGCCCACTTGGAAGTCACAGGAAGTGAGAGCTGAATGCTAGAGATTCTGAGGCCCTGGTTGTTGTGCTGGGTAGAGATGGGGCTAAGTGAGCTCTGAGGGCCCCTCTGTACCCCAAATCCACAGTCTTCAGGAGCCGTGCCCATGGGATGCTTGGTGCCCCCACAACTAACAGCAACTCTGAGCCTTGAGCAAGGCACCCTGGGCCCCAGGACAAAGTCAGAGTGGGTCTCACCATGCTCAGCACTTTTCCGTCAAACTGTTGAGCCCAGCCGCTTCCTCCCTGGCATAGTCAGCCCCCAAACCCAGGTCTCCCAAAAAAGTAAAACGCCCTCCAACATCAACGTCATGAGCAGGGCAGCAGCCAGGAGGAAGCTCCTGCCGGCAGGGGATCGAGCGCTGCCGTGCTGGGAGGCACCCTCTCGATTTACTTTTCTGGAGGGTAGGCGGGGCACCTAGAGAAGGGGAAGCTGGTAGACAGAGCTGCCCTTAACACTGCCACAGGCTGCCGGTAGCACACTTTGTTCAGAAGTAATAACAGCTATTAGGCTGCATAATTGACCCAGAGGGAAGTCATCACCGCCAAGAAACAAAGGACACTCAGTGCTCCTGGCTGCAGACCAGCTGGCTGGGGGGCGCCGGGGCCTCCTCACCTCAAAGCAGCAGCAGCCGACAGCAGGGGGTTCTGGCCTGCTCCCCTCCTGGGCTCCCGGGTGTTGGGCTATGCATGCCCTCCCTTGCTGAGCAGAGCTGAGCCACTCTGGAGACCCAGGTGGGAGGCTAAGAGCCCAAGAGCCTCACTTGGTTTCCTTGCACTTTCTCAACACTGTCCAGGGCTGCAAAGAGCCTCCTGACATTCCTGAGCCCACCAGAAAGATCTGAAATGCAGGCAGGTGTACATCTTAAATGCCAAGAAAGGAGGCAGCAAGGGAAGCCCACAAGCTGTGTTTACAAGAAACCAGAACAAAAAGGTAAACTCCAGCCCGGCGCAGAGATAAAAATAACAGTGGGACAGGAGGTCCTGCCAGAAGCAGGCTGTGCTCGCAGCTCCTTATTGCCGCGGGGCCTGGGCCGGACCCGGATAGTGAGGACAGCGGGCAGTTCACCCCAGCAGCCGTGGGGGCTGGCTCCTTCCTCGTTCTAGCTTGGACAATGTCTCTCCCGCTCGCTGGCTCCCTGCTTCTGCAGACGTCTGAGAAGCTTGGTCGGGATACACGACTCCTTCCAGAGCTTTCGACCAGGCCTTGTAAACAGTTCCCAAACGGGCTTCAGGATGGGTGCAAAGCACTCCCCTGGGCCTGTTCCAGATGCCTGGAGTCATCCCCTCGCTGGTGACCTTGAGCCAGTGGCTTCACTCCAGGCACCTCGGGGGTCTCCCCTTCCCAGGATGGAAAATGATACCCAGCCCTTGAGGTCATGGCAAGCGAGAACCATTAATGGCAGGGCTGTAAACGCTGAGCTCTGCTTAGTGAGAAGCCCTTTGTTTACAGAGGCGCTCAGGTGCAAGGCTGGGCCTAATCCCCATCTGCCCGGGTCAGAACAATCCACCCCAGCCAGGGAGTGTGTCCTGGTGGGGACCACAGCAGCCCCTGCCAATGCTGGTGCCATTGCCAAGGCTGGGTCAGCTGCCCTTAGGTGGCACTGAGCCTGGGCCACGATTTCTTAATCTAGTTGCCAGCGTCGGTTCTATCTGAGGACTCAGCAGAAGTAGGATATATAAACGCACACACGTGTACATACACATACATATATACAGATAGTTGCTTTCTGGTTTATGACACACATTCTTTGCAAACATATTTGTAACTAACTGAAGAGCAGTCTCATCCACATGCCTGCATGGCATTCACTCTGCCAAAACCGTAGCTAGGGAGGCCCCATGGCTACTTGGGACCTTCTCTCCTTTTGTTTTCCAATTAAGAAAAAAGGCACCTTGCCATGCGCCAGAAAAGCTTTAATCCCACAAAGGCTGGAGCTTCCCTTTCCCCTGGCTGAAGCGGGCCGAGGCTCCGCTTCCTTGTTCACCGCACCACGCTGCACCTGGGGTTGCTGGTGCATCCCAAGTTCGTTCACTGTGCTTCCTGGAAACCCCAACAGACCTTCCCCTCCTGAAACTTCCAGCGTGGCTGTATTCAGAAATACATGTTCCTCTGACAGCAAGTAAAGAAGTAGTCAGGGGGCAAGAACAGTTTCCCAGATCCCCACCTCCCGGCATCGCAGGCCCTGGGGCGGTCACTACGCATGAATAGGAAAGACAGCCCAAGGCCAGACTGCCTCAAGGAGTCGTCAGCCTCTGTGGCTTGTAGAGAGCACAGACAAGAGCCCCACAGGAGGTGAAAAGGGGAGATCTTGAGTGAAGCAGCGGCTGCAGGCACAGTCGCATTGGTGGGAAAAAGAACATGGTGCCCGTTCCAAGTGGGGAGAGGAAACTCAGGTTCACTACGCATCCCCTCCAGGCAAGGCCCTGCCTGCACACACCCTTCATGCGTCTTGTCTCAGTCTTTGCAACAATGATAGTAAGTGGTCTGAGCAGGGTTGCTGGATGGAAGAGGAGACGGGAAAAGGCTGGGACCACATTCATTTAGTGGGCAGGACAGGGAATGGGGGTGCCAGGGACCTGCCTCCCAGCAGGTGTGAACTGGAGGGCCGGTCCCTTCTCCACCAGGCCAGACCCCAGCCAGAGGTCTCCTCCTGCCCAACTCCTGGCAGATATGCTCATGGCAGTGTTCGTGCTGAGGCCCAGAGCTTTGCCAGCCAGGGAACAGAACCTCTCGGAATCTGCTCCCTGCTGCCAGATCCTGGCCCTGGGACAAACAAGACAGGCTCCAGGAGAACCCTGACAGCTGAAGTTCTTTTCCACTAACTGCTAACCTGTGCAAGACCAAGCAAGAGAATCAAAGCAACCAACTTGCAGCTCGGAACAGAACATGCTGTGCACCGGCTGCTTGTCCATCACCTCACCCGGGGATTCCGCAAGGTGCAATGTTCCCATAACCTGATCGTTTAATAGAAACCAAGTGTTCTGGCCATTGCTTTTCCTGTACTAGCTTGTTTATCTAAAGTAATTTGCAGCCCTGAAAAAAATAAATAAATAGGGCAAGTGCTAAGGAGAGAGGATGCTTGTAGAAAAAGTGATTTTGTTCAATTTTACCCTGTAAAAAAAGGTAAAAAGTCTCCTTCAGCTTTGAAATAGGGTCTTCTCCTTGCATGTTTATGAGACAGATGTCAGCCTCCACGGAAAGGAGCAGAAGCAAGCAGAAGAGGCCGCAGCCTCATCCAGCACATGGCTGGATGGTGACAATGTCAAAACCAGAGAGAAAGGCAGAGCCGGCCTGTGCTGAGTGACATCCAGACATTCCCACAGACCCTTGGGTGTCTTCAAGAAAGAACCCAGGAGAATGAAAACCATCAAGAGAATCACTGTTTATTTTCTAGGGCCCACTGTTTAAGAACGAGCTGTGGGAGGCTCACAGGAGATGTTGCTGCCACTGAGCATGGCATGTTGGCCCTGCTCGCCGGCACCTCTGCCATTCTCTGCAAGGACAGAGCAACCCCCTTACTTTTCATTCATCCTTGACCAGCTGAGGTTAATAAAGCCAACACTGCTGACCTAATTTAGTAGCTGGGGAGTCCAGCAGGATTGAACCATTGTGCTTCACAGTAGACAGGTATGGATTATGGACACGTGCCTGTGTCTGTGTGTGTGTGGGCATGCCTGTGTGGGAGGAAGCAGCTAACAGAACAAGTGATTATGGAACCAGGGAAACTGGTGCCCTATAACTGGGAAAGCCTTTAAGAGCCCATTGGCCTTAATCCTTAGTTCACAAGCAGAAAGGCCTCTGGCCATCTCTGAAGATACTGAGCACTGAGGCAGGGAAGGCCAGCAAGAGGTGCGCAATGCACCCATTTGCATTTCCACCCAAGTGGAGCTCTGTGGGGAAATTTACGGCTCGATGGGGGCCAAGCCTGAACCGACATTGAACTTGACAGAGCTCCAGCTCCAGTTCCAGGCTGGTCCTGGGAGACGGGGCCAGCCTGCACTGGGTAGCATCCAGACACTCCCACAGACAAATGTTCAATCCCCCTGGGGGAGGGGGCCCCAAGGTCAGATCCCAAGTCAAAGGGTGCATTGGGCACCTCAGAGCACACAGGTACTGTGTGGGGTCAGAGGTCTTAAAAATGTGAACATTAAAGCTCAGAGAGGTACCAAAGAGTCTGAAGTCACAGCTGTGAAGCCGAGACGATCAAGAATTCAAAATGCAGTCCCCAGCTTCATGTTGGCTCCCAGCCCAGAGCTCTGGCCCCGTGGCCAACAAGGGCCAAGGCAGGACAGCGTTCTGCCTCCTGTGTGGCAGCATAGCACTCCTGCCATTTCTCCCCCAATGCTGCATGGGATCAGACCCGCAGAGGACGGCCCCCTTTCCCAGGATCAGCCTGGACTGGAGCTCCAGCTCCTGTTCAAGTTCAATGTTAGCTCAGGCTTGGCCCCCATTGAGCCAGAAATTTCCCCACAGAGCTCTACCTGGGTGCATATGCAAATCCCCCCTATGGAGTGGAGGGCTCCTCTCTCCTCTCCAGGCCCAGAGTGTGCTCAGTGAACCAGGAGCAGCTGCAGCAACACTGTCCGCAGAAGAGTTTTTGGAAAAGCTGCCCTCCTGAGTGTGCAGGAGATCCCACGGGACTGACAGGTGAGTTAGAGACCAAGACAGGCTGCTCTTCCCAAGCCCAAGGAGACCCTGAGGCCAAGCAGCAGCCAGCCAGATCCTGGAGAAAGCCGGCCAGCGCATCCCCTAGGGAAACTGACCTACCTAAGACTGCCCTGGCTTTCTCTCTGGCAAGTTCCTCCCCAACCCCTGGAGAAATCCCTGGCAGACTGGCCTGGCCTCCTCCCTGGCTGTAATTGGTCCTGGTCTCACGTGGTGAAGCTGCCATGCTGCAGGGAAAGGCTCCTTCCAGCACCCCTGCAGAGAAGGAAAGCTCTCGCTGGTCTGGAGAGCAGCTTGGCTAGCTGCAGGGAACTCCCTTCCCTTAAAAACCCAAACAGAAGCCAGGCAACACTGGCCAGCACTCACTGCACCTTTACCCGTGCAGTCATTGTTCGGGGCCTTTTTTTTTTTTTTTTTTTTGAGATGGAGTCTTGCTCTGTTACCCAGGTTGAAGTGCAATGGTGCGGTCTCAGCTCACTGCAACCTCCGCCTCCCAAGTTCAAGTGATTCTCCTGCTCCAGCCACCCCAGTAACTGAGACTACAGGTGCATGCCACCACACCTGGCTAATTTTTATATTTTTGGTAAAGATGGGTTTCACCATGTTGGCCAGGCTGGTCTCGAACTCCTGACCTTGTGATCCGCCTGCCTTTGCATTTTTTATATCTTTGTCCCACAAGTGATGAGACAAGACCTGCCTCCCAGGTAGAAGCAGCTTGGCCCAAGTCATGCAGCTTATGGGGATTGGGATTCGCCGCAGCCCCAGCTCCAAGGAAATCTCCCAGCAGGCAGCATCTGCCCTCCTGTCCCCTGGTACAGTCCCTGCTTCCTCCAGCAGTGGTGGGGGGGTCAATCATTGTTATTTACAATGGTCTATGACTGTGTCACACTTTCCCACAGAACAAAAGGTATACACCACAAGATGCACCAAGAGTCTTATTTTTTGTTTTGTTTTGTTTTTTGAGATGGAGTCTCTCTCTGTCACCCAGGCTGGAGTGCGGTGGTGCGATCTTGGCTCACTGCAACCTCCACCTCCCAGGGTCAAGTGGTCCTCCTGTCCCAGCCTCCCGAGTAGCTGGAACAACAGGCGCCCGCCACCACACCTGGCTAATGATTGTATTTTTAGTAGAGATGGAGTTTCACCATATTGGTCAGGCTGGTCTCAAACTCCTGACCTTGTGATCCACCCCCTATGCCTCCCAAAGTGCTGAGATTACAGGCGTGAGCCACCGTGCTTGGCGGAGTCTTATTTTTATTTGGCGATATTGGATTTTGTCTTAGTTCATTTGGGCTGGTATCACAGAACACCACATACAGAGTGGCTTATAAATAACAAGCATTTATGTCTCACAGTTTTGTAGACTGGGAAGTAGAAGATCAAGGCACCAGCAGACTCGGTGGGTATCTGGTGAGGGCTTCCTGGTTCATACGCGGTGCCTCCTCACTGTGTTCCCATGCGGTGTAAGGGGCAGTGGGCCTCTCTGGGGTCTCCTTTATAAGGGCACTAATCCCAGTCATGAGAGCCCCACCCCTATGACCTATGACCTCCCAAAGACCATACCTCCTAACACTATCACCTAGAGGGTTAGGATTTCAGTAGATGAATTTGGGGCAGTCCACAAACATTCAAACCACAACAGATTTACTTTCTAGCACTGGGAGGAAGGCAGGATTCTAAGTCAGACAGGTCTCCCTGTGGGTCTTGGCTCCTCCCGTTGCTGGCTTTGTTACTCTGAAACAGTTCCTGCCTCAGGCTGCGGTCCCCAGAGGCTGGGATGGGGACCTCTGTTCCAGTGATGGATGGCCGTGATCTCAGGAGAAGGGGTGTGGGGAGGGAAAGCTCAGCCAGGATGTGGCCTGGGGCTGAGCCCCCAAGGGCTCTGGAGTGTGAACAGAGCATCCAGAGCTGATCCCACTTGGAGGCAGCAAGTTGGCCTTTCCTGTCTCCTTTGCCTGCGGATCTTCTGCTGGAATCTGGAGAGGGAAAGCCCCCACAGCTCCCTCGTGCAACTCTGCGGAGAAGGAGCGGCAGGTGCTGGTTAGCAGTGACGCTCTCAGGGGATGAGGGATGGCACGGCTGTTGTCAAAGGTGTTCTGAGCTGGCCCCCATGTCACTGGCAGCCAGGCTTCAGTGCAAGTCCCGGCACCACTCATAAACTTCTGCTCCCCCCCTTCCAGGCACCTGGAGGGTGTGCTGCTCTGCTCTCTGATTAGGCACAGCTCCCATGCCTTGCTTTGGCCAGGGATGTGGGAGAGGCAGGGGCAGATACATGAGCCTGAAGCCAAGCACTCTGCCAACAGCAAGCCGGCCCCAAGCCTGACCCACCCGGGGGTCATGGTTCCACTCAGCTCCTCTGGCTTGCACTCCAGCCAGGGCCAAGCAGGAGGAGGCGTTGCCCCAAGTTCTCACAGAGAAAGGAAGGTTCACATTCTCAGGTGTGTGGCGGCTCAGAGACTCAAGGGGATGGAGTCTCTGATATACTCCCAGTGACCGGGGGACTGTTACCAGCCCTGGGCTGAGGGCTGAGGGCAGGGGATGCCCACACCAGAGCCATGGGACAGGGGCTCCTGGCAGTGGGTAAAGTGCAGAGGGACAAGGCACCCCTGGGGACTCGGCCGAAAGCAGGATCGAGAGAGAAGACACACCCCTACCTCCCTCCCCACAGCCCTCTCATCGCCCACCAGCACCTCTCACTGGCCAAATCCAACGGGAAGCCGGCAGGCAGGGGCCTATGCCATGTCCTCCTGGGACACACAGTCCTGCAGCACAGACAGACCACACAGAGGGCATGGGGGGAGGGGCACCTGATGGAGAATGGCAAGCGGAACTTGGACCTCTATGCTGGAGTCTAGAGTTTAAAGCTCAGTGTATTCATTGATATTTTCATTATTCAAACTTAAATCATAGCATGAAATGATATTTTTATTTTTCCCACAGATAAGGGAAGAATGGCGAGCTGCAGGAGAAGCCTGACTTGATTTGAAACCCCTCCTCACGGGCAGCAGGCTCACCCCACCACACCCAGCTGATTTACTTCCTGGAGGTGAGTGGGGGTCCCCGGCCCTGCTGAGAAGCTGCTGTTTGCAAAAAGAACTTCCGCAACACGTCTACTCACCCTATGGTATAACAGATGTTCCCATCTTCCAGATGTTTCAGATGAAGTAGAGAATAGCTGATGGGGAGGGGCCAAAGGGAAATCAAGTCCCAGAGGGCTTACTTCCCAGAGAGCAGAAAGCTGAGACTGGGTGGAGGATGTTCTGGGACACAGCCTTGCCCCCATCAGCTCCGAGAAGCAGGGGTGGGTGCAGGCCCAGTTACAAGGTGAGACAGACACCACAGTGCCCAGGCAGCAGTGTTCTTGTACGGAGCCTGGTACCATCTGTTGCCAGTGGAGGGTCCGGGAGCTGACAATGTCCCCTCGCTGAGTTGCTGAATTAAACCTTGTGCTAAGCTGAGGCCTGACAATCTCTGCCTTGGAATTCATCGTAGCAACTCCTATTGCCTGTAAAAATCCCCTAAAGCCCTTTTCTAGCAGAAAGCAGTAGCTGTTCCCCAAAACTGCAACGGCACAGACAATAACATATTGTTCTTTGAAGTTCTCTCCCCTTGAAATGAGTTATGTAACCTAAATGAGCCTCACACCTGATTCAGGAAGATGAGTCACAGCAAATCTCCAAAGATGGCCCCGTGGCCACCCTCCAGGTTTCCTGCTCTCAGGTGGTCTTCTGCCCTGTGTAACCCAGGCCAGCAGCACCCTCTCACCCACAAAATGCAGTGGGAGTGGAACATCCCCGTGCAGGATGCTCTAGAGAGAGACCCTGTGATGAGGTCACGTGGACAGTCCCCGTGGGGTGGGAGCGGCAGGGACGTCCAGCTTCCCAGTGAAGATCAGCCTCGCAGCCCCACCCCGTGCCTTCCATGGCACTTCCTGAGCCCCTCAGCCAATCCAGCCCCCAGACGACTGGCAGAAGCCTTGGGCAGCCTCAGGTAGAGCAAGGGAACCGCCGAGCCCAGGCCAGCCGGTCTCCAGAACTGAGAAACACCACAAGACGTGTGTGGGGGTGGTTTGTTATGCAGGGACACAGAGAGAAGTGCCAAACTCCCCCAGGAAGCTGGGCAATTCCTGTCCCCATCTTCAGGTCAACAGATACCACCGGGTCAGCCCAGGGCCCTATGGGTCTCAGACACATTGGGACTGTCAGAAGCCCACCCTGTCCACACAGGCAGCCCGCATCTAACATGAACCCCAGTCTCTGGGCTGCCATGCGCGGGGGGTTCCAACCATCCACCAGGGTGGGTTCCATCCTCCACCCAGTCTCAGCTTCCTGCTCCACCACGGCCATCCTACTCCTGCTTAGGCTCTGAGAGCTTTCTCTCTTCCTCTCCTTCCACGCACACATACCTTCCCTCTCTCTGTCTCTCCATTCACCTACAGAAAGTGTGCCCTTGGGTCATGGAATCTCTCCTACTGCAAGAGTCTGAGCCCAGGCCCCTGGGTTGGGAAAAGCAAAGACAACACAAGCAAGCCAGCGTCCGCACTCCACTCCTGGGCTTCCTGCAGACCCAGCCTTAGGAGAGGACTGAGGCGGTCACCGGTAGCAAACGTAGAGAATGTCCCCGGGACAGTGACCATCCTCAATTCTGTGCATGAGCTCCACCTGCCTCGCTTTTAAAGCTCTCCCCCAGCCCATCACCCCACCTGGCCTGTCCCCCAGGACACTCAAGCCCCTAGACACTAAACACGGTGTCTATATCTGTATGAGCTACTATAACCAAATACCTGAGACTGGGTAATTTACAAAAAAAAAAAAAATGAAATGTATTTCTGGAAGTTCTGGAGGCTAGAAATCCAAGATCAGGGCACCAGCAGGTTCAATGTCTGGTGAGGGCTGCTCTCTGCTTCCAAAATGGCACCTGTTTGCTGCATCCTCTGGGGCGAGGAACACGGCGTCCTCACGTGACAAGAGGGATAGAAGGATGAAAAAGAACCAAATTCCCTCCATCAAGCTCATTTATAGGGAACTAATCCATTCACCAGGGCTGAGCCCTCATGCCCTAAACACTTCCCGTTAGGCCCACCTCCCAGCACCATTGCACTGGGAATTGCATTTCCAGTACATGAATTTTAGAGGACACATTCAGACTATAGCACATGGCCTCATCCAGTGGGCTTCAGCAGCTGTCCTCTGAGCCTGCAGTGACCTCTGACGAGTGCCTATCATGACAGTCCCTCGGAGGATGCAGCTGGGGGCGTACCCCTAGGCTCCTAGTTCAATCCCTGTAACCCCTGCCTGATTTTACTTGGGCCTCGTGCCACACTGTTTGACCTCACAGGGGCACAGTAGGAGGCTGGCGACCAGAGGAAGCCACCAAGATCTGCTCAGGCCTCACTTTAGCTGCCAGGGCCCTCTTGGAGGGCCCTGAAGGTGGAATGACCCATTTGCCTTGGAATGGGCTTCCCAGTTGTGGGGTGGTCTGCTTCTCTATCAACATAATCAGACTCAAGACCCGGGAACCCAGTGTGGACAGGTAGCTCCAGATGGCTAAGTTCCTGCCCCAGGGTCCCCCAGCTTCAGCAGCCCCTCTGGGTGGGCAGTTGTTTCTCCTGAGTTGTTTCTTCTCTGAGCTCTTGGAGAGACCAAGCATACCCAGGGGCCTAGGGGCCACATGGAAGGAGAGCAGCTGCTTGTCCCTGCTCATGACAGTGAAAGCAGAAACCCTCTCACTCTTCCCTGCATGGGGGCCAGGGTCATTCACATGGCCTGGCGGGACCCCAAACCCTCAGTCAGCCCAAGTGGATCATCTGATGACATGTGAGCCAAGTACCAAGTCCCCGCACTTTACCTTGGTCATTGTTTTGGCCTTGAATGGCTAGAACTTGAGTGATTTGCAGAAATTTGAGGACACCGTGGTTTTAAGTGGTCTTCTGATTGCTGAGCCCAACCCACAGTTGCATTGTCCTTCCTGGAATGTTAGCATCAAATTCTTGCTCAATGTAGCAGTTCCATGAATTACTTTGCTGCTGTGAATGACTCTAGGGAAATTTAATCTTGCTGCAAAAGAGGATACTTTCTCCACAGTGTATCTCTTCCTTTCCTTTCAATTTTGCTTTTTACTGTTATTTCACTGTTGTTCCTTAGAATCCTGTTTATCTAAACTTGATCACAATAAAAATGCAACACATTTTAATTATTCTCCTGAGTTTTCCCACTTGCCGAAGATAGGCTGTAAATGAGTGTGCCCATGACACCATTGTAGGGTAAGGATAGTGTAAGTGTCAAAAATCAGAATCAATTCTAACGACCGTGTTTTCTCACTAAGAGGCGTGCAAACCTCAAACCAAAGCAAACTCTGAAAGGTGAAAAATGAATCATGAAACTCAGCAGCAAATCCCACCTCCACCGGAGGCGGTGAAGTAAAACCACATCAATGGCTCAGTATGAGATCAAGACGGTTGTAGTTATAGGACGAGAGACCCACTTTGAGGGGGAAAATAAAAGCTTTGACATTCTCTTTGCAAGTGTTCCCATAACTGAGTGACTTTGTTCTGTCAGCCTCGGCTTCCAGACAGCAAGACACAAACCTTTCCTGGATCTCATTGATCTGCTTGTCCCACATCCAGAGGCCAGACAGACAGACAATTGCGTTGACTCCTCGTAATGGGAAGCCACGGGCAACGACCACAAAATGAGAGATGCTTTAACCAAAGACTGTAGTACAAGAAAATTAGGCCACGGCAGGTGGAGACCCCACTTTCCCATCCCGTTCTCCCAGCTGCTTCCTCCTCTGGAGAACTGTGAATTCTGTGGCCATCCTGCTTGTGTCTGGCCCATCAGTCCAGAGGGGCTGAAAGGCCCTTGATCAACTTTCAACCAAAAGGCCCTGGGTCAACTAAGCCCTGACCTGCTGAGGAGACCTGGACCTCTCTTCAACAAGTGACTTCACCTCTCTGAGCCCATTTCTTTGTCTGTGAAGTGAGGAATAAATACCTACCCTTCCTTCCGAAACTAAGAAACTGTGATTTGATAGCACTTGGGAAATTTCATGTAAGGGAAAGGATTTGGGGATGAAAATCGATGATTCAGTGACCCTTGGGTCTTTTAATCCCTAGCTGCAGGTGAACAAGAGAGGACTGGCAGTACTCTGCAGAAATAAGCATGCTCCAATCAGAGCCAGAGACTGGACCACAAGCACAGGTCTGCCCACCAGTCCCATGGTGACCTTGGAAGGACCCCCCAGTCCAGACACTGCCACCTGCGCTGTGTAGGCCACCTCCTCAAATGCTAAGGTGGAACCCAGCTCTGGTAGGTCCCAGGGTCCACAGGCTGACTCCTCTGTTACCTCCATGCCCAGCCTGCACAACCCCACTCTAGGCAGTGCTCATGCCCTCCATGCATTCCACCTGCAAGCGGAGCCTCCATTCAAGAAAACACGCAATTCACGCAGCAAGACCAGCACATCCAAAGCCCCAAGATATGAAAGGACATGATGTGTCTGGAGAGAGGGGGGAGCCCTGTGGGACACAGGGAGAGGTGAGAGTGGGGGAGGTGGTGCAGGACAGGAGTAAGAAAGCTGGAAGAAGTCCAGGTAGACCCAACTGGAGCATGAGAGGTAGGGGGAGGGGAGGAGGGGCCCCTGATGTTCCTGGTAGTCGCTCCTTATTGCTGAGTAACAAATTAGCACAAACTCAGCAGTTTGAAACAGTCCCTGTTTATGGGCTCACGGGTCCATAGATCTGAAGTCAGGCAGGCTCCACTCGCTTCTCTGCTCAGGGTCTCACAAGGCCTGAACCAAGCTGCCAGCCAGACTGGGGTCATATCTGACGCTCTGGGGAAGAGTTTACTTTCAGCTCATCCATGTTGTTGACAGAATTCGGTTCCACGTATCTGTCGGAATCAGGTTCCCATTCCCCTGCAGGCTGCCAGCCAAGTACCACTCTCACTTCCTAGGGGTCGCCCTCAAATCTTGCTCTGTGACCCCCTCCCTCTTCAAAACCAGCAACAGTGTGTCCAGTTCTTCAGACATTTGCAACATCTCTGGCTCCCTCTTCCCCAGCCATCCAGTGCCTGCTTTTAACATATTCATGTGTTAGGTTTGGCCTGTGCAGAACATCTCCCTGTTTTTAGGTCATCTGATTAGTAACCTTAATTACGTCTGCAAAATCCCTTCCTCCTGCAATTGTGGGAATACCACTAGGAGGCAGAGGTTGGGGGTCTGTGGTAGAATTCTGCCTTCTGATGAGATATCAGCTGGGATACCACTAAGGTAAGTATGACAGGTTCATCCCTCAGTCACTGGGCATCCAGGTGAGAAGTAGGTAGATGGCAGCAGGTGCAGGTCTGACCAGATGCCCATGGGCCCTACTCAGAGGAAATTGCCTATCTTGGATCTGGATGGGAAAGGGACTCAGGGACTTTGGGGGTACTTCTGAGACATTTACTGAATTTCTACAAACAGAAACTTGCTCATCTCTGGCAGGTTTTGTGGAATTCCGTACTCCCCAATAGCCAATAACCCCTCATGTGACCTTTGCTGACTTGTAGCCTGACACAGTCAGCTCAGACTCAAGGAATCCATCCCTTCTTTCTGCTCTGAAGGCAGCTCTGCTGGATGAGCCTGTACTCCATGACAGGCACAGACAACACACAGGCTAGCTCCTTTCCACAGCACCTTCTTCTACCCATTTCTGTCGGGTTGTGTCTCCCAGGATGATGCTACTTCTAAGATGTCAATTCTAGTGCATTTTCCTCTGTGTGAGAAAGAGCTGAGGAGGACTCAGCCCACTCTGTTCTCCCAGGAATGCTGTTCTATTCTGAAGCTCAGAGGGGAGTCTGTGGGACAGTTGTCTTATTGATTGTTCTCAGGCTCTGCTTTCAGGTTTGCAGTCATCCACCAGCCTTCTGCCTGCACCACTTGCCTGATCCTGGTCTCAGGGATGGTGGCAGGTGGCCCTCATCCTCTCCCACCCTTGTATCTCCACCCTCCCCCGCGAGCTACCCAGCTCTCAGACTCTCTTCACTTCCACCCAGGACAAACAAGCTTCTGGATTCTGTCAGATGTTGTGAGGGATTCAGGGAGAGTCAGGAAGATGGAAAAGGAAGCCCAGATGAGCTCCCACCAATGCTCCCTCCAGCCACGGCCCAGGACACAGACGCAGACTGGGCTGGACCCAAAGCACCCACATGCTCTCCACAACTCCAGGGGCTCCCCTGACCAGAAGCCTTCCTGTTACCTGCAAGTCTACACCAGCATCCCTAAAAGTATGCGACTCAGGCAGGCGAAGGCAAAGAGCTGGACCCTGAGGACAGGGATGGAAAGGGCAGAAGCAGAGCATGGGCAAAGCATGGAGAGCTCTAGCAGAGAGTGAGCACTATACCCTGGCCACGCTGGGACACATGGAGTCCACCCATGTTTGCACAGGCTGCGACACTGTCTTCACTGGGAAACTTCACCTCCTTGTCACTGTCATAATAGCCCCAGTCATCCATCCACAAGCCCACCTCGCAGGTCAGGGCCTTGGTCCCCAGGGAAAGGAATGGAGTGAGTGAGGGTGTGCATGGCTATTTGTGCTGGGCCAGGCCCCCAGCAGACACTGACTTTGGGCTCAGTTAGACAAGGCATCCGCTGGACCTCCACACAGGGTCAGGGCCTGGCGAGCTTGAGCAGATAAATCTGGGACACTAAGTGGATGGAACAGCCACAGGAGGGAACTGGAGACAGCCCCAGGTCAGGCCAGAGAGCTGGGGCCAGGCCCACCTCCTGGGAGCAGAGGGAGCTCGCTTCTCAACTTCTGAGTCCGCAGGGCCTGGTTCACAGCAGGAGCTCCGTAATGGAAGTGAAGGTGGAAGGGGAAGGGGGAAGGAAAGGGGGAGGAAGTGGGGAGGAAAGGAAGGATGGAGGAGAAAATAGATGAGAGGAAAGAGCGGAGGTGGAGGTGGAGGCAAAAAAAGGAAGAAGGAGAGAAGGCTGAGGGGAGGGAGTAGAATTTGGAAAGCAGTCTGTAGAAGCCACTAGCAGTGCTCAGGAGGGAAGCACAAGTCACAGCCTGGGAAGGCTCGCACTGGAGAAAAATCAAACTTGTAGGAAGAAATGGGAGATGGTGAGAAGGAAGGAAGCAGAGGCCGCTTTTGACTCCCAGAGGTCACGGAATGCAAACTGTGACATATTTATTAGTTGGCCAGTGAGAGTCTCATAAAATTAGCCGTGGGTATGGGAAATGGTGTCCCCACACCCACCTTTCTCATTCCTGTCCTCACCGTGTTTTCTAGGCAGGATGAGTAGGAGATGGATGGGCTTGGGAATGTGGAGCCATGGCCTCAGCCCAACACTCTCAGGACCTTCCAGGCAGGCAAGGATCGGTGGCAAGGCCGTGCCTAGCACTGTGCCTGGCATAGCACATGTGCTTAGGAAGTACCAGCTGAATTAATGAGGGGATGAATGAATGAATGCTTGAACCACATGGTGGACAGTCTACGTCCCACCCTTGTAGCTAAGGCAGTACCTGTCTCAGCCAGCACGAGAGGCTCACAGGGGTTTTAAAGGCCTCTGCTGCCTGGGTGGGCAAAAAGCCATGCATCGCGTTGGTGAAGCCACCTGCTCCCATGATCTAGACTCTGCCACCCTATGTAGGTGAACTTTACTCACACAGTATTACTTGATGAGAGAAGTGAAATTATTTGGCAATTTTGTTCTAGTTGATAAAGAAGGAAAGTTTGAGCTAGACCTAGAAACCAAATATAAATTCACCCTACGACAGAATTCAAAGCCGAGTCTTCATTCCAGGCACCCTGAGGCTTCCAGCTGGCCCTGCACACAAACTGGACCACTCCTCTGGCGGCTGCTCACAACTCGGGTGCACCAGACAGCATCACATCTCATTGCTCCCAGTTAAGTCATAAAGTTTCCATTGTGATGGTGGAAGAACAATTCCCTTTTGATGTTTTGGGGGTCATACTCAAATGAGGAGTACAGGGGTTGGTATCTCAGAAAAGCAAGTGAAAAACACAAGAATCTCTAAAAAGCAAAATTGAGTCTCTGTCTACTGGGCTGACCCTACCAGCCTTGCTTTGTTTGCCAACATCCTTGCTTTTCCCCTGAAAAATTCATTTTTCACTTTTCCTCAAGTGGCTTCAAAACCAATACACATTGTACTATTGAGGCTAATGGTTTAATAAAACATGTAACACAGAGAATTACAGCCCTTAAAAACAAAAAAATCTCAAAGATCATTTTGTCCTATCATCTTGCCAAGAGAGGAACAAGGAGACCTCAGCTCCCTGCGTGGGCGGTGCTGGGTGTAGACAAGGAATGCCTGACTTTCCAAGATGCTCCTGTTGTGAGGCGGCATTCCTTTCATCCCCATGATGGGTGCTTTGCCAGTGCCAATTTTTACAATGATCAGATGCAACACTTAAAAGAAAAAAATTAAAACAGGCACGTTTTACTTTCATTGCTCTGGAGGCAGCAAAGATTTGTTTTAGACATGTGACACTTCAAATCCTGCAAACAGTAGTCATCTTTCTAGTTTAGTGAGGGCTGCAAGGTAAAGAAGACGCCCCAGCTGGATATCAGGCTGGAATGTGTATTATCACCCAGGCACTGGAGCCTGCTAAAGCAGAGACAAGCCCTGTCCCTGTCAACCTGTCAAGGGACATGTCCCTGCAAGGTCATGTGGATAAATGGGGGCTGTAATAGCATGGTAATGAAAGGGAGACAGAAAGGAAATCCAAAGCAGACTGAGCCAAATACAGCTTCGTAAAAGCTGTGGGGTGTGTTTATGTATGTTATAGCATATGTAAGAGGAAAAACAAACGTTCAGAAGGAACTATTAATACACCGAAATTTGCTGACAGTCAGTTACAGGCGCTTCTAACTTATTTCTTTAATGTTTATGTATCTTCCAATTTTTCTGCAGTCGATAAGGTAGCAAGTTATCTAATGAAAATAGCCTTCTTTCCAAAATAAGCCTGCCGCAAGTGCTCCAGCACCTGGAATCTCGTGGCAGCAATGTGCTGGTCCTGAAGCCAGACTGCTGGTCCAAAACCCACTCGTTCACTTGGAGTTCTGTGGTCTGGAACAAATGTCTTCGTTAGCTTTTAAGTATTATCATCATGAGCATTCATTCAGTGTTTTCTAGATGTGAGGCATGGCACTTGTTTTTATGGGTCACTTCAATTACCATGTACCAAGGGCTTATATATGCATTATCACATAGGGTTGTTGGAAGTATTAAATGCAATTACATGTTTGTAAACACTGGATATTTTATTATCTGCTCTCTGGATTAGTTCATGTTAGCAGCATTAAACACCTGTTCATCCAAAAAAAAAAAAAAGTTTAGCACAACTTTTGGGCGTGGCAGTGTGTCCCACCATGCATTTCTTCCCCTGCAAATTCTCCTAGCCCTGGGGACTCCAACAGGTGGCCTCACAGCAAGCTCTAATCAAAAAGCCAAGAGCTGCCAACCTCATGTTCTACAAGGGTCGCTTGGCCGGCAGGAGGGTCTGCCTACCTGCTCTGCACAATGCTCTGTTGAATTTGCTCATTTAAGGGTCTATTTTAATCATGTCCACTTTGTGTTTACAATAGCATGTTCTGGTCATTTTGCCAGAATACAGACTGGTAGGCCCAGCGCAAGAGTCTACCTCAATAAGAAAACCTTGAGATTTCAAGCAGCAAATAGGTAAAATAGTAATGAAAATTGGGCACAAACACAACTGAGTTTTTTATCTGGGCTTCTGTCTCATTGAGGAGTAGATGCTTTTAGGAGCTGGTAAATGGAAAACAGGATGCTTTCGTTACAAGAAAAGTAATTCAGTCAAGTTTTCCTGTTGCCTCAAGAATGCTCATAATTTGGAGAGAATTTTAGGCAGTGGCACTTAATGAGGTAAGTCAGCCACCCCAAGGACTGAAGACGCCTCCTTTGCCCAGAAGGTTCAGCCTGCCTGGCAGCCAAGCTGACAGCACAACAGCCCACATGTATTTCTCCTGCTGAAAGCAGCTAGTCAGGCACAGAATGAACTCAAGTCATATTGGTCTAATAAAAAAGATTGATTCCATCAGAAGATTTGCCCCTAGATCCTTCTTAAAGCAAGTCTTGGCCTAAAATATTTCATTTTTTCTTTCCTGTGAGTCTTTAAGTGGAATTGTGAATAGCAGCAATCCTTGTAACTCTGATGTGGGCAGAGGACACTCAAAATAGTAGATGGCAGATGCCAGGCCCCCTCAGAATTGCTCATGCCTATTTATATAGATGCTGCCTTCCAATTTTTTCTCAGATCTTCCAAGTTCTATCACAGCCATGGCAAAGTAATGACTCATACTTAAATGCAGTCATCAATGTCATATTCGGTATTAATACCTTTGTAGCATTGCTTTGTGTCAGAGCATTTAAGAGGAAAAAGTCCCCAAGAGCAGGAGCAGCCTGCCACCGTCCTCAGGGACCACAAAGGGCAGGGCCTGCAGAAGGCAATGCTCATTGTGCAGGAAAGCCTGCAGCCTCCAGCAAGCTGTTCAGATAAGCAGCTGTGAGAGGGATGGGGAGGGGGCCGAGGGAGGGGGAGGGGAGGCAGAGGTCACTGTTGTTGCCTTGGAAGGCAAGGTTTTAGCTGCTGCACTGATGTCTTATCTAAAGTATGCTCCTGTTTTGCAAGTTTAAAATCTTCCTAAAAGGAGAAAAGTAGGAGCTGGGCCCAAGCTCCACCCTAGCACTGGGCAGCATGCTGTTCCTCTGCCAGCGCAGACGAGCCTGTCATTCTTGCCGACAGGAAGACGGAACAGGTGCCATCAGTTCCAAGGAGTTCCAGCAATCTTCTGAAACCCTGAACACCACCTCCCCCCGACACAAAGATCCCCTACCCTCAATAAAGAGCATAACTTTGTTTCAAAAAGTTTATTGTAAAATTCAAAGCTTCAACAGCAGCATCCTTTAGAAAACGAAGCATTGCCCGGATCCGTTTTTGAAAAAGCAGCGCAGTTGGCTAAGTCCTTCACGCTCCTGCAACTGTACCAAGTCCAGGGCGCCGCTCCTTCCTGCCGAGCGCAGGCTGCTGAGTCACGCCTGCCCGGCCAGTCTGTCCTTCCCGGCCCTGCAGCCAACGTCCCAGCCTAGGCCTTCCTGGGCGAGCAGCCGCTCCAGACACTTGCAGAGTCCTCAGCTCGGGCCAGCCTGGCCCTGCCGCCGCTGGGCCCCTCCTCGGGAGGCCGCACCTCCTCGATCTCCAGGCGCCCCCCCCGCCTGCCAGTCTCCACGCCGCACTCGGGCACCCTCCGAGGGCCCCTCCACAGAGCCAGCCGCGCTCTAGGCGCCCCGGGGCGTCACCACGTCGATCAGACCAAGGTCCCCGCCGGGCCGTCACTCGGGGAGGGTGATGCTGGGCACCCAGTCGTTAACGCTGCGGCTCTCCTCGCAAAACAGGCTGAGCTTCTCCAAAGCGGGGTCCTTCCAGGCGTCCTCATTGGGGTTCTGCGGGGAGAGGGCAGGGTCAGCCTGGCTGGCCGCGGGGCCGAGGCGGGAACGACACCGGGGGCGGGGACGGGACGGGACTGTACTCACCGAAATGAGGATGCAGTGCAGGTCGCCCGGTGCGCCCGCCTCCTCGCCGGCGCCCACGATAGCCGCCAGCCGCTGCACATCGCCCACGCGCACGATGTCGATGTCGTTCTCGCAGCAGAACGCCTGGATCAGCGTAAAATGGATCTGCAGCGCGATGTCGCCCTCGTCCTCCTCATCGGCAGCCAGCACACAGAAGGTCACATTGTCGGGGTCCCTGCGAGGGCAAGGCGGGGACCAAGGTCAGAACCCGCGAGCAGAGGTCTCCCGCCGCCACCCCTCCCATCCGCCCGTCTCCTCGTCATTCACCCCCGCCCCGGTCTCCCAACCTTGGCCGTGTCTACACTTACACGTTCAGGACTTTGGCTGACTCGTAGACGCCGGCAGTGAGGCAGCCCTGGCGCTGGGCCGACAGCAGCAACTCGTGCAGCGCTTTCCCGGCACCCTGCATCCTGCGGAGGAGCCGGCACAGTAAGCTGGAGCCGGCCGGAGGAGGAGCCCCCAGCCCCGGCCACCCGGACGCACTCGTGGCTCCCCACCTCCAACTACACCCCAGACCCGGCTCGGCGCCCGCACCCCGGCTCTCCAACCTGGATCTGCCGCCGATACCACCGCGCTCGTCTCCTACCCCGCGGACTCCCACCCTGGAGGACCCTGAAGGCCGCCGACCGACCAGCCGCTTTCTCCAAGCCCTGAGACCCACCTGGCTGTGCTTTCCGGAACTGTGTCCTGGCCGCGGACTTCTTCCAGAGTCATAGCGCGATCGACCAGCTGCAAGTTATCCACAAGCGGAGAGCGCAGAGGGGACACCGGAGAACACCTGGTGAGTTAGAGCTCGGCTGGGCGCGTCTACCACGAGCGACTGCGCCCCTGCTCCGCCGCGCGCCCTTATATAGGCTGGAGGGTGCTGCGCCGCCAGCTGGCGCGAGGCTGCGCGCCTATTGGCCGGCACCCGCTTTCTGATGTAAATGAGGCGGCGAGCCGGCGGCTCGTGCCAGAAGGCCACGTGGGGAGGGGTGCGGGGGATGACAATGCCTCAAATCTGCCGCTTTTGTTGGGGTGTTACCAGGCAGACTAGAGCCTGCAGATTTCATCTCGCCTGGCTTTTTTTTTTTTTTTTTGAAGTCTTTAAAAGGAAAAAGTAAAAAAAAAAACAAAGCCAAAAAAACCAACCCACAAAAACCTTGTTTGCTAATATGATGCTGCAATTTGCGAAAAGCACCTTTATAGAATCAAAAGGAATTTTTTTTTGCATTTATTTTTATTGCTACCTTTCTGTTTGTTTCTTTCCTTTAATTTGAAGTTTGTGAGACTGTTGCATTGGGGCCAGAAATTAAGGTAAAAACAGGTAGTGCCAGTTAGGGGCTTGCGAAAGGCAGTGGGCACAGCCCCCTGCAGCTGACCACTAACGTCCCGAGAGCGCCGGTGATGCCTCCCACGCACACTCAATGTATACATGGAGTTGTCGCTGGAAGCTCCTACCCCACCTCCCCGCCCTTGGCCGAGCGCGGCGGGGCGCCGGAGAGGGGGGCGAGCGGGGGCGAGCAGATTGCGGCCGGCGCACGCCGCTCGTTTGCATTTCTATGGAGGGCGCACAATAGCAGAGGTCTGGCGTGTGGCGGTTTGCAGTAGGGACAATCGAGGCTTTCTCTTCATAGTAGCACTGTCCACCTGCTGCCGGGTGGGGTGGGCAGGCCCCCGCCGCGCGTGGGGGTCGCCGGGCTGCCCGGCGCGTGGGGTCGAGGCTGCGTGCCACTCCGTGGTCCCTGAGTGCGCGCCCCCTGTATTGGCCCTGCTACATGTAATTCCCTTCCACCCGTTTCTCGCACGGGTGCCCAGCAGCCGCGCGAGTTGGGAAGGACTGGGAGCTGGTGCGCGGTCTACACGCCTGGACGCCCTCTGGCCGGGACCCCGCGGCCAGAATCGCTTTCCCGGGGCGCCATCTACAGGCAAGCTCAAAAGATCCTAAAATGCCTTTGCTCCTACCTTCTCCCAACACACACACCCCTCCATTGGCCTGGCGCGGGGGGAAGAGCGGTGGGGGGGAGGGGCGGCCACGGAGCTGCCCGGCCAGGCCCACTGAGCCCTGTCCAACATTAGTAGGAACCCGAGTAAGGGCTGCAAAACGCATCCAAAGCGGCGCTGCAGTAACTGTGGGGAGTAAGAGGGCGAAAGGAGATTCCCATCCAGTGCTGATGGAGTAAGAGCCTGTTTGTCTTACGCTGTGTTGAAATATTTTAATTACTTAAATACGCATATGTAAAAAGAATTTTTTTCAGGCAGTGGAGTAAGTCTGGAAGAAATCTTGGGAGTTTAACAGGCTAGAGGTTGCTGTCGCTTAACCATACACGCTGGCATTTTCAGAGGGTTCACCCACTGAGCGCAGCACTTTTGCTGTCTGTACCTTTCTGAGCTACGTGGATGGGCGTTCCAGGGGTCACCTCATTGCTCCCCTTTTTGGGGTGAGGCCTGGGAAACTGGCTGGGAGAGGGGCGGGCCGGGTGGATTGGATGGAAACCCTGGCCCTGCAGCAAGACTGGGGCGATAATGGAAAAGTAAACAACGGCTAGGCTTTGTTCCTTTCAGTCAGGCTATCTTCAGGTGGGTGGTGAATGTACAAGGTACTTCTGAACTTGTGGGGAAGTTTTCATTCTGCGCTTGCGGGCAGGCACTTTTGCCAAAGTGAGAAGCTGGCTTCTTGCGCCTCCCAGCGGCTTCCCGGCGGAGGAGAGCTGCAAAGCTCCTCGCTTCCAGGATTTTAAGGAAGAGCTTGCTGTAGCATTTCTGAACTCCAGAGGGTGTCTCGTAAGGACGGGAAGTGGAAGGGGAGTGAGGGGGAGCGGGGCCAGGCGGCATTTTGCCCCGTTTGTTCGCTAGTTTCTTTTCTTTCTTTCTTGGTGTATAAAATGATTATATGCCTTGATTGGATAAAATATGTTAATTTTAAGTGATTAGAATACAAGTATTACTCTTAAAACTATTAAACATAGTTTAATATGTACCTATGTTCCCAGGAAAATGGGAAGATTCTTAAATATGTTAGTTCCAGATCCACAGGCAATGCTGGAAATAAGATTTACTTAACGTGCTGGCATCCCACCCCTCCAATTCATAACACTAGAACTCTGCCCACATGCCAGGCAAGAGAAAACAAGGGCTAGACCTGAAGCCTCAGCCCCTCCTCCCAGAGGAAAGCCACTACTGGATTCTCCTGGCTTTGGGTTGGGGGCGGGTGCATTTCCCGTCCCTCCTGAGCCAGCCTGGATCAGGAGGGATGATTGACAACCCCTGGGGCTGTTCTACTCTGCTCACATTTTTAAGGTATTCAATTTCAGGAAACTGCCTTTTTGACATATGATACAGCCACACTTTGCTTTATTAGGTCAGTCCCAATGGCCCCAAAGCCCCCATCTCAATTAGAGTAGAGCCATTTTGTCTGCAGGCAAAGTTGGCCTTCCAGCAGACCCACCACAAGCACCCTTCAGTTCAGACACATGCTGAAGCTTCTGGGCCTGGGATGCCCCCATGGTGGGGAGCAGGCAATGCCCACTAGAAGTTTGATGATGCAGACTGTCCCACTACACGGCTTTGTGGCCACAGCTCTCCCAAACTGCATGCAGCAAGGAACTTGGCCTGCTCTGTGCTTCAAGTCACAGGCGGCCGAGATGTCCTGAGCTTCCTGTGAGTGCACCCCTAAACCTTCCCCTAAGCCTCTATAATGCAGGTGATGGTGACTTACTTAAAGGGAAATCCTCAGAGGTGCTCTGTTTTAAAACCTTTTTGGAAATGTTTATAGTTGAACTATGTTTATTAAAACATTCTCTGAAACGTGCTTGTCAGTCTTTCATGGCTTAACTAGGTCATTGATGGGCTGATACCTTTCGTTAGGGTACAGAAGGAGGGTGAGCTTTAAGTAAGCAGTAAGCTTTATGAGACAGTTCTTACTGTATCTTCACAAGTTACTTAAGTGTGGAGAGTGCACAACATTGTCATTCGCTAGCAGGTGTATGCCCTTATCCTGCCCGAGCAATGTGCCAGAAGCCACCACAGCTCCGCCAGAGGCTGTGGGCTGCAAGCTAGCCACACACGAGCCCCATGCAGACTGCAGGTAGGATCTCTTTGACCTATGAGATATCTTAGGCAAAGTCAAATTCACTGCCACCTTTCCAAGTTAGCTGCATTCATACAAACACCTGGATTTCTAGCTTCTGTTGGAAGATGGGAAGATTTGGCCATCACGTGCCTAGAGTCCCCTCCCCACCTTGGTAACCTTCAGCAGGGGTCAGGGGCACTGGGATCTCGCACTGGACACTGCTCTCCCTTTCACCACAGTCCCCACCAGAGGCCAGCTGAGGACACCTGGCTGCTTTGTTCATTTGCATCACCTTCCTGTAGCCTGCAGACATTTGCACTTGCAATCAAGCAACTGAACGTGGAAGCACAGAATAAAGGGGCCAAGTTCCTAAAGATGAAACCAAAAACGTTAAGCACCATTTGTGTCTCAGCTTGTGCAGGACAGTGTCCTATGTCAGCAGCGGGCTCTTGGAGCACTCTGGGCTGGCCCCTTTCCAAACAGTCTCATGTTGCCCTCACTGTTCCCCTCATCCAGCCCCTTCTCCGGCCAGAACAAGTCTCCTCGGGGTCCTGTGTTGGGTTTTCTTTGGTCCAAAAAACTCTTGAATGATAGGGGGCAGCAATAAGTCAGTGTCAATCATTAACACAAAAAAGAAATCAAGTTTTCATGCAGGCACATAAAAACTATTACTTAAAACCCAGCAGGGACATCTCAGATGCCTTCCAGCATCTGAAGGACACCATTGCTTTGGCCCTCATCACCACCGTGCCCTCCTCCTTACCCAGGGTGAAGCGCGGATCTGCACACAGGGACGCTTCAGATGACAACTGAAACAAGGAACAGGAAGCTGAGAAAGGAAGACACCTCCGAAACACACCTAGCAAAAGCTGGACGTTTCTGGTCATTCATCCTATGGGAAGACTTTCTGGAAGAGGCAATTATTCTTGGGTGAGCATTTCCATAGCATGAGAGAGGTTAACATTAGCCCAGGGAAGTCCTTCAAAGTAATTAGGGGGGAAGGATACATTATTTATGCATTTGTTCCTTTCACCATCAACAGTAAGAAATGATTCATGGCATCCGTCACAGTCCTAGGTAGTGACAGTCACCAGCCCACACTGTAGCTGAAAACCCCTGAGAAGCCACAGATGTGCAGTCTTCCCAGCTTGACTGAGCACCCAAGTCTTCTGAACTTAGGTTTCCCAACCTAGGAAATAAAATAGTGCCCTTTACCCCTCATGAAGCTCAACAGGGTCTTAGAAGGTTGCTCCTGGTCAACCATTTGGCCCACAGATGGGTTTAGTTTGGTGGACAGTGTCCCGAGAGACTTAGAAATTCAGGTCTGACTTGCTCATTCATGTAGGGGAGAGTTGATGGCACACATCCTCTCTGTCACCATACGCAAGTCCCAAATGTCACATTAGGCCCTGCTGGCACGTGTATGCCTTGCCTGACGTTTGCAGACACTTGGGTTGGCAGTAAACTTGCTTTTCTAACAGATTTCTGAAAATGTTAACATGTAGATATAATAGAGTAACAGAACCATAGAACTTCCAAAGTAAAGCTTTCCTTCTTTTATATTCCAGAAGCTGAAAGGTATTAACAACCTCCAGAAGGCACTATGACATTGGAGTTTGGACTATGTGGAGCAGGACTCAAAGCTGGGCTTAGCTGCTTATTGACTTTGACCTTGAGCAAAAAGTTAGCAGATGATTTAAAGTATAAGGTAAAAGGAATTCATGCTTGTTAACCCATTAAAGGCTCGTTAGTTACGCTCTCTTTTAAAAAGCCATTCAAAAATGTATATGACAAGCAAATATTTATTGCAGTGTTTCTTAAAATAATGAAAAATTAGAAACCATTATAAGGGGCTACTGCTAAATCATGGTGTACCCATAAATGAAACATTGTGCGTCCATAAAAAGGGGTTCTAAGGAGTGGTTCCTGGCACAATGTAATATGAAAAAAGCAAAATACGAAATTGTGCGATTCTAATGTTGCAGAAACTTTCAGCCTACACGACTATCACTGAATAAAATCACAAAGTAGAAAATGGTGATTATATCTTGGAGTGATGAGATTGTAGGTGATTTTTAATTTTCTTTACTAAGGTTTTCTGCAGTTAAACATTCTGCAGTTCAATCTCATTTAATACAAATATCTAGAACTTCTCAAATGGAGTGACTTCAGCATTTGACGTCCTCGGCCTGATTGCTGTGGAGGTTATTGTGCGGAGTGACCTTTGACCATACGGCCACAGATCCAGAAGCCAGACGTCTGCGGGGCTTTGCTCCTGAGAGGGAGCTCCCAGACTGTGACCTTTGATTCCTGCACGCCTCCTCTTGCCATCTGATGCCGGTCTGCTCCTGTGACTAAGTGAAAATCGTCATAACTGTGCTCGGGGGTTAACTCTGGCCCGACTGGGAGGGAACGTGCCGGCAGCATGCTGGAGGCAGGGAAGAAGGCCAGCAGCCTTGTCAGGAACAAACACCCCGGACGGCACCTTTCCATAGACATGCGGTTCCCCGGGACCCCTGGGGAGTCCTCTGCACATGCCAGGGCCAGCAGCAATGGAAGGAATTATCTTTCACTCCCTTCTTGGTGAAAATGTCTATTTTCCAGAAATGAATTACAGCAATAAATTATGGAAATTGTTTCCATCGTCTACAAAACACAGCCAGGAATTCTAAAATTTGTAAATCTGTCATGTACCCAACCTGTGTTTGAGACGCTAAGGTACAATTTAATTCCTCAGTGTTTGGATTTTGTCTGTTTGAGAAGGGTGGGACCCTCCTTGAGTACACTATTGTTAGTGGTATTGTTATCATTTTATTTACCAGATTTTTCCAGGACTTGCTGTGCACCAGGCACTGTTCCAAGGACTTTGAAAATAACATCTAATTCTCATAACAAACTCATTATGTGGGTGTTCTTATCACCATTTTAGGCATGAGGAATCTTGGGCACAGAGAGGTTGAAGAACTTGCTCAAGGTCACACAGCCAGGAGGTGTCAAAGCTGGGTGTTTGGAACTCCTCTCAGAAGCAAGAGTGAACAGATGAACTTCACTGTGAAACCTTTTCTTAAGCCTTTAGAACAAACCATTTGCCCACCAAGGACAAGACGAGCATCCAGGTGAAAAGGAGGTTTCAAAACCATTTTTGGTTCTGCTTAGGAACCCTGATTCCTGCAGTGCCTGTCCTGATAGCATGGCTGCAGGGTGACATCTTGTGGTCAAAAAGAATATTGCTTCCAACCCTAAAAAGCATCTACACTCCAGCTGGTCTAAACCCCTCCAGGCCTGCAAGCACTGCCCCTTGGGCGTGTTTCTGGTGAGCCCATGGGCTCTCATCACACATTAAGGTTAACATCCAGAAGCAACAGACCGTGGTGGCAGTGGGCTTGGACCCCACCGTGCCACTGCTGGGCAGCCCCTGAGAAGCCAGGCTGGCTCAGAGGATGGTGCAGTTTGGTAGTCATGGGCAATGCGAACCACCACCACCAAGGAGAACAGACCCAACCTTCAGGGAGCCTTCATGTGTCAGCTGTAATGTCCATGCCCACTTCACAGATAGAAGCACTCAGTTTCAGGGAGATTAACACCGTGCCCAGGTCACAGAGCCGATGATGGAGCTGGGATTCTAGCTAGCATGTGCCAGACCTCCAGCCTCATGTTCACCGGCCCACACCACGGGCAGGACATTGGCTCTCAGCTGAAAAGTTACCCTGGGGCACAGCCTCTCGTGTAACTCAGCTGTGCTTGGCAGGGTGTACACACTACTTTTCTTACAAAATCAGGAATGCTCTGAATCTCCTATGGTCTGGGGTTCTGAATTCCCCTCATCAGCCACATGATGTGAAGTATATAGGTTATTTCTTTCTTACTCACAAACCCACAGGCAAATTTAAACTTGGGAGGGACCTACAAGGTGACTTCCTCTGAAACCCTGTCTAATTTCCCAATTTCTTTAGCAGCCCCTCACATGAAGAGCCTGCCACAGGTGAAATCCCACATGTGGCATGACAGCGATCCCAGACGAGGTGAACCCCACTTACTGGTGCGTCTTCCATGCACCCAACACTGCCCGCGTTACTCTCTCAGAAGGAACAGCAGTTGCAGATCCTTTGTCTCCAAAGCATGCAGGTGCACCCTGAGGATGCCCATGGACCCATCCAGGGCCAACAGCCTCAGTTTCTCCTGGGAGCTAATTAGCCTCACGGGATCTGAATCTGCCTTTTAACAAGATCCCAGGGTAATTAATGCATGCACACAAGTGTGTGGTCGTTCGTTCGCCAAAAGGTGCAAGGTATAGGGTAGATGGGAGGCGCTGTTTCAGAATGTAAGAGGCAGGAGGGTGTGAGGCCCCCAGGGGAAGCCACTGTCAGGCAAGGGAAGATGTGAGAAATATAGACTAGATGCAGAAGCTTGAGGCTCATGACGGTCACGGCCACTCTTCAGATTACCTCTGAATCTGAGAACAGGTAAGGGGCAGGCTGCACATGAGCCCTCGGCTCTGCTCTCTGCTGATCCACAGTAATGGCATTTTGACTTTGCACAGGGAGTTCCAGCTAGAGACTGCATTCCCAGTCTCTCTTGCTGCATGGGGTGGTCTTGGGCCCCAGTTCCTCTACATCCCTTGCTCTAACAGAAGTTGTTTGCCAACCAACTAGGTTCCTTCTCCACTTTGCTGTCACAGGGGAAAGGGCCTGGGGTCCTGCATGGCTGTGTGGAGCCGAACGTCCTTGCTAGCCCTTACACTCTATTGTGTACAGTAGACAAGACACGATCTTCTGACAAGACCCCAGTGTGTGATGCTCCCCTCCCGGTGTCCATGTGTTCTCATTGTTCAACACCCACCTATAAGTGAGAACATGGGGTGTTTGATTTTCTGTTCTTGTGTCAGTTTGCTGAGAACGATGGTTCCATACCACAAGAGGACCCTCGGGAGAGCTGGAGCAGGAGAAAGTACGTAAAAACCATAAACCCCTGTATTTTGGAGGTTTTTAAAAATTTTTTAATTTTCACAAAGCTTCAAATATAGAAACATTATAGAAATAGTAAAACAAAGTATTCCCACATACGCTTCTCCAAATTCCCCCATTTTACTCTGTTTCAGCCTTCTCTCTCTCCTTCAAGCATAAATATTATTTCCTGAACCATTTGAGAGTAAGATACAGACATGATGCCTCTTTACCACTAGATTCTTCAATGTGTATTTCCTAAAAACAAGAATATTATCCTAAATCTGCAAACCGTAGTAAAATAATGAAGTTCAGGAAATTAATATTGATGTAATTAATCTGCAGACCATACTGAGATTTTATCAGTTGTTTCAATGATGTTCTCTGCAGCAAAAGAAAGCCCATTCAGTAGTCATGTCCCTGTCATCTCCCTGAATCGAAACCATTCCTGAATCTTGCTTTATGACAGTAACATTTCATGGCATTGACATGATTTTAAGAGTTCAGGCCTGTTAATGTCATAGACTCTTCTGCCTCCACCCCCTACCCTGCTGGGGTTTGGCTGCTGTTTCCTCCTGATTCGATTCAGGTGGATGAACCATTAACTGGGCCATCACAGTGGCGATGCTGTGTCCTTCGGGGCGTGTTGTATCAGGATCACATGCTTTGACTTGTCCTCTGATTCTTGATTGTCATGGGGTGTCCTCTGGCTACTGGTTGCCATGGGGTGATGATCATTTGACCGCAGTGGTGTCTGTCAGATTTCTGCAGCCTAAAGTCACTATTCTGCCCTTTGGAGTCAGTGAGTGTTTGCAGGAAGATGTCAGAGGTCACCGGAGCAGGGTGGCTGCGGTCACCAGTGTACATGCTCTGTTAGCACTGGAGCAAGCTCAGCAGCAAACCTGGGCTCTTTCGCTTATCAAGAGTTGTGGAGTATACACGTTCACAGCGCTCCCTGATGTTTTGAATAGACGGGAAATTTTTATTAGTTCACCCCAAATCCACATTAAACTGTAATATTAATTTAAAAAAAAAAAAACCAGCCCAGAAGAGAGTCTGGATGGTGAATTTCCATTTTACCGAAGCGTCTACAGCAAGCAATAGTTTGTGACTGGGTGGACAGCGGGCTGCTCTGTTCACTCTCGGTTCACTCCGGACCGGACAGCTCCACCCGGCCCCCCCTCCTTGTCTTCTCAGGCTGGATCCCACCGCTGTTGCTTTTCCCCAGGATGACTGATTCAAGCAGCCATCCTACCTGGAGAGGCTCACCCTCCTTATGGAGGCGTGTGTGTCCCGGCCCCTGCCTTGCTTTAGGATGCAACAGGAGCTAAGTTCAATGAGGAAGAGGATGGCAGCCCTGTCAGAGCAGGTGCCCTGTACCTGGGTTTCAGCCAGGGCAGCTCCCCCATGCTCTCTGTGCTCCATCCACCTCTACTGTTCCCCAGCTTGCCTGTGCTCCTGCTGGCCACTGGCTTTGAGCATCTCCCTGCCCCACCCTTCAGGACCTACCCGGAGACCACCAGGAGGCCACCTAGGGCCAATATGCCCTAAGGGGAGAGTCTTGGATCACGGGTGGTGCTTCCTGCCCTTTTCTGCTCCTGGATAGCGGTGGTCACAGGCTTCACCACAAGGCTGTCCTGCCAGGCCTTTGAGTCACTCACAGAGTCCCAGATCGTCCCATACACTGTCCCCAGGAGAAGGGGGCTGGTGAGCAAGGACAGTGTCTGCCTCACTCCAGCTGGGAATGAATCCCTTCTGTACAAAGAGACAAGGATCCCCGCTTCAAGGATCTGGGACCACTAGCAAATGACAGGCCAGATCCAGGAAAGGGAAGGCGTAAAGATGGAAAGAGGGGGATTCGGCAAGGAGCGGGACCTGCTGGGCCACGGCGGGGGTGGACCTGCCACACCAGCACGGTGTCAGGCTCTCTAAATAAGAGAGTGGGTAAGCAGAATGAATTCTAGCAGGGAAGGAGATAGAATATTTTCTCCAACATATATCGTAAATATGCAGTGTGACGAGACTTCCTCACTCTGTTTATGTCAGAAAATGTATATGGACATTTCCCTCTATAACCAATATGGAGCGACATGCAGAGACCCCCTGCCCTCCCCGGTGGGTACTGCTCACTCCAGCACCTGGTGGGGGGGGGGACCAGCGCTGGTAAAAGTGGTCCCAGTGTTGTCAGGACACGGCTCAGCGGGCACGCTTAAACAGACATGACCAAAGGTGCCAATTCCCAAACTATTAATATATGTAGACCATCCCAGATGAAGCCTTTTCTCAAAATTCCACAGAAATAGTCACATCATCTAGGGATTCCTTGAAATGTAAACCGAATTTTTTACCCAGCACTTTGTACTGAGCTCTTTAGTGACAAGACGCCTGGACTTCATCATTTCACCCAGAAACTCTGGCAGGGGAGAAGTGATCACTCTGACTGCAGGTTCTGGACAGCAGGTAAGACCGAAGGCCCCAAGCAGGGGCCCCCAGCCTCTCCTCCCTCCAAGCCACCCTAGAAGGAAACAGTGATGCTCCACCTGCCACCAATCTCTATCCCCTCTGGGGCACAGGACCAGTCCCGTGACCTATTCCGCTGCTGGTGATGGTTGTGTGCTGCTGTTGCAATGCAGAGCATGTCAGCCTGGTGGGAGACCTGGGCCTCTCCGGCCATCACAGCACAGCGTGTCCAGTGTTGGGAGCTGGCCACTGGTCTGCTCCACGCCCCGCTGGCTGGCAGTACACAGACATAGTTGCCCTCCAGAATGCAGCCTCATCTGGGACCCACCCCTCATAACCCAGAAGCTCGGGGAGTCTGCAGAGATCCGTGTGTCCAGGAGCCTGCTGAGAGCCAGCCTCTGAAAAAGTTCAATGTCCACTGAATTGCAGCTCCTGCATGGCCTCAGCCCCTCCCAAGGTCACAGCTTCCAAGGCCACAGCTCTCCCCTGCTTCCAGAATGTAAGAGTACTGGGCTTGTAGAAGACTTGATATCTGAGAGCCTCTGCCCCAGCTGAGCTCTGCAAACATCTCAGGAGCACTGTGTGCCCCTGAGCAGTCCTCGCTGGTTTTCACTAAGGGCCAGCTCTCGTGTGTTCATGAGAAAGAAGGACAGGCCGAGTCAATGCAGTTCAACCTCTGCCACAAGCATTAGCTGAGCACCTACCTTGTGTAAGACAGTGAGCTGGGGCCGGAGATTGAGCAGTGGACTGGGTTCTGACCTCTGGAAGTCCATAGTCTGGTGGGGCATCTCCCAACCTTGCCAGCCATCAGGTGTTCTCCTTCTTCATCTGTACCCCAGATAGGAGTGTCCCAGAGCCCCAGAGACAAAGCCACAGAAGGGACTGGAGAAGAGTCTGAAAGATGCCAAGGCATTGGGCGAGGGACGGCCCACAGCTCATGCAAACACAAGCTCACAAAACCTGGGGTGGGAATGCAAGAGTGAGGAAGGCTGGCCTCTCCTGCAGGCTGCAGCAACCACGAGGGGGCAGAGGGCAGACGCGGCGTTGGAGCAGCTTCTCAGGCTGCCACCTGGCAGAGCCTCACGCCAGGGCAGAAGGGATGAAGCCGAAGAGTGTTTCCTTTTTAAATAGATCTGGAAGATGCTGGTTTGAAAGAAGTCTGACTCATTACCGCAGGACTTACCAAAGCTTCCATTATATCCAAGGATGCTTTGAATCTCCAAGAGTTTGGACACGCTGCAGGTATCGAACATTTGACCACAAAACCCTTTGTTGCAGACCATAAAGGGAGGATGCTATGGAGCGCAGCTGGGGACCAGCTCCCGAGTAGCTCCCAGCTCTAGCACTGCATTGGGGTTGGGTTCACATAGAAGTATGGTCCCCTCACCTGGGAACTCCCTAGAAATGCACATTCTTAGCCCCACTCGACCACCCGAACCCTGGGACCCAGCGATCTGTGTTCTGGAAACTCTGCAGGGGCGTCTGATACAGGCTGCAGCAGGAGGCCCACTGCAGTGGGTAACAGGACACCAGCTGTGACACCTGCCCCTGGTGCAATTCTACTGTCTCATGACCCAGCTCCACTCCTGCCTGGGCAGTGAAGCTTCTCTGCCTGACACCCCCTCCTTCCACACTCCAGCAGGAAGACTCCCTCTCCCAGCTTCCAGGACTCTCACATATACCTAGTATTATCCTATAGCCATGCTTTTATTATTTGGTGATTATCTGCCTTCTGTCATGGAGCAGGGTGAGGTCTTCCATCCTTGAGTCTGAACGCTGTCATGCACGTGGAGCATCGGGGCCGCCATGTCGTGCAGGGAAGCAGTCTCCATGTCTCTTGGCCAGGGCAGGACAGTGGAAGGTTGGCATCAGCATAGGCGTCCCCCAGAATGAGAACAGAGAGCAGAGCTTAACCAGGCGTGGGACGCGGAGAAGGAAGAGGTGAAGGTGGGCAGCCCGAGGTGAACATAGGGAGATGTGAGGGCAGGATCTCAAAGGAGGAAGAAATGGAGCCGACAAGCCTGCGCCCCTGCTGCCGGCTGCTGGGTCTGCTGCACATCTGACCAGGGCGCTGTTCTCACCCCCTGTGCGGGGGACAGACACAGGGCCAGATGGGAGACCCATAGGGTGCCATGGAAGCAAAGAAACAAGGCCTCCCTGATGGCTCCCAGAGAAAGGGGCCTTCTAACTGTGATTGGGGAAGGAGAGAGTTCTCCAAACACAACAACAGCAAGAGAAAATGAAACCTTAGAGGAGCTTCCCTAGACCCACTGGCTGCAACCCTAGCCCTGCTGGAATGGGGGCCAAGAGGCCATGCAGCCAGGTGTCTAGATACTGGGTCCTTGGCGCCACTTCCTTCCCTCACCCTGCCCCTTCCCACCGGTAGGGCCCTTCACTCCCTGGGGGAGGCCTGCAGGGGCAGAGGCTTCCCTCTGGTGTCAGGATAACTGAGCTCAGCTGAGCAGATGGGCTCGACTAGCCCACACCGCAGCCGGACCTAAGGACAAGACGGGTCTGTGGCAGAGGCTTGTGCTGGAGTCAGAGCCCAGAGCAGAGCCGGCTCCGCCCCAGCCCCCCAGGGACACAGATGTCACCCCCAGCATGTCCAGGCACACGCTCTGATGGAACTTTTATTACTGGAAATTGGGCCAAACTAAGCATAAATAATGTGATGACCCCTGGCAGGCTGCTTTTGTGGCAGCTGCCGGGGTCATTTCGAGGCCAGCTCCTGCCCAGTGTAGCCCCTGCCCCTGGCTTGTAATCACTCCTGGGCTCAACTAACAGGCGCAGTGCGAGGGGGGTACATTTTGCAGACTTCATAGATGCAAAAGACAGAGTCCTGTCTGACACCTTCTCAATGGTTTCTTAAATATCAGAAGGTTTCAACTGGGGACAAGGGGTCTCCCCACCCTGAAATTGTGTGGCTCATGTAAGAAGTCTCCTTGTAACTCAAGAGGTATGGTATTTTAAGGGAGTCTCCCATGATTTTGAATATACACATACACAATTTCAAACAGTAACATTAACTCAAAATTCCAGAAGCACATTGGAAGCACCAATTTCTGCCCCAATGCCCACAGACTTACTTGGACTGGCCATGCCCATCTGTTTGCAACAAGGCAGAGAAAAGAAATAAAGAAGGAGTCGGTGGGCTCACCCCAGCCCGTGCAGAGGCCTCTGTGGTCAGCACCTTCCACTCAGCTGCCAGGCCAGCTTCAGTGGATCAGAGGATCCAGTCCAAGTTAGCAGACAAAGCCTCTCTGGCAATGGTACAATACCCACCCAAGCAGGATTCAGGATGCAGACAGACGTAACGGCCTATATTTCTGGGAACTACAGAAAAGATAAGAGATTGATTTTAAAGTGCACATTCTAGATCATCTTTATAACAACTTGGAAACACTCCAGAAGCTGCAAAACAGTTTTCACCATTCGTGAACCACACACACCTGACTCTACCTGCCCTTCATTCACTCCTTGCCACCCTACCACCAAGGTCATCCTACCCCTTAGGGGCCAGAAACAGCCGCCAGCCAGGGACCCCACCTCCTGGTCAGTCTATGGTTTGTGGCCAGACCAGGTGGATTTGGCCCCACCTCCTTGGTGGGGGGCACCTGGACCTCTCATTTTGTCAGCTGTCCCATGAGGAGCACCCAGCTGTGGCTGAGTTCAAAAACTGTAAATCACATAGAGGATACATAATACTGGACTAACTACTGAAAAGTGATGTCGCATGACTCCTTCTTCCTTGAACCACTAAAAGGTTTGTGATTGTTCACCTGAATCCCTTCTAGAACAAAAGTCCCCCTGAGTTGAAAAGGCCCCTTTGTGATGCTGTTTCATTTTTGAGTGCCATTGAAAACATTAAAATATTCAATAATAAAAATATCAGCTGAGCGCTTCTGTATCAGGCGCTGTGCAAACACTTCACTTCCACGCTCTCATTTAATTTTCACAACAGCCTCCTTATGTGGCCACACTCCTGTTATTACCATTTCCGCTGATGGGGAAACTGAGGTTCCCAGAAGTTAGGTAATGTGCCCAAGGTCCCAGCTAATGAGTCAGGACAGAACCCTGGTATTTTGACTCTTGAGTCCACCCTCTTAATCTCATTGGAGTATTGCCAAATACTCCGAAATATTGGCAATACTTCAAAATCTTAAATTCTTAAAGGTAGAAGGACCCTTTAGAATACATGGCGAAGACATGACAAAAACTTCCTTCATCAAACGAGTGTGCGATGCCAATCAGCTGTCTGCATCAGTGAGAGGAAAGGGTCTTCTCCTGGAACAAGCTGACCTGACACTGGCTTGAAGACAACAGAGTTTGTTTCTCTCCTCACAGCTCTGAGACCAGCAGTTCGGGCGGGCCTGTGCAGGTGCCCAGCTACCAGGCTCCTCCTGGCTCATTGCTCTTCATCCCCAGTTTGAGATTCTTTGTCACAGCAGCCGTGGGAGACCCTAAGGGATGTCGTGGTCACTTTTAAACACATTTAGAATTTCTCTACATGGTTTCCAACAAAAGACCGAGCAGAGTTCCTCTCCCCTTACACGTGAGACCAGCATCTGAGAATGCAGAGAGAGTGATGCCCCCGGCCCTCCGAGCCCAGGTTGTAAAGGAGACATCCTGGCTGTCTCAGGATCTTGCCTAGGATCCAGCCTCCATGTTCTGAGGAAGCCCAGGCCACATGTTCTGGCCAGTGGCTCAGCTCGAATCCCAGCTGAAAGCCAGCTTCGCCCACCAGACGAGAATGTAAAGAAGCCTGGAGATGACTCAGCCACGGCGATGGCTGCCCTGCCGCAGGAGGGACTCTAAGAGGGAGCTGCCCAGCCAAGCCCAGAGCTGGCAGAGGTCATGAGCACATCACAGCGGTGGGCGTGGGGATGACTGTCATGTAGCAGTGAAGAGCTGAAGCCGCCCCGGGGTTCCAGAAGGGAACAGACTGTGAAAGGAAGACACAAGTACCTGGTAGTCACAATGGGCGATACAACTTCAAAATTAAAAAGCATAATGAAAATAATAATTAATAGCTAAATAAACCTAATAAGAATCATAATTTAAAATAAAAATCTTTAGGTATTTGATAGGATTCCCCAGGGAAGCCATCTGGGCCTGGAGTTTTCTTTTTGGAAAGGTTTTTCTATTTCCTCTTCAGTAAGATTTGATCATTTGCGTCCTTTAGGAATTTGTCCCTTGTTCTAAGTTGTGAGGTTTAGTGACATAAATTTGTTCATCATATTTTGTTGGTGCCCTTTTAACATCTGTACAATCAGTAATGATGTCATTTCTGTCCTTCTTGGTGTGATAATTGGTAACTTTTTTTCATGGTCAATCTGACTAGGAGTTTATCAATTTTACTTCTCACTTGAAAGAATCAGCTTCTAGCTGGGCATGATGGGGTGCACCTGCAGTCCCAGACATACCGGAGGCTGAGGCAGGAGGATGGCTTGAGCCCAGGAGTTCAAATCTAGTCTAGGAAACAAAGAAAGACCCCATCTCAAAAACTTGATTGTCTCTATGATCATTTTCCTATTTCATTGATTCCTGCTATGATCTTTATTATTTCCTTTCTTCTGCTTATTTGGGGTCTCTTTTGTTCTTTCACTTCTGTTTTTTTTTAAATGTGAAAACTGACATCATCCATTTGCAACCTTTGTTTTCTAATATGCATATTTAGTGATACAATTTCTCTGTAAGCACTGTTTTAGCAGTATGCCACAAATCTTGATGTTTCTTTTCATTCAGTCCTAAATGATTTCTAATTTTCCCTTTTGATTTCTTCTTCAATCCATGAGGTATATAGAAGTGTTCATTTCCGAATATTTAGAGGTTTGTCTACAATCAATCACCCTGAATGTGCCACATCTCGTCCCAAATATTTAGAGATTTCCCAGAGATCTCTCATTATGGTTTTCTCATTTAATCCCATTGTGGTTAAATAACATTTTATGGTTTGAATCATTTTAAATGTAATGACACTTGTTATATGGTCAGAACTATAATCTGTCTTGATAAATTTTCTATATGAACTTGAAAAGAATGTGTTCGCTGGGCGTGATGGCTCACGCCTGTGAACCGAGGCAGGGGGATCACAAGGTCAGGAGTTCAAGATCAGCCTGGCCAACGTAGTGAAACCCAGTCTCTACTAAAAATACAAAAAAATTAGCTGGAGTGTGGGGCAGGAGCCTGTAATACCAGCTACACAGGAGGCTGAAGCAGGAGAGTCTCTTGAACCCAGGAGGTAGAGGTTGCCTTTTCTCTTTTTTTTTCTTTTATTTTAGATTCAGGGGTACATGTACAGGTTCGTTACGTGGGTATATTTCATGATGCTGAGGTTTAGGGTATGAATGACACCATCACCAAGATACTGAACATAGTACCCAATAGTTAGTTTTTCAATCCTTGCCCCCCCCACCCTCTATGACTCCCCAGCGTCTGTTGTTGCTGTCTTTATGTCCACCAGTACCCAATGTTTAGCTTCTGCTTATAAGTGAGAACACGCAATATTTGGTTTTCTGTTTTTGTGTTAATTTGCTTAGGATAATGGCCTCCAGCTGCATCCATGTTGCTGCAAAAGACATGATTGTGTTCTGTTTCATGACTGCACAGTATTCCATGGTGTATACGTACCACATTTTATTTATCCAATCCACCATTGATGAGCACCTGTGTTGATTCCATGTCTTTGCTATTGTGAACAGTGCTGAGATGAACATTCAAACACATGTGTCTTTTTGGTAGAATGATTTATTTTCTTTTGGATATATATCCGATAATGGGATTGCTGGGACAAATGGTAGCTCCGTTTTCTTTGGGGAGAAATCTCCAAACTACTTTACATTCCTTCCAACAGTGTATACAAATGCCCTTTACTCTGCAGCCTCCCCAGCATCTGCGATTTTTGACTTCTTAGTAACAGCCATTCTGACTGGCATGAGGTGGTATCTGATTGTGGTTTTGATTTTCATTTCTCTGATGATTAGTGATGTGGAGCATTATTTCATACGTTTCTTGGCCACTTTTATGTCTTCTTTTGAGAAGTGTTTGTTAATGTCTTTGTCCATGTTTAAATGAGGTTATTTGGATTTTGCTTGTGGAATTAAGTTCCTCATAGATTCTGGATATTAGGCCTTTGTTGGATGAATAGTTTGAGAATTTTTACTCCCATCATGTTGTCTGTTTACTCTGTTGATGATATCTTTTTCTTTCTTTCTTTTTTTTTTTTTGAGACAGAATCGCACACTGTCACCCAGGCTGGAGTGCAGTACATGGTCTTGGCTCACTGCAGCCTCCGCCTCCTGGGTTCAAGCGATTCTCCTGACTCAGCCTCCCGAGTAGCTGGGATTACAGGAGCCCACCACCACACCCAGCTAATTGTTTTGTATTTTTAGTAGAGACGGAGTTTTGCCATGTTGGCCAGGCCAGTCTTGAACTCCTGACCTCAGGTGAACCACCTGCCAGAGCCTCCCAAAGTGCTGGGGTTACAGGCATGAGCCACCGCACCCAGCAGATAATTTCTTTTGCTGTGCAGAAGCTCTTTAGTTTGATTACGTCCCCTTTGTCAGTTTTTGGTTCTCTTGCCATTGCTTTTGGGGACTTAGCCATAAATTCTTTGTCAGACAGTATTCCCTAGGTTGAGAAGGGTATTTTTTAGGTTTTCTTCTAGGATTTTTATAGTTTGAGGTCTTACATTTAATCTTTAATCCATCTGGAGTTAATTTTTGTATATGGTGAAAGTTAACTTCGTATATTTTATATAGGGGTCCAGTTTGATAGGAATAGCATTGAATCTGTAGATTGCTTTGGGCAGTGTGGCCATTTAAATGATATTAATTCTTCCAGTCCACAAGCATGAGCATGGACTATTTTTTTCCATTTGTTTGTATCACTGTAGTTTCTTTCTTCAGTGTTTTGTAGTTCTCCTTGTAGAGCTCTTTCACCTTCTTGGTTAAATGTCTTCTTCAGTATTTTCTGCTTGTGTGCCTATTGTAAATGGGATTGCATTTGGCTCTCAGCTTGAATGTCATTGGTTTATAGAAATGCTATTGATTTTTGTGCATTGGTTTTGTATCCTAAAACTTTGCTTAAGTCATTTATCAGCTTTAGCAGCCTTTCGGTGGAGTCTAGGGTTTTCTAGGTATTGAATTATCTAATCCATGAAGAGACATAGTTTAACTTCTTTTTTTCCTACTGGGATGCCTTTTATTTCTTTCTTGTGCCTGGTTGCTCTTGCTAGCACTTCACCTACGTTGAATAGGATCTGCCTTTTCACTAGCTAGCTTAGGTCACGTGCACTTCATGGGGTTATCGCCGTGGTTAGGTTTAAACCTATCGTGTACTGTTTGCTTTCCATTTGCCCCGAGTTCTTTATTTCCATTTTCACTTTTTGTTGTCTTCTGGATAGTTCGATGGATTCCCTCCTTTTTCAGCTTAATTTTGTTGTTGCTGTTGTGTTGTTGTCGTTGTTGTTGTTATTGTTTAAGTGATTGCCGCGGGGTTTACAGTGTCTGTCTTTAACCTATTAGTCTTTCTTCAAGTGACATTATACCACTGCATGTATTCTTATGCATGTAAGAAGCATAAGATTGTATACTTCCGTTTCTCTCATCCAGGACTTCATGCTGTATTTGTCACACATGTTACTCATACATACATTATAAATCCCACACTGCCCTGTAATTTTTGTTTATACAATTACTTTTAAGGAAATTTAAATTAAGGGAAAAAAATCTTAGAATTGCTGTAAAGTTCCCTTACTCTTCAGTTCCCAGATCCGGTTTCCCACCTGGGCTCATTTTTCTTCTGCCTCAAAGACTTTTTTCTACCGTTTTTGGCAGTGCCATTCTGCTGATCAGAACTGTCTTGCTTTTGTATGTCTGATAATGTGTATATTTCACCTTCCGTTTTGAAGGGTATTTTCTCTGGGCGTGGAGTTCTAGGTGGGTGGTTTGGGTTTTGCTCTGCGCTTTACAGGGCAGCTCCTCCATGTTCTCTCTTGTGTCCTTCCCAGTGAGAAACCTGCTCTCGTTCTGCACCTTTCCTTTGTATTGCTTCTCTGGCTGCTTTTAAGATTAGATTATGATGTGCCTTGATTCATTTTCTTCATTTTTCTTGTGTTCGGGGTTTATTGAGTTTTGCGGAGTGGTAGCTTTATACTCTTTTTTAAATTCGGACATTTTTCAATCATAATTTGTTCAGATGTTCTGTCCATCCCTCCCCGAAACGTCACAGGAGTGGAAATCATGTATAGTTGTCCTTTAGCCCAGTGATGCTTTTTAGGTTTTTTTTTTTAACCCAAATGTTAGTCTTTTTTCCTTTCTAGTCCTTCTTCCTCTAGCTTTTTGAACATAAGAAATACAATTACAATAACTATCCTAATGCTCTTGTCTGCTGATTCCAACATCAACATCAGTTCTGATTCAGATGCAGTTGATTGGTCATTCTCCTCATTTGGGGTTAAGTTTTCTATGTCTTCACAGGCATGGTGATTTTCTATTCAATGTCAAAAATTTCTACTTGACCTCATTGGATACTAGATTTTTTCTGTATCCCTACAATTTTTTTTATAACTTTTCTCTGGGAGGCAGTTAAGATTCTTAGAAATAGTTTAATGTTTCAGGTCGTGTTTTAAGGTTTGTTATTTGAGTCCAGAGCAGGCTGCAGTCTAGGACTAACTACCCCACCGCTGGGGGAAGGCCCTTCTGCGTACTGTTCCCAGTGCCCTACGGATTCTGTCTTTTTCCAGCCTGGCTGGTGGGAGCAGGCACTGTTCCTGGCCCTGTGTGAGTTCCCTGTACAGCTCCCTCTAATGCTTTGCATGGGGTCCTCCCCAGCCCTGGGTAGCTCCACATAAGCATTCATTGATCAACACTCTACTGAATCCTGGAGGGTCCCTCGGAAGATCTGTGGCTTCTCTCTCTGCACAGCCCTCTCTGCAGTGGTGCCCTGCCCTGGAAAGACCAGCTGCCTTGGACTTCCCTGATGCCCAACTCCCCTTCTTCAGCCCTGGCAGTGTTCCCGGTTCCAACATGCCAGCTGGAGTCTGGAAACTCTCTCCAGGCAGCCCGCTGGGAAACCACAGGACTATCCTCATTTGTTTCTTGCCTGTCTCAGGGATCACTGTCCTTCCCTGCCTCATGTTCAACATCATGAAAACTGTTATTTTATATATATTTGTCTGATTCTTTAGTTGTTTCAAGTGGAAGGGTAAATATCATGTGTTGCCCTTTCTTGGCTAAAAGTGAAAGTTTTGGACAAGTACTCACTTTTAATCATCCTTTTCTAGCACATATATTCCAAAAGCACAGATGGAGTGTCTGCTTCATCTTCATACCTCTCGGAGTCTAATTCAATGCCTTGTACATAGGATGTGATCAGCAAGTGCTGCTGATTGATTGAGAAGAAATGGTGTTTCTTTGTTGCAGGCAGGGGAAATGAAGAAGATGAGCCATTTCCCAGCTTTTCCAGAAGTAGATCATTAAAATATGGTTTCTGAATATAACACAGTACACGATTTTGTTTTACAGCTTTTTTATTTAGATGTGAATGGATATAGATATTTTTTAAAAGGCAAGGGTTATCTGACCACTTTTTGGATTGTGCTGTAGGACTAGATGGATCAGATTACTATAATCACTATAATCTACTTGAACCTGGGAGTTTGTTTCTAAGGAAATGGGGTGTCGTATTTATAAGGAAAGTTGTATGTTTATTTGGCAAATATTGGGCTTCCTCCTGGGCCTTGGGGCCCCATGCAGCGGCTTAGCAGGGAGCTCCAGCACTCCAGCCTGGACAGCCCTTCATTGATGGGTGGGCTGACTGTGTTGGGGCTGTCAGACACCCAACCCCAGGTGAAATGTGCCATGGAGAAAAGCAGCCACAGAACAGCAATCATGACAAGTGCAAAGAAGGAAAAATACAAATGACTAGGGGGAGCCTAGGCAGAGTCAGGGGAGGCTTCCAGCCAACACCCAGTGCACCAGCATCCAGTGCACATAAACACAGAATCCAAAGAGCGCCCTTCCTGCTCAGAAATCCTGCCACCTAAATTCAAAGGAAGAAAATGTTTTCCTGGTGGCTTCAGTAACATAGAAGGCTCCTCTCTCACAAGGGAGTCAGCAGGTCACCTTCCTACCAAAAAAGGGAATGAAACTCCATCCCAGACATCTCTTCCTCGATGATAAAGAGACCAGGCTGGACCAGGAGACAATCATGTGCTTGCCCAAAGCTCCGCTTCCCCCGGGGCCTGCATCATGGAGGGCAGCCTTCTTCTTCTTTAGTTAATTTTGGAAGTGGAGCACACAGGTGATGACTGCTCATTCCAGGGATTTGGTCGTGAAAGAAGAGGCTGTAGCAGCAAACTCAGGGGATGTGGGGCCGTGGGGGGAAGTCGAGGACAGTAATGAGCGTGACCTTGTCTCCAAGATGGGCGGAAGCAGCCCGAAGATGGCTACTCAGACACCTTCGAGAGAGGAGGTATCGGAATGTCTTGGGAAGGCCCGAGAGGCAGGCCTTGTTGGCAGCCAGGGCACAGGGGAAGGGGTCGCCTCCAAGAAGGGCAGAAGCACATCTTCTGCTTCACCAGGAAAAATAGACAGAATGGATATGCAGGGCCTCCCCGCGTGCCATAGACTTTTACACTCACTACTACATTTTTCCCATTCTCCCACATTTGGAATCTTTCCCTTTTTTAGACCCAAAGCCAGGATATTTAAGTGTGGTGCTTAAATGGTTTAAGTGTATGCACTTATTTATTTGCCTTGCTCCCCAGATACTTGATGGTGATGTACAAATCTAAATGCATAGCTCTGTGCTGCACAATGAAATGAAACTCATGTGCAAAAAAGAAGGCAGAAAGAAGCACAGAGATTGGAGGGCAGTGGCTGGTGGGTGGTGGCTATCCTTGCAAAAGACAGGAAGTGTCCTCACTGGAAGGAGGTAGAGAAAGATCCAGAAGGTGTCTCCCAGAGTCTTAAATATTACTGAGCTCTTAAATTATCTCAGCAGGGAGGCAGAGCAAGAACAAGAACAGAGAGAGAAAGAGAAAGACAAACAGACAGACAGGCATATCCTCCAAGAAAACTGAGCACTGGCCATCGGCCAAGCCACTTCTCCAGCACCTCAGAAATTCCTTCATGATGAATCCCATAGACCAAGATAGCCCGTGAGAGAGACCAGCTTCAACATCACATTTGATTCCACCTGTATTTCCAGAGTGCTGGGAAGATTTTGCAACATAAATCTCAGCCTGCCTGCATCTTCTGAATGAAATTAATTTCTCATGACTTTTTTTAAATGAATCAAAAAGTAGTCTCACTTTTCAGGCAGTGTGGTATGAAAGCCTTCATGCTCAAAGCAAACGTCACAAAAAATAATTTAATCAAAGAAGGAAAATGGCAGTCAACAACACTCCTGACCACCATGAGCTGGAGGCTTCAGTTAAAGTATTCTCAACTTCTGCAGGACAAAAGCCAGAAGTAATTTTAAACAGACCCAGATTTGTTTTATTATAGATCAGGGTCATGGCAGGGGTTAGTGAAAAGGTCAATATGTCGATTGTTACTGTAAAGAGCTTTTTTTTTTTTTCATGTATGTACTCCGTTAAAAAGCATCTTCCATCCACTCTCACCATCTTTCTTTAACTTTGGAGGTTGTATTAGTTTCCTAATTGATATGGTTTGGTTATGTACCCACCCAAATCTCATCTTGAATTGTAGTTCCCCTAACGCCCACATGTTGTAGGAGGGACCCAGTGGGAGGTAATTGAATCATGGGGGTGATTCCTCCATGCAATTCCCATGACAGTGAGCTCTCGTGAGATTTGGTGGTTTTATAAAGGGCATCCCCTCCTCTTTCACTCCACACTTCTCCTTCCTGCCACCATGTGAAAAAGGATGTGCTCGCTTCCCCTTCCACCATGATTGTAGTTTCCTGAGGCTTCCCCAGCCATGCTGAACTGTAAGTCAATTAAATCTCTTTCCTTTATAAATTACCCAGTCTCAGGTATGTCCTTATTAGCAAAATGAGAACAGACTAATACACTAATGTTGCAGTAATAAACTATCAAAAACGTAGTCCCTGAAGACAGCAGGCATTCCCCATTACCTTACAGTTCTATAGGGAAGTCCTAACAGGTCTCACTGGGCTAAATCAATGTGTCAGCAGGAGCAGTTCTTTCTGGAGACTCTAGGGGAGAATCATTTCCTGCCTTTCCAGCTTCTGGGGCCAGCTGCGTTTCCTGACTGGTGGCTCCTTTCTCTACCTTCAAAGCCAGCAACATCAGACTGAGTCCTTCTCACATCCATCACCCTGATGTCCTCTCTGCCAATCCCTTCCACCGACAAGGACCTTCATTATTACATTGGATCCCACATAGGTATTCCAGAATAATCGCTTAAAATCAGTTTATTAACAACCATAGTTCCATCTGAAACCTTAATTTCCCTTTGCTCTGTCAGGTAACATATTCTTGGAATCTGGGGATTCAGATACCGACATCGCTGGGGCATTATCCTACCAATCACAGAGGTCCTTGTGAGAAGAAAAAATAAAAGTCATATGATTGCAAAGGAAGAAATGTAACTGGATTTATTCAGAGATATGACAATCTTCATGGAAAAATCTAAGGAATGTACAAAAAGCTGCTAGAACTAACAAGTGAATTTGGCAAGATTGTACGATACAATTTCGATTTTTAAAAATTCATTGAATTTCTATATACTAGAAATAAATTGAAAGTTGGAAATTTTCAAAACACAATAAAATATTGGAAAATTAGAAATGTTTACAATTACATTGTAACATTTACAATGACATCAAAGGATATTAAATACTTAGGAATAAATTAAACAAAAGATGCACAAACTACAAAACAATCCTGAGAAAAATTAAAGAAGATCTAAATAAATTGAGAGGTATGCCATGCTCATGAGTCAATATTGTTATGATGTCAATTCTACTGAAGCTGTTTTAGAGATCTGGTGAAATCTCAAGTTAAGTCTCAGAAGGTTTCTTCTTTTTTGTAGAAATCGAGATGCTAATTATAACATTTACACGGAATGAGAAGGACCTAGAACAATTTTGTTTGTGGCCAACACAATTTTGGAAAAGGAAGATAGGTTGGAAGACTAACACTACTCATTACAAGATTAACTAAATAATAAATGAACTAAATAATAAATCAATTAACTAAATAAATCAACAGTCATCAAGACATTGTGGCGTTAGTCTAAGGAAAAAAATACCATATAGATCAAGGGAACAGAATAGTGAGTTTAGAAATAGATCCACTCGTGTAAAGCCAATCAAAATTTTGACAAAGTTCCCAAGGCAATTCGACGAAGAAATGATAAGTTTTTCAACAACTGCTCCCGAAACAACTGGATGCAAATTTGTCCCATGCAATAATGAAACAATTAAATGCAACCCCTATCTCACACTATAGAAGAAGACTAATTTGAAATGGATCATAGATCTTAACGTAAAAGCTAAACTCTGAAACTTCTAGAAGAAAACGTAAGAGAAAATCTTGGTCACCTAGGGTTAAGCGAAGATTTCTTAAACTGGACCCAGAAAAAAGAACGATATATTAAAATTTAATAAATTGAACTTTATCAAAATTAAGAACATATGCTCTTCAAAAGACACTGCTAATGAAAAGGCAAGCCATAGCCTGTGAGAAAATGTTTGCAAATAATAGAAAGGACTTCTATCCAGAATATATAAAGAGCCGTTACAATGCAAAATGAGAAGATAAACAAGGTAATTTTTTTAAATGATCAAAAGATCTGAGCAGACAGTTCACCAAGAAGATATTAGATGGCAAATAAACCCATTAACAGATGCTTATTATCATCCTTACAGACATTAAGGAAATGCAGTCAAAACACAATGAAGTATAACTTCACACTCACCAAAATTTAAAAGTCTGATAATGCCACGTGCTGTTAAAGACGTTCACAAACTGAAACTCACACACATGGGCGAGGGGAGCATAAAATGTCCATTGTGGCTGAATGAGCAAACAAATTGTTGCAAAGCCATTCAATGGAACGCTAGTCCACAATAAAAAGGAGAAAATTATGGAATCACTTAATATGGATGAATCCTAAAAGCATGGGGCCATGCAAAAGAAGCCACATACATCAGACTATATACTGTATGAGTTCACTAATACCAAATTCTAGAAAAGGTCAAGTAACAAAAGCCCATCAGTGGTTCCAGGGGCTGGCAGGCAGGGAAGGTACAAGGAAGTGCCTGGAGTGATGGAAGTGTTCTCTATTCCAATTGCGGTGGTCGAAAGAAGGCTGGATGCATTTGTTACAACCCTTTCTATTGCATGCTTAAAATTGTTGAATTTTATTGGGGTATAAATTATACCCCAATAAAACTGACTAAATTGAAAGACAAAAGTATTTTTAAGCACATTCCAAATTTAAGGCCACTGAATTGAAAGCTAAGGAAGATGATAGTTTGTGGATCATGTTAATTTAAACCAACATGTCCAACTCTTGGCCGCAGACCGCATGAGACCCAAGGCGGTTTTGATTGCAAACCAACACGAATTTGTAAACTTTCTTAAAACGTCATGAGTTTTGTTTTGTTAGCTCTTCAGCTATTATTAGTGTTAATGGTGTGTATGTTTGGCCCAAGGAAATTCTTCTACCAATGTGGCCCAGGGAAGCCAAGAAATTGGACATCCCTGTTTAAAAGGTTTAAATTGGCCGGGCGCGGTGGCTCAAACCTGTAATCCCAGCACTTTGGGAGGCCGAGGCGGGTGGATCACGAGGTCAAGAGATCGAGACCATCTTGGTCAACACAGTGAAACCCCGTCTCCACTAAAAATACAAAAAATTAGCTGGGCATGGTGGTGCGTGCCTGTAATCCCAGCTACTCAGGAGGCTGAGGCAGGAGAATTGCCTGAACCCAGGAGGCGGAGGTTGCGGTAAGCCGAGATCGCGCCATTGCACTCCAGCCTGGGTAACAAGAGCGAAACTCCCTCCCAAAATAAATAAATAAATAAATAAATAAATAAATAAATAAATAAATAAAAGGTTTAAATTTTAACACTAAGCAATTTAAGGTTCCCAAAGCAAAAACTAAGGGCACACCGCCATCTAGTGGTCAAATTCCTCAATTACAATATTATTCCGGCTTACCTCAGGGTGGAGGTTTATCCCAGAAATGTCAATGCTATTGTTTGTTTAAAGATAATGCTATCCATTAATTTGAAAAAGTGCAGTAAAACATTCATTTATGCCCCCAAGTTAATATCTATTAGTAATAAGAAAAGTTGAAAACTCTAAGAAGGAGAGATTATTACCTACCTTTGAGCACAACAAAAACCTACTTTAAAGACATTCCCATTTTTTTTTTTTTTTTTTTTTAGAGAGAGGGGTTTTCTTTTTTTTCACCCTGGAGGGCAATGGCGCGATCTCGGCTCACCGCAACCTCCGCCTCCTGGGTTCAGGCAATTCTCCTGCCTCAGCCTCCTGAGTAGCTGGGATTACAGGCATGCGCCACCATGCCCAGCTAATTTTTTGTAGTTTTAGTAGAGACGGGGTTTCGCCTTGTTGACCAGGATGGTCTTGATCTCTTGACCTCATGATCCACCCGCCTCGGCCTCCCAAAGTGCTGGGATTACAGGCGTGAGCCACCGTGCCCGGCCCCGACATTCCCATTTTTATCAGGAAAAAAAATTACCTGTTGTGAACATTATTATTTGCCATTTATCTGGAATTTTCAGGTGACAAAAAATATTTAAAAATAAATAAAACAGAAATAGGATGTGTAATTGCATAAAAGAAGGAAATAAAATTATCACAACTGAAGGATAGAGGAATAATATACAAAACAGAGAATCATCTTTAAATTCATATAATGTATTAAGTGATTATGCATAAGACTAAATGTTACAAAATTAATAGCTTTTCTATAATACAAAAATCACAGAATATAAGCTATCATGGGGGAGATAGTCCATTAACAGCAGAAGCAAAATACATTAAATGCCTGTGATCTTCAAAGCAACGTAGAGAAACTAAGGAAGAACATCAAAATCTACTGATTGAGGTACAAAAAAGGTTTACGTGGTGAGACATATATTACACCTTAATGGGAAAATTGCATTTATCTTACATGTTTTATGAAAGTCCAGTCAAAAATTAATACAGTATCTTTTTAGAACTTGTTCATATAATTGAGGTTAGTCTAAATACTACAAATGTATACATGCATTAATAATAGAATGCATTGTGGTGCATGCCTTTTCTTTTAACTTTGTATACTTGACATAACATGGAATGCATTTGTTTTGAGACAGAACCTGGCTGTGTCACCCAGGCTGGAGTGCAATGGCGCAATCTCAGCTCATTGCAACCTCTGCCACCTGGGTTCAAGCAATGCTCTTGCCTCAGCCTCCTGAGTAGCTGGTACTACAGGCATGCGCAACCACATCTGGCTAATTTTTGTATTTTTAGTAGAGACAAGATTTCACCATGTTGGCCAGGATGGTCTTGAACTCCCGATCTCAGGTGATCCGCCCACCTCAGCCTCTCAAAGTGCTGGGATTAGAGGCTGCACCTGGCAGAATGTATTGTTTTGCAGCTTGCCTCTTACAAAGAACATGAACATTTTTAGAGGCATTTGTGTAACTGCCTACAATATTCTGGTGTAGGCTCATACCCTAGATTGTTCATTCTTCTGTGAATGGATATTTACATTATCCACTTTTTTACAATACAAGCAGTGCAAATGTAACCATTTTTTTTGTCTCTCCTGGTGCACAGGTGCACATGTCTGAGCACAGACTTGCTAGGTCACAGGGCATGCACTGAGCTTTCCAAAGAGTCACTGCCGAACCCCCAGCCGCAGAATTATCTTCTCTGGAAAGACTAGATATTAATATATGACACCGACTAAATTGTGCCTTTCTCTTCATTCTAATGTGGAAGCTTCGCCCCTAGAGGGGTGAAGGCTTAGGGAGTGATGAGGGCTGGATGAGGTCACAATGGTGGGGCCCTCATGACAGAATTAGTGCCCTTATAAGAAGATGAAGAAACTCCCCCCAGTCCCTGCGCACAGTGAGAAGGCAGCCTCTGCAACCCGGGAAATGGCCCTCACCAGGAACCGAGTGTCCCAGCACCTTGATCTGGGACTTTTCAGCCTCCAGAAAGTAAGGAAATACATTTCTGTTGTTAAGACACTCCATCTACGCTATTTTGTTATGGGACTATGAACAGCCTAATACAATATACCTCAGCTATAAAACTGAATTTCACTGGTGATAACTAAAATTGTACTAATTCAGAAATGTTCACCAAAATATGTTGCAGGTTCTGATGATATTTTCGATTTTTTAAATTTGTATTACCAATATTTTTCTATAAATTTTCCCCCAAGAGTATAATATATGTCAAATACTTTATTATATCTGGCTCATGTTATTTTATGTTTTCTCATTGACGATTATAAATTTCTCTTGTATTTGAACTGTGAACATTATCAGGATAAAATATGTATTCAATGCTTTCAACTTTTAATGACTGACATGGTTTGAATATTTCTCTCCTCAAAAAGTCATGTTAATATTGAATCCTGGCTGGGAGCGGTGGCTCACGCCTGTAATCCCAGCACTTTGGGAGGCCAAGGCAGGTGGATCACTTGAGGTCAGGAGTTCAAGACCAGACCAGCCAACATGGCAAAACCCCATCTCTACTAAAACAACAAAACATTAGCCTGGCGTGGTGGCAGGAGCCTGTAGTTCCAGCTACTCAGGAGGCTGAGGCACAAGCATTGCTTGAACCCGGGAGGTGGAGGTTGCAGTGAGCCAAGATCACACCACTGCACTCCAGCCTGGGCAACAGAGCAAGGCTCCATCTCCAAAAAAAAAGTAAAAAGTAAAAAAGAAATTTAATCCCTAATGTGGCACTAAAGAGAGCTGGGGAATTTAAAAGGTGATTGGGTCATGAGGGCAGGATTAATCTATCCAGGGATTAATAGGTTACTGGATTAATGGGTTATGATGGGAGTGGATCTGGTCGTTTTATAAGAAGAGAGACCTGAGCTGACACACTCAGCCCCTTCACCATGTGATGTCCCACAACACCTCAGGGCTCTGCAGAGTCCCCACCAGAAAGAAGGCTCACACTAAATGTGGCCCCTTGAGCTTCATCCTTCTCAACCTCCATAAATGTAAGCAATCAGTTCCTTTTCTTTATAAATTCCCAAGTTTTAGGTATTCTGTTATAAGCAACAGAAAATAGACTAAGGACAATGACTTTTTAACATTGGCATCCAACATTTATGTCATTAGCAACAAAAATGAGCCACTCATTTTTCTTGAAATTAGCAATCTATTTCATTCCAGAAACAGATATCTGTTTTATTGTAAGGTACTACAGGTTATCCATTTTTCTGAACCCACCGAAAATTCATTCCAAAAATTCTTCATCAGAAATACAAATCTCTTCTGAATACATTCAAAAACATCACGTATTCCATCAGTGGCATTTGTTCCTAGGAAAGAGACCTTCCTAAAAATCCTGCTGTTCAGGTTGCTGCCCGCTGTAACCTCATGGTGCCAGGTGGCTGGGAGTGTGCCTTTGACCCTGATCTTGTGTCCTTTGCTTCCTTAATTTATTTTTTTTTTATTTTGCTGGAGGGCACCCTATAGCAGCTTTTTCAGAAAAGGTAACTGCAAAGTGAGCTCCTTGGGAACTTGCATGACTGAAAATGTCATTTTTGCATCCTCCTGGAGCACTCACCCTTCAGAGCCTAGGGTCTAAGTGGAATGCTTCCCTGGGATCGGGGAATCACATTCTCATTGCATTCTAGCTTCCCACATTGCTGTTGGGAAGACAATTAGTCCTTAGCTTGGGTTCCATTTTTCTCACTGTGAAACTTGATCTCAGTGTTTTGACGTTTCAGGATTTGTGTTTTACTAAGGATTTGTATTTTACCAATGGCTTTTCATTTTGCAGGGGACTCAGTGAGTTTTTTCAAAGTGGAAAGTCAAGTCCTTCTGTTCTAGGAGTTTTTAAATGCATTTCTTTGATAATTTCCTCTTCTCTGTTTCCTTTGATCTCCATTAGTAGAATTTGTCCACATCATGAAACTCCTGGGTTAATCCTCTAATGTTCTTCACTTTCTTTCCCATTTCCTTTCCATTTTCTTTCTTTGTTTTTCTTTTTCCTTTAAGACAAAGTCATGCTCTGTCACCCAGACTGGAATACACTGGCATGATCTCAGCTCACTGCAGGCACCATCTCCACCCCACCTGGCTAATTTTTTTTTCTTTTTTTTTTTTGAGATGGAGTTTCGCTCTTGTTACCCAGGCTGGAGTGCAATGGCGCGATCTCAGCTCACCGCAACCTCCGCCTCCTGGGTTCAGGCAATTCTCCTGCCTCAGCCTCCTGAGTAGCTGGGATTACAGGCATACGCCACCATGCCCAGCTAATTTTTTGTATTTTTAGTAGAGACAGGGTTTCACTATGTTGCCAAGGCTGGTCTCAAACTCATGGGCTCAAGCAATCCTCCCACCTTGACTTCCCAAAGTGTTGAAATTACAGGCGTGAACCACAGTGCCCAGGTTTCACTTTCTTTGTAAGTCTATCATCTGGGAGGTATTTCCTATTCTTCCATCATTTTCAACACAATTTTCATTTCCATGTTCTTTTCTCTTTTTTCAGTTTTCAAGACCTATTTTCATGCTAAGAATGTTACTTTTTGTTTTTTCCCAATTTTATTTATTAGCGGCAATATCTTCATTTGGGAATACGTGTTATAGTTTCTATAAAAGTTTATTTTCATTCTTACATTCTTTTTCTTTTCTCCCTCTTGTTAATTTCTTTCTCTTGAGTTTTCGCACTGTGCCTTCTGTTAACATTCTTTCTTCAAATGTCCGATTCTTGGCTGTCTGGTTTTAGAACGAGGTACTGAAAAGGTGAAAAGTCGGTCTCCCAAAGTCCTGGGATTATGGGCTAAGCCACCATGCCCAGCCCAACCCTTCATTTTCATACTTTGAATAACTTGTAATACTTTGCAAAGAAATAATTTATTTTTCCAGAAATGAAAAGATACAACCTCTTATTTCAAGTAAAGCAAACGGCTTACTTTTGTTGTTAGTAGATTTTACTCACAAGTTTGATCACCAAAGGTTGAAAGTGATAAATACTTATTTTATCAGAATGGGCAGTTGTAAAGTTTATGGTTCAAATAAAGAAAACTTATAATCATCAGCATGAAACTGTATAACAATATTATGAATCAGCTACATACAATAAAGCATTTGGGAAAATGCTTATCAAATAATAAGTCAAACTAACGTTTAGAAGATACCATAACAACTTAAGAATTTTACTGTATAGTTAAAAATAATTTGACATTTCCCATCATAATACATTTAATAGAATATTAATAATAATATTGATGTGAGTATATCGCTACAATCTAAGTTTATGGAATCAATTTCTTACAAATATATATCTCACTGAAATAAAACAATTTTGGTGAAAATATATAAATCGAGGCAGTAAGGGGTTGAATAATAACCAATGAAACTTAACTCTTTGGCATAAAAATTGTAATAATTTACTTAAAATGTAAAATCCAAGATTTTTAAGATAACTTAGTGGTTTCATGATGCTATAAGATATCTGAAAGATCTCATACTTTACTGTCGGTGCACACAAAACACGGTTTCAATGAGAAGTATTTATGTAAATAAGTTATTTGGCTTTGTCTAGGTGGTGCAGTGTAATATTACAGAGAAAACACAGCATTCCAGCCAGAAGGTAGAAAAAATAGGTTAGCTTAATTTGTTACCAGCCACAACACTGGATTTTTTTTAATCTTTGAAAACTGCAATAAAAATTATAAATCATCTCACTGACATTATGTCTTTTCTCAATAACCTTTATGTTTTCAACCAAATATCAAATCAACCTCAGAGAAGAGTAAGTAATACTTGTAGAAAAGGGAAATTAAAATAATGAAAAATGGAAAACTATTTAGGCTCCAGGGTGTGGCTGCAGACAGAGTGGGAACTTTGCTGGGCTTTGCTGTTTCACCTCAGTAGAAATTGTGAAGTGGAAGTCATTAAACATTGGAAAATGAAAACTTTTCTAGAGATGTGGCTTTAGTTGAAGAAAGTTTCCATTGCTAAAGCTAATTATAGATTGATCTAAGGAATGGTAAATGTGACTGAACATATAAAACACAATGAAAATCTTCATGAAAACACAGCAGACTCTGTCACAGTACTGATGGACTATGATATTCCAATTGAAACAAAGCAAATGGACATATCAATTCTGAGAGAAAAACTATTAGGTTGTCTGAATGCATTTTACAAAAATGCATGCATGTATTGTATAATGATAAGAATAGAGAATACATTGATTTTTTTTTTAAGAGACAAGGTTGCCCAGGCTGTACTTGAATTTCCTAACTCAAGCAATCCTCTTGCCTCAACCTACAGAGTTGTTGGGCTTACAGGTTCACACCATCATGCCCAGCAAGAATACACTGAAGGAACCAAAAGTTCCTTCAAGTTACTGAATCATAAAATTTGACCAAATGACAGATTGTGGGTTGAATGCAAGTTAATAAAATTAGGCCAACTGAATAAATCTTTCATACCAATAAGCAATTTTCAGGTCTTCTCTGAACAGTGTTAGAAGAGCTAAGCTTTGTCGAATTCACTGCAGCTAGTTCAGCAGAACCTGAGCAAGGTTCCCTCTCATGAGCAATACTGTGGAGAGCAGAAGACCCTTCAGGAGAGGGCCGTCATCTACGTAATGTGACGGTCACAAAAAGGCTCAGTGCAGCTTCGTACGTTCAATCAAGGTTCAGACGTGGGCCCCATTTGGTGACATCTGGAGGCAAACCAAAGATTGTGCCAGTTATTTCAAAACTACATCAGATGACTCAAACATTCTTAGAATGTTTTGCTAATGATTTGTACTACTGATTTGATCGCTTGACACAGTTTTTATGTAGAGTTCAGCTTATTTAGTAAATAGAGAATGTATTTTTACTTTTGAGTTTCCATATTGATCTATGCATCCTTTTGCATTGTCAAACATGGTGAAATCCCTACTTTTTCCATCCCATCTCCTGCTGGCCCCTTTCAAAGTCAGGCCTGACCAAAACCCATCCTGAGAGTCATTGCTTCCTTCATACAAACCCTGGGATAAAATGCTATTAAGCAGGAATTGCTTATCAGTATGGCTCTTTAGTTGCAAGCTAGGGAATCTGAATCTGGTGAACTTAAGATTAAAAATATTGGAAGGCTATTCAGTAGATGGTCATAATGGAAAAGCTGGGCAACCAGGCTATATTAGCCTGTCCTCACACTGCTAGTAAAGACACACCTGAGACTGGATAATTTATAAAGGAAAGAGGTTTAATTGACTCACAGCTCAGCATGGCTGGAGAGGCCTCAGGAAACTTGCAATCACTGTGGAAGGGGAAGCAAACATATCCTTCTTCACAAATCAGCAGCAAGGAGAACTGCTGAGCCAAAGAGAGAAAAGCCCCTCATAAAACCATCAGGTCTCATCACTCACTATCATGAGAACAGCATGAGGGTAACCACCCCCGTGATTAAATTACCTCCCACCAGGCCCCTCCCATGACATATAGCGATTATGGGAGCTACAAGTCAAGATTTGGGTGGGGACACAGCCAAATCATATCTTGAGAAGCTTAAGGTCTTGAGAAGCTTAAGGTCCTCAGCAGAAGGGCCCCATCAGTCAGCTCTTGGGAACTTTCTACAGGAGGGCTCACTTCCCACCCCTCTCCATTTTTGTGTGTCTCAGTTCAAGATGCAAATTTCTATGAAAGAACCAGATTGGCCAGCTGGAGTCCCATGCTCACTCCTATAGTTAGGGTGGTCTGTGTGCTCTGATCCAGAACTGGGGACAGAGCACTTCTCTTGCCTAAGGAAAGGTAAAGGGATGCTGAGCTCGCTGTTCCCAGGAGGGCTGGGTTTTAATGGCCCTATGGGGACGGAACAAGGGCTTGGTCCACAGATGTTGGAAAATTTTGACTGGGATTGCCATATAAAGCCCAGGACCCTAGAAGAGCTACACACTCAGTGGCAGAAGATACTAGAAAAAAATCCACCCACTGGTAAAGGGAGACAGCAAGAAAACATGTCTTTCTTGGTCCCAGCTCTCAGCTGGAAATATTCCCTCTGGAAAGTTTATCATCTCAGATCTTAATATGGGTTTGACCTTTGAATGTGTGCCACCCAAATCATCCAGGAAACCTCAAGCCAAGAAATGAATGTCCCTGCTTGGGTGGCTCCCAAGAAACATGAAAGAAGCAAACTCAATGTCTCTGAAAGGAAACACCTCAATCCAGGCCCCAGAGAGTTCCCAGAATAAAGTCCCACCAAATATGAGTTCACAATCCAAAATTGCAAAACAGGTGATCTATGAGCTCCACAGGCAAGGATGGCAGAAATGACAAACAGCAGAGGCCATCTCCCCCAAACTGCAGATCTTGGAACTACTCCTCCTCCAGGTGGCCTTGCAGAATGAGCTATACGGTGAACTGTGCACGAAGAAGACCGTCTTGCAGAGGGCGGCCTCCAGCCCACAATCAGTGAGGTCTATAAAAGGATCTTTCAAACAGCTTTATTCTCATGAATTTGAGGTCAGAGATGAAAGACACAGTCCTAGGAGAAACAAAATCTACGAAACCTTACCCACACACAAAAAATAGAATATATGAATAGCCCTATAACTTATAAAGAAATGAAATTTAATCCAAATGCCCACTGACGATAGACTGGACAGGGAAAATGTGGCACATATACACCATGGAATATTATGCAGCCATCAAAAACGATGAGTTTGTGTCCTTTGTAGGGACATGGATGAACCTGGAAAGCATCATTCTCAGCAAACTGACACAAGAGCAGAAAATCAAACACCGCATGTTCTCACTCATAGGTGGGTGTTGAACAATGAGAACACATGGACACAGGGAGGGGAGCACTACACACTGGGGTCTGTTGGGGGGAAATAGGGGAGGCACAGTGTGGGGTGGGGAGGTGGGGAGAGATAGCATGGGGAGAAATGCCAGATATAGGTGAAGGCGAGGAAGGCAGCAAATCACACTGCCACGTGTGTACCTATGCAACAATCTTGCATGTTCTTCACATGTACCCCAAAACCTAAAATGCAAAAAAAAAATAAAAATTTAAAAAAGGAAATGAAATTTATAATTCAAAATCCTCCCACAAAGATTACTTCTTAGGGGAGAAATTCTTCCAGAAAGTGGTAAAAGAGGGAAGAGTTCCCACACAGTTCATATGGCCTGCGTGATTGTGAGCCCTGAACCCAACAAACACATGAGGGGAAAGGACAGTTGCAGGCTGATCTCTCTCACAAATAAAGGCACCAAATCCCCGACGACATATTAGCAACCTGAATCCAGCAATTTATAAAACAGGGATAACAGACCATAACTAAATTGAACGTATTCCAAGAATGCAAAGTTGGTTGAATACTGAAAAATCAAAGTATATTGCCATATTAAAAATACAAAGAATTTTTAGTCATACAAAATCATTTTAATAAAGGCAGAAAAGTATTTGATAAAGTTCCATCTATTCATTGAGAAATAAAAATAAAATTCTAAGCCCCACAACTGAGTGAATGGACCCCTTCCAGGCCAAGGGGACCCCAGGGTTAAAAACTTCAATGTTATAAAGATGTCAATTATCTAGAAGTTGATCTGTAAATTCAATGTTTCAATGTGATTCCATTCAAATTTCCTGTGTATGCCTGTTGGGGGTGGGTGCGTGCGTGCGTGCGTGTGTGTGTGTGTGTGTGTGTGTGTAAAAACTGAGTTTCCGGCCATGACGGGATAAGAGGTCGGACCCACCTCAGTATGCTCCCTTCCTTAGTAACGTTTAACCAGAATTATTTCCTAAGGAATAAGCAGGAACTAGCTCTGGAAAACAAGACACAGACAATCATTAGCCAATCACCTGAGGCCTCAGCCAAATGATCTCTCCCGTTCGCCTTTCCACACCACTGACAAACATCCTTTTCGGAAAACTGACCACCATCCTGAGCAATTCGGGTCGATTTACGGAGAAACCGCAGCGAGGGTTTTTTTGTTCCCCATTTCACCTTTAGACATCAGAGAACCTAAAACTCCACCCTTGGATGGTGCTAACACTGCCCATTTTTAATATGTGACCCATGAAGTGTGAGGCTCAACGGTGCATGTTTCGCCTGTCATGAATATTCATGACTCCTCCCATAGCGTGTTGAATATGCATACTTAGCCCCCCTGCTCAGCATGAATTCCTGACTTACTCTTCCCCTCCCTCCAAGCGCCTGATCTCAGTGTGGATGCTGTGCCTCCCAGCCTGCAGGATGGCCGACCCACGACTGCAACCCTTTATGAGAAGTAAAGCTCTCCTTTCCAAATTTATGAACCTTGTGATTCGTCAGTTCACATCATATTTTTTTTAGAAAATATACAAAAGTAGTGAACAGGTCCTTTAACTGATACAGGGTAACCATAAATCCATAAATGTTTATTTGATAGTAAAATGTTGGGGCCAGGCGCAGTGGCTCACACCTGTAATCCCAGCACTTTGGGAGGCCAAGGAGGGCCGGTCATCTGATGTCAGGAGTTCAACACCAGCCTGGCCAACATGGTAAGACCTTGCCTCTACTAAAAATACAAAAAATAGCCGGATGTGGTTGCACGCATCTGTAATCCTAGCTATTTGGGAGGCTGAGGCAGGAGAATCGCTTGAACCTAGGGGGTGGAGGTTGCAGTGAGCAGAGATCATGCCATGGCACTCCAGCCTGGGCAACAGAGTGAGACTCCATCTCAAAAAAAAAAAAAAAAGGTGAAATCCCTTCCTCTGAGATTGGGAGGAAAATGGATGCCACTTTTGGCACTGCTGATCAGCACTGTGCAGAAACCCATAGTCAAAGAAAGGCAAGACAAGGAATAAAGGGTGCAAGAACTGGAAAAGGAGAAATAAAACAACCAGTAAAGTGAATAGTACAATTGCCTAGGATGAAAATCCAAGAGGGTCAACAGGAAAATTGTTAGAATTAAAAAGTATGTGTAGCAAGTTTCCCAGATAAATATCAAAATTCAGAAATCAGTTATGCATCTGCACACTAGCAAGAAACAGAGATTTATTTTTAAATATATCACTTATGATTATACCAAAAGTGTCAAATGCTTGGGAATACATCTGATGAAAGATGTGCAAGCGTCTATACAGCAAAACATAAAACGACTTTAAGAAATTTTTAAAAGGCCTAAATAAATGAAGAGCTATACCATGTCTGTGGATGAAAAACTTCAATGTTATAAACATGTCAATTCTCTAGAAGTTAATTCATAAATTCAGTGTGATTCCAGTTAAATTTCCAATGGGGGTGTGTGTGTGTCTGTGTGTGTGTGTGTGTGTGTGTGTGTGTGTGTGTGTGTGTATGAAACTTGACAAGCTGATTCTAAAATATGTGAAAATGGAAGAGCCAGGACATTCAACAAGGTTGGAGGACTTGTTCTAGTGGACATCCATTTATGGTAAAGGCTCAAGAATTAAGCCAATGTGATACTGGCTCAAGGATAAAAAAGAAAATCAGCCGATGGAACAGACTAGAACACACAATGACATCACAAGAATATGATTGTTGATTTCCGAGGAAGGTGGTCCCACAAGGTGATGGGGCCTTTCCAAGGAGTCCTATGGACGTGAGGTCAGACATGACCCTTGGCCACTGCCTACCATAATTCCGGGCGCACTGAGAACCTATCTGTAAAAGGCAAAACCCTAGAGCTTTGGGTTACTTTTAGAAAGTAACGCAGAATGTCTTTGAGACCCTGGGATTTCCAAAGACTTCTTAAATTGGATGTAATAAACTCTAACCAGCAAAGAAAATACTGAGAAATAAACATTTCTCATAAGTACCACATTGAAATGAAAAGGTTTATGTATCAAAAGAGACTACGAAGAAAGCAAAATGGGCAAAGCCAAATGGTAGAGTTCGGAGATGGTGCTGAGAGGGCAGGGCGATAAGGGACGTGGGAGGGGTGACCATAAGCAGCTGAGCAGCCGGAGGAGGATGAGGAGGCAGGGGGCACCGGGGGACAGGAGGGCACTTGAGGTTGGCCACCTGCCATTTCTTGAACTGAGTGGTGTTTATATGAAGGTACAGTTTGTAACAATTAATTAGGCCATAACTCATATGTTTTCTGAGCTTTTCTGAATGGTTAGCATATTTCACAACAGAAAGAAGTAAAAATACATAAATATTTAATTATTTTAAAAATCCACTTGGACAGTTTAAGTAGATTGGTTTCTTGAAATGGATGGTAATGATATGTGAGCTCTACATATTTTTTTATTTTTGTGGGGGAAGACAGGGTTTCCCTCTGTCACCCAAGCTAGTGTGCATGCCATGATCTCAGCTCACTGCAACCTCCACCTCCCTGCAACCTCCACCTCCCAGGTTCCAGTGATTCTCCTGCCTCAGCTTCCTGAGTAGCAGGGACTACAGGTGTGCGCCACCACACCCAACTAATTTTTCTACTTTTAGTAGAGACAAGGTTTTGCCATGTTGGCCAGGCTGGTCTCGAACTCCCGGCTTCAAGTTATCCACCTGCCTCAGCTTCCCAAAGTGCAGGGATTACAGGCATAAGCCACTGTGCCTGGGCTGTAAGCTGTAATTTTTTAAGAAAAGAAAAGGCTCTGCAGGAACTCATGGAGAAGAATGTGCTGCCTCTCCAGGTCACCCTATTACATTTGGGAAAGGTGCCCACGCAGCAACTCAGATTCAGCACCTGCAGTTAAAAGTCTCTTGCCTCATTAATGTCTGTCTGCCTGGTCTCTGCAAGGACTTTGCCGAAATAAACATCAGCTCATAAAGTCAAACATGCCTATTTGTGACTGCTCCACCCTGCACTGTGCAGACCGCAATGAGAGGCCCGTGCATCCTGGAGAGACAACTCAGCAACACACAGTGACAGGGAAAGTCATCTGACCAGGGGAGCTCTTTTCCTTGATGTCTAATTCTTCCAGTCAGGTGGCAAAGTAGTCCGGAAGGAAGAATAACACAAAATGAAAAATTCCATTCTGCACAGTGGAAAAACCCAGGGTTTTCAAGGACACTGTGACCAAGCAGGGCAAAGGGTGCTGAGCAGAAGCAGAAGAGCCCAAGGGAGCTGGGAATAGCCAGGTTGCTGAGCCAGTGGGACACCCACGTCTCTACCTGGAAACCAGCCTTCTAGGAGCTGGTTCCGGTGTTTACTGTTTGGGACAGTCAGATGTCCCTGAAAGTAGCTCTAAAGGTGGGATAAAGGTCCCAGAGCAAAGTACTCAGTTAAGAACCCCCTGAACAATTAACACGAAGAACAATCTTGCTCAGGCCCCTGTGTGCAAAAGGACTTGATGAGCTTCAAGAGCAAGGGGTTGCTAGGACTCTGTTGACGACTCCATGATACTTTCATCATCTCCAAAAGCCCAATGGCACACACAACCACAAAGTTCAAAGAACAAAGCCAACATTTACTTGGCCCTAAGTTCAAATTATTTTTGGGGCATTAGGGAGGGGATGGAAAATAAATATTTGATTTTCCTTTGTATTTTAAAGGAAATAAGCATTCATGGAAGTTACTAGAACCTGAAATAAGAGTGCATTATGGGCCTGGCACAGTGGCTCATGCCTGTAATCCCAGCACTTTGGGAGGCCAAGGCAGGTGGATCACCTGATATCAAGAGTTCAAGACCAGCCTGGCCAACAGGGTGAAACCCCATCTCTACTAAAAATACAAAAAAATCAGCTAAGTGTGGTGGCGGATGCCTGTAATCCCAGCTATTCGGGAGGCTGAGGCAGGAGAATGCCTTGAACCCGGGAGGTGGAAGTTACAGTGAGCTGAGATCTCACCATTGCACTCCAGCCTAGGCAACAAGAGCAAAACTCTATCTCAAAAAAAAAAAAAAATGCATTACATAAGGCAACAGTTGTTTAGATTTCCCTTGCTACAGAAGAAATTGATATCATAGTTCCTTTTAAAGTGTAACCCTGTAAAAGACTGGCATCTGTAACAATTTAAAATATAGAAAAGAAACATATATAACTTTTTAAAAAAGACATACAGTAACAAGTGTTGGTGAAGATACAGGGCAACTGGAAACTTAATACATTGCTGATGAGAATGTAAATTGATGCAGCCACTTTGGAAAATAGTTTTGTAGTTTATCCAAAAAGTTAAATATACACTTACTGTATGAGCCAGGAATTTCACTCCTGGGAATCTATCCCAGAAAAATAAAAACATTCATCCACATAAATATTTGTACATGAATGTTCATGGTTGCGTTATTCATAATATTATTCATAATCACCAAAAGGTAGAAACAATCCAATGTCCATCAGCTGATGAATGGATAAATAAAATCTGGTATATCCATACCACAGAACACTGTTCAGCAATAAAAAAGAATAAGACTGCCGAACACATGCTGCACCATAGATGAAGCTTAAAAACATGCTGAGTGAAAGGAGCTGGGACAAAAGAACACGGATTGTGTGATTGCATTGACATGAAATGCCCAGAAAGATCAAATCCATAGAGACAGTAGCAGATCAGTGATTGCCCAGGCCTGGGGACCAGGGAGGCAGTGAGGATTGAGGGCAAATGCTCCAAAGCTGTTTTGGGGGGTGATGAAAATGTTCTAAAACTGGATTGTAGTGATGGTTGCATAACTCCATATATTTACTAAAATTTATTGAACTGTACATTTAAAGTAGGTGAATTTTATGGTATGTAAAGTAAAAATAAAGCTGTGTTTTTGGGGGGAAAAAGCAGAATACACAAATGAATAAGGAACGGGTCATTCAGCAAGCAGTGTTGGGGATATTGATTAAGTATTTGGGAGAAAAAATCAACTTAGGTTCTAACTCACATCACACGCACCAAAATAAACCAAGTTTTATATTAGTCGAAATATAAAAATGATTAAATGAGAAATACGGCTAGTAGGAGACTAATTCCAGTGTGGGAAAGGCTCTTTAAGTATAAAAGTGGCGGGAAAAAAAAAATGAAGGAAAAGATATCCTGATATTTGACTGTGAAAAAGTCAAATATCAGCATATCTGTGTATATATATATATGTATATAAATATCAAATAAAATTATAAGATAAAGCATGAACCAAAATGTATGTTTGCTACAAATATGACAAATGCATATATACAAATATATCAGGTCTTTGATGTTTGCATATAGAAATTAATAAGAAAAATCCTAACCTTGACGATTCCCAGAAGAAAGTTTCTGAATGCAGACTCATGGCTGGAGAGCAAGCTCACTTCTCCAGCCCGGCACCTCTGGCTCCTCGGTGGCTTCCACAGCTCACCCACACTGCATGCACACATATTTGTTCTGATCCAGCCTCATGGAAAGACAGAGTTGGTGGGGCACAGGGGCTCTGGCCACACCGAATGCTGGGTCGCAAATAGCTGGGCGGCGCTGTGTCCCCCAAGCTCTGACTTGGCTGGTGGCACCACCCTCGCTCCTCTTCCCACAGACCATGTCCTCCGAAGGAAAGGTTCTGCCTGCCAATGTGCAGAAGCCACCCCTTGATGAAAGCGGTCTCCCTGAAAGAGGAAAGCTTCAAGCAGTTATCGGTTTTCACATTAGCTTGAATGTGTCTATCATATTCTTCCCATCTCAAAGCAGGGAGAGAGCAATGCAACACGCTGGGCCCTCACCTAAGGTACCTGATTTGGGTGGAGAGAGGCAAGGATCAGCCCACGCGGCTAATGAGAAAGGCAGGAGGTCCGAGATGGTAACCCAGGCTGACATAACGTCTGCGCTCACCGTTTCAGACATGCGAGAAAGCTCAGATTACTTTCTTTTCTCCAGATTACCTTCAGTCTGGCTTCATCATTCCACAGGGCTGTGAGACACTTCCATCTTCGTCCCCTGCCACACTGGGAGTGGGGAAGTCTCAGCCACTCACAGGCACAATGCCCCTACCCCAGCACCCAAGACCCTGCCCCAGGGCCAGCATCCTGTGAGGCAGAAGCCATTTCTTGCTGCGGCACCAGGCCGTTATTCCCCTCAAAGACGTTACGCCCAGGGTTCTGTTGGGCCCTGGGCGTGGTCCCCACTAATCCATGGCACCCCAAAATCTCCCCACCTCTCTCCTCCCCTGGAATTGCTCTCCTCCTGTCAGCACACTCAGCATCACGTCTTCAGTTAACTCAGGACTGAAAACATGCACACCACACACACACCCCACACACACCGTGGACACAACACACATGCTGCACACACACTACACCATACATATACCACACACACAAAACACACACGTATGTACCACACACATATACATCATATACATACACAGCACACGCACACACCATACATATACCACACACACAAAACACACACGTATGTACCACACACATATACATCATATACATACACACCACACACACACATACCACACACACACACCGTGGACACATCACACATGCCATATAGTACACACATATACAAATACACCACACACGCATAAACCATACACATACACACCACACACACACATATGCCACACATACATACCACACACGCTGTGGACACACTGCACAGCACACACACACATACATGCACCACACACACACCATGAACACATGACACATACCACACACACATATACATACATCACACACACATACACAAACACCACACACACACACACACACACACACACACTAACCCATTGACTTAGCAGTGCCTGCCTTCCATTTCACAAAAGCTGGTAAGGAAGCACATAGACCTAGTGCTCTGTTTAGAACCCGGGGAGGGAAGCATGGAATTAATGAAGCAGCCAGGCGCGGCGGCTCGTGCCTATAATCCCAGCACTTTGAGAGGCTGAGGCAGGTGGATCACCTGAGGTCAGGAGTTGGGGACCAGCCTTGCCAACATGGTGAGACCCTGTCTCTACTAAAAATACAAAAATTAGCCAGGTGCGGCGGTGTGTGCCTGAAATCCAAGCTACTCAGGAGGCTAAGGCAGGAGAATTGCTTGAACCTGGGAGGCAGAGTTTGCAGTGAGCCAAGATTGTGCCACTGCATTTCAGCCTGGGCGACAAGAATGAGACCCCATCTGAAAAAAAAAAAAAAAAAGGAAACGAAGCTGGAATCTATGATCCTGGCATCGGCACTGCCCTTACTCATGGCAGATTTCAGTCACAGAGCCCCATTTCCCAAACCCGGAGAGGAGACAGTGGATGTGCTTGATGACTCCATCCTGGATTTTAAAACAAACAGGAAGACAGAAGGGCTGGAGAACAAAGGTTTAGGAAAGCTCCAGACCAGTGTTGGTAGATTCCTTAAGGCCCAAAACCTTTTTGCATCAAGAAAAATGCCCAGGACTCTGGAACTTTGTCTAATATTCAATTTCCTTACCTTAAGTGCACTGGTAATTTCCCCCTAAAGAGCACTGGTTCTCAAATTCATGCACTCTTGAGAACCTCTTGGGCAGTTCATTAAAACACATTTGCTGGGCCTACCCCCAGAGTTCCCCCTCAGCAGTTCTAGGGTGGAACCTGAGAATGTGCATTTCTAATGAGTTCCCAGGCTGTGCTGCTGTGTAAGCCAGACTGAAAACCACTGCTCAAAGTACACACTACTCTCACAGCTGGGAAATAAGAAATGTTCCAAATTCACCCAGATGCCCTACTTTGAAACACTGATGGCAAACTCAAAACTCTTCTAAAGATTTCATTAAAATTACAAGACTAATATATCCGTTGCTCTTGAATATTTAAACACTTTAAACAGCAGCTGAACACTTCCACGCATTATAATTATTACAAATATAATCAGTACATTCAAAGTAAACATTTACAGAAGAGGCAATATTGTGGATCTTAAGTGGCTTTTTCATGATCCCTATTTCAATTCTGATTTCTGTTTCTATTATCTTCATTCCTTATTTTTTCCCAGTGGCACGATTTCACTCCCCTAATTAGAGAGAGGGGTCACAGTCTCAGAGGCTGAGGCTGGTAGAGATTTCAGTTATTACCTAAAACTCAGTGTCCCAAGACCAGAGACACACACCTTGGGTGCACCTTCCTGGGTGATTCCCCCTGAATCGTTTCCCAGCTGGGCAAGCCCCTTTTAATAGTTCTACTTCGTGTGTTACAGCAGGAGCTGTCCAACTGGTAAACCTTGTGCATCTGGATTGCTGTAGGCTTTTGTGACATAGGTGACATAGTCTTTTTTGCAGCGTGTACTTAGTCTGAGCAACTTGTCCAACAGCGTGCTGGAACCACCACATACTGGTTTACCAGAGTCAATTGTTGAATTTTTAGGAATCTCACAAGCTGATTATTAAACACAGCCGTTATTAAATGTTAAATTATGTAAACTTAGAATTCAATGCATTATATTAAGAACAAAGGGGCTGGGCGAGGTGGCTCATGCCTACAATCCCTGCACTTAGGAGTTCGAGACCATCCTGGCCAACATGGCCAAACCCCATCTCTACTATACATAACAAAAATCAGCCCAGCATGGTGGCGTGCGCCTGTAGTCCCAGCTACTCAGGAGGCTGAGGCAGGGGAATCACTTGAACCTGGGAGGCAGAGGTTGCACTGAGCCGAGATTGTGCCACTGCACTCCAGCCTGGGAAACAGAGTGAGACCCCATCTCAAAAAAAAAAAAAAGGAAAGAAAGAAAAAAGAACAAAGGTAATAATAAATACTCAGAACTTGTCAGTTCCTATTTATGTTACTAACATCTATGCCCTTGGCAATATTCACATCTAACGTATCTGCATGATAGAAACACTATACAGTAACAGACTCCTGTGCCTCTTCTCCCAGCTCCAGGAATGTTCAGTGAAGTTGGCAGCTTGGCATCAGCCATGGTGCGAGTATTCATTCCACAGAAATCAGCATGCCCTACAAATCAGCAGGGCCCCTACCAGGCAGTTATTTATTAAACAACTGACACTAAGCCTATCTTCACACAAGAATGTGGCAATAAGTGCACTTTAAAACTACACCTCCTGAGAGTATTTTGTGCAAAACTTAGACAAGTATCAAGCCATTTTTGCAAATGCTTGCTCTGGGTGGGAACTGCCTGGCTCTGGATGGGTCAGTTACAGTTATAGCCTGGAATTGTCTGATTCACTGAAACTTAGACTTTTTTTTTCCTCATCAACCATAAAGATGTGTAGGAGAGACAGACAAGAGGTGTAGAGACTTCCATCCTATGCCACCACTGAGCAGCAGGGCAGCCCTGACCATAACCTCTTCCTGTCTATAAACCTCAACTTTCCCACCTGTGCATTGGAGATAATGACACCTATCTCACAATGTATTTGTCAAGTCCAAGCAAGGGAAGGCATGTGCAAATTATAAGATGCTACTTAAAGTGATTGCCATCTATTTAAAATATACTTTTTAACAAGGATGCAAACATGGAAAAGGAAACTGCCCGTTGATTACAACTGAAATGATACTCAAGAAGGAGTCACTCCATAAATATGAATGGCAAAATCATACTTAGGAATACCAAAATCTGATTTAGAAAATCAGACAGAAAATATACTGGAGAAGAGTTAAAATAAGTAAGCAGCTATCTCTCTGGGGATAAATAATCTGAAAGCTGATATTTCATGCAGATGCTCGGGAACTTATCTGGCCAATAAAATCTTGAGACACCAATAGCTGTGGTGACGTGACTGGCTGTTTCCTAGGAAAGAAAGAAGAGTAGACTGACATATTAGGAAGGGAGAGGGAGTGAAGGATGCAAGACAAAGAAAGAAAAGACAGGTTTAAAAAGAGAGAAAGAGTCTGGGCATGGGGGCTCACGCCTGTAATCCCAGCACTTTGGGAAGCCAAGGTGGGTGGATCACTTGAGGCTAGGAGTTTGAGACCAGCCTGACCAATATAGAGAAACCCCATCTCTACTAAAAATACAAAAAAAAAAAAAATTTAGCCAGTTGTGGTGGCACATGCCTATAAAAGGAGAAATTGCTTGAACTCAGGAGGCAGAAATTGCAGTGAGCCGAGATTGTGCCATTGCACTCTAGCCTGGCCAACAAGAGTGAAACTCCATCTCAAAAAAAACAGAGAGAGAGAGCGAGAGAGAGACAGGAAGGAGAGGAAGGGGCACAGTTACTCACACCTGTAATCACAGGACACTTTGGGAGACTGAGGCAGGAAATCCCTTGAGGCCAGGAGTCTGAGACCATTTTGGAAAAAATGACAAGAACCCATGTCTTCAAAAATAAAATAGCCAGGAACAGTGGAGTGTGCCTGTGGTGCCAGCTACTCAGGAGGCTAAGGCAAGAGGACTGCTTAAGGCCAGGAGTTTGAGGCTGCAGTGAACTGTGATGGCACCGCTGCATTCCAGCCTGGGCAACAAAGCAAGATCCTGTCTCTTAAAAAATAAATAAATAAGAAGCAGAAGGGGAAAATGAAAAAAGAAAAAGAAAATAAACCCTCTGTAGAAGTTTGCAGCAGCGAAATAAGTGATTGCAATAGCACAAGAGATAGCAGGTTAAGGTAGATGGAATGATACTGTATTTGTGTATTATATGTTATGTGACATCGCACACCATCACTTTACGTAGACTGTTTCTGCAGGATGCCATGGACAGGCATGCACAGCCCTTGGTTCAAGGTAAGGATGCATATTCTAATTCTAATGTCTGCATCCCCTGTGGGTCTATTTCTAATTTAGGTTGTTTCTGCTTGTTCTTATTAATGTTACCTTGTCTCCTCCTGTGTTTGACTAAATTTCTTTACCAGACGTTGTATTTGAAGTTATTTGTAGACATACTTTGAGACCTAAAAAATTTTCATGACTTCTGTAAGGCTCCTGGCCAAAAAGCAATCTGGAATTGCCTTTTTTTTTTCAAAACTCGAGAGTTTCTGAGCCCCCAGATGTCTCAATACCAGGCCACAGTCTATTCAAAGCGGTCTTCGGTTTTTTGTTTTGTTTTGTTTTGTCTTTACCTCTGATTCACTGTTACTCCAACAGTGTAGCCTTATTGGGGTTCCAGTCTAAAGCACAGGAGATCACCATGGGCACCCCCAGGCTCTGGCACTCCAACTTCCTCCCACATTCTTCCAGGATGTCAAATCCATTGCTGGGCCACTCAGCCATTTCCATAGCAAAAGTGACTCAAGTTCCAGGCTCATGTCTCTGAACTTCTGTCTTCGCTTGCATCTCAGTCTTGGAATTCTTCACATCCTGGCTAGCTCTCTAATGCTTTCAAGCAAACTTTAAAACATACATTTTCCAGCTTTCCTACTTGTCTTCAGCAGAAGAATTGGGTTGGATTAGTGTATCATTGTCAGAAAGTCTCCAAATTAAATCTTAATGTTTTAAATATTGAGGGTCTGTTATGTCGGAAAAACACCTACATGAAGAGATAATAGAGTTTAATTAGTAAATATAAATTAATAATATGTTTTAATACACATAAGTGTAAATTAGTAAATATGTAAAACCTAGGCTGACGGTGAAGATGTATTTATTCTCTGATTCATTCATTTATTCAGCCCCTCACTATGAGCCAGGTAGTTCAAGGGATTTAGAGCTCATCAGTGAGCAAAGCAGTTGAGGACCCTCTCAGGACTGCATGTCACTGGGACAGGACATAACCTGTATAATCACCTTTAAAATGTACTTTGGATGTGTTCTCCAAGGCACAGACTCATATGCATGCTTCCCAAGGTGCACTAAAGCCATGATCAGAGCGCAGGTGTTTCCAGCTGGGTGATCTGGAGAGGGAGGCAGGTAGGGAGAGGGCAGGGCTGGGGTCAGGCTGGGCTCTGTCCCTGCAGCTGTGGCAGTCCCTTCCACACTGGCGAGGAGAGGCCCGGCCCTGTCTCTTTTCCCTCCTTGGTTAATATGCTAAGGTGTCCAGGCGTGCTGGGAGCCTGGCTGGCTCAGGAGGCTGGCAAACCCCGTCGAATGCCTGCCCTCACGGGCTCTTTGAGAACGCTCGGCGCTGTCAGCAAGAGTGTTACCCTATACTCATCTGCCAAGGGACCACCCTCTCCGACTCATCAGCTCGCCTCCTGAGGGTTTTTTGAACACAGCTATTACCTTCAGCAACAACCCTGAGCTTTCTCTAGCTTGAAAATGCCTTCAAATGTTGATAGGCTGTAGCAGTTCCGTTGTTCGTGCTCCTTCAATGAGAGCAAAGGGTCTGTGATTGGCCAGGAGTGGGGAAAGGAGCTCTCAGTCTATGGAGGAGCTCCAGGTGGCTGACTGCCCTCAGTGTCCCCATGTGCCACGGCCCAGCCAAAACTATGTTCTCCTGATGACGCCAGCGGAGTCCATGGCCTGCCCGCCTCCTGCCTCCTCTGCAACCCCCTCCCATTCTGTCCTGCAGGAATCTCCCCCTCAGTCCTGCCCACTGTGCCTGGGTATCTTTAACTGTGCACTGGATATTTTTTGGAAACCCGCTTGTAGACACACTCAGAGGCCAAGAGGATAACACTTTCCTGAGGAGAGGACTTGTCTGTGCCCCTGTGCTGGCCTCAGTTCAGCTTCAGGGACTGCAGTGTTCCGGGCCATGTGGGCGACAGAGAGCTGGGCTGCAGGCACGGAGGGGGCCCTTGGCTTAGTGAACTTTTGGGGTTCCTTTTCTGCATCCACCAGCCTTTGACCAGGTCTGTTTACTGCTCACTCCAGGAGTCAACAAGACCACAGAGGAAAAGCAGATCCAGGGGCTTCATGAGTTTCCTGGGTTCCAACCTTCTTCTAGACCTTGGCTGGGTAATTTTTCACCAACATGTTCACTTTCTGATGCTCTAGAGCAGGACACTGCATTTTATATTGTGTGAGCTTTTCTAGTTCTCCTCTGCAGGACAGCGGATCTAAATTACAGGATCCACCACTATCAGAGGCAGAAGCTATGTTCTTTATGGAGAAAGCTTTCAAATTACACAGAAGTGTGCACACAGGAAAAGTGAACATTGGCCCTTCCACTCAGAGCCAACCCATTTCTATGGGGAGTGGCTGCTGTGGTTGGTATGGAGTCTGTGTGTGTGCATACATGCATAGGTTTTGATTCCTCGACCGCACGATCTCCTCATCATAGGAGAGCCAGGAGGCTTGACAGCTCCACTCTGGAAGCTGCTGCCACCTCATGACCATGAGCACGCCCATCCCCTCTCAGGACTGTCCCATGTGGCTCACCATCCCCGATAGCCATGTTCCCACCCCTTCTCCAGAGGGTCTGGCAGCTGTATTTTCGTTCCAAGGCACCTGACCTAGAAGTGCATCGGCTGCATGTTGGCATCTGTCCTGACACAGGGAATTCACACCTGTCCATACTGCATGATCATCCACACTGCTTCCCATTTTGGTTGCTAGGACTGGAAGGCAGGCAGATGTGCCACCTCCATGGGGATTTATTACAACAAGGGATGAGGACTCCAATGTCTCTTTGGCTGGCTGCGGCATGCAGAGAAATTTCCAGGTGCAGCACGTTTTCTAGTGCATAAACAGGAGCAGGCACTGCCTCAGATGGGCAGCCAGTGACAGTGGGAATCTGTCATGCCCTGTGCTCCTGCCTCCTGTCTGGTCCCCATTTTAACAAGCACTGGTATTAATGGCTTGGCCTTAGCAGGTGCCCTGGGAGGCTGGGGCAGGTTCAGGTCTGATCAGTGCAGCCAGCTTGTCACCTGGCTCAACTCACAGCTCCCAACAGCTCCGCTTTCAGAGCAGAGACAGTGGCTGTCACACACATCACAGAGCATGGGCCAGCACTGTCTTGCTCCTGGGGGCCCTCAAGGCTTACACCAACAATAAAATTGTCTCTTCACTTGGGATGGATTTGTACCCATTTCTCTCCCCATCGTCAGACATGCTGGAGACATGCACATCAAACAGGGCCAACTGAGCCTCCTGTCCCCATCTTCACTACTGAAATTGCTTTCAGCTGATTTTTTAAAAATTCTTCACTATCACACACATGCATTTACAGGTTTTTGCAGATCTGGGGAAGTATTGGCTGTATGTAGTAATTTGGGAGAAGGATATAGAAACACAAATCCGTGGTTTTCTCCATATTGCCTCATGACAAATTATGTGTTACACATACTTTGTGAACTGCCTTAAATCCTTCCTGGAAGGAAACAGGTGTCTTAGCCTGCACCCCTCCAAAAGCAGCCCCTGATGCAGGTAGCTTTTTGGAAGGTGGGTCCAAGAAGCACAAGTGAGGGAATGGGGAGCTGAGCCAGGGAGAGGCGAATGGCTTCCAGGATGCATTCAGGGGCAGGTGACTATGGGAGACTGGACCTAGTCCCACCACAGATGCTCTGGGGTCCTGCAGTGGAGAACTCCACTGAATTGTCCCTGCGGGTGACAAGGTGGCCTGCCCAGAGTCGCCAACTGCCCTGCACTTCTCTGTCACACCAGCCTGCATGAGACGTCCTCAGGGACCAGAAAACTCTCAAGCAAAGAGGCTGCTGCAGAGCTGGGATGCGATGCTGCCACCTGCTGCAGCTGCAGAACGCAGGCAGGTGGCAGGGATTTGGGGAGGAGCACCAGCACACTGGTATGCTGGGCTATTTAGAAAGAAATGAGACCACAAATCAGTGATCCTTTGATATGAGCTGTTTTTTTTTTTAAGTGTAGGAGTAATTGACCCCAGTCTTGTCTCCATTCCACAGTAAGGGCATTCAGGAGATCCCTGCTCACATTCCCACCACCAGGTGAGAAGGAGGCAGGGCTCACCTCCAGCAGGGTCCGCTGTCAAGCAGGGGTCTCCAGGTATCTGGGGAGATGGGCTCCAGGGGCAATGGCAGCAGTCACCCTCCGCACAGTGAGAGATGGGAAAGGGTAGGATGATCTCCCCCAGGACAAGCAAGACAACGCTAGCCAAGAAAGGATGCCACAGCCCTCCCTTCTGTGGTGTCAAGGCTGGCAGGTGTGAAGAGGGGCTCTCAAAATCTTAGAGGGTTAAGACAGACTTCCAGTTAAAAGTCGTAGGATAATCATTGTCTCCCTCCCCAAATGTTCTAAAGAAAGCATACAAGACAAAAAGATAAAAACCTGCCTATGCACTACCAAGGACATGGATTCAAATATGTGAAGAACTCCTGCAAGTCAGTAAGGAAAGAGCAGACATGCCAGTAGAAAAGTAGGCAAAATACCTGAATAGTACATGGGTATTTTTATGGGTCCACTTAACTGAATCTCAGGGTGCCCAGATATGCGGCCTAGCATTATTTCCAGGTGCATCTGTGAGGGCGTCTGGAAGAGACCTGCATTTGAACTGGTAGACTGAGGAAAGCAGGCGGCCCTCCCCAGTGTGGGTGGCAGCATCCAATCCATTGAAAGCCCAAATGGAACAAAAAGGTGGAGGAGGGTTAAATTCACTCTGCCTGTTGGAGCTGGGGCATCGATCTCCTGCTCTCGGTGCTCCTGGCTCTCAGGCCTTCAGAGTCTTCTGAAATCCATCTGAAATCCCTTCTGGAATCTACACCATCAGCTCTCAGGCCCTCCAGCTACACCATAGCTTTCCTGAGTCACCAGCTTGCAGATGACAGATTGTGGGATTTATCAGTCCCCATAATCATGCAAGCCAATTTCTCATAATAGATTTCTTGTAAAAGACTTGTATGAGGCGGTCCAGAGTACTGCTGCACACAACCACTACAAACTGAAGCAATTCAAATTCCATCATCCCTAGAATAGATAAGATACATTGAAATATAGAATTAAATACAATCATATATTAGGCAAATTATATATTATTAATTATATACAAACCATGTATATAAGTTATGCATAATACATATGTATATATTTAAGTGATATTTACATCATGCATGTGGCATATTACACAGTGGAATCCGATGTGGCAATAAGAATGGATGGACCTTGCTCGTGAGCACCTGGGCGAATCTTACACCCTGGTCTTAGCATGGTGTTGGGGGTGAGTCAGACACAGAAGGGACACTGACCCAGGGACAGAATCAGAGACTGGCCACACTAAGCTCAGTGGCCACATTCTGCCACCCTGAGGGTGTCGTCAGGCTCATTCTCAGGAGGAATTAAACTGAAGGAATGGGCCAGGGTCTGCTTGTTCTTCTCCTAAGTCTCTGGTTCTATTTGGCTTTCTGAGCTCCATGCATCCATTACCTTGGTGAAAATAAGCATTAGTTTAAAAAAAATTTTTAAAACCAAGAAAATCAACTCAGGGAGTACAGGATGCCCAGGGGCATTTGAGTGGAGCTGCCTGCATGTCAGGCAGCCACAGGGAAGACCCAGGGAAGGCAGCCCTCATGGACAGAGCTGGGCAGAGGACACCCTTTCAGGCACCCATGCTGCAGGGGCTGTGGGTGCTGTCTACTGCCCTCATGTAAGTCTCGTCCTTTAAACCTCATTTTCAGAGCTTCTATGAGGGAGCCTGGCAAGACATACCTAGAGATGCACGTGTCAGCCAAGAAGCCACTCTGGGAAATCAGTTTCCTGGGAGGCTTAAGGACACGAAGTTTATGTTTTCACAGAAAAAGGAGAACCAAGCTCTCCCCCAATAGACATATGCACACATATGCAAGCACACATACCCACAGACATGCACACACATATGCATACATGCAGAGGCATGCACACATACGTGTACACATACATGTGGTGCACACATGGCCATAGGCCTGTGTGTGTGCATACTCATACACACATGTACAAATGCAAACAGGCACAAGCACATGCCCGTGTGCACACACTGGCTGCACCATGCATGTGCTGTAAGGGGCAATATGGTGGTGAGGCATGGCAGTGGCCATGGTAGAGCAAAGAGGAGGGAGAGGAACTGCTGACCCAGGTCCAGAGCAGGGCGGGGTGCTGTGCGGCACTGCCCTCTTCTCTAAGACATCATTCCTTCTGGTTCACTGAGGGGGCAATGGAGGCCTCTCAAAGTGACGTCAGGCCTTAGCTCAATCCCTACAGCTAAGAGGACTGCAGACCAATGCAGCACTTCCTCCTCTTCCTTCCCCCGTACACTGTCTAACCAGCTCTGTCCCCACGAGGCCAGCTCCCTCATGCCAACGCCCACCCCTGGGGTCCACCAGAGCAAGGAGAGTCAGCCAGTGAAGGAAGGGGGTAGATAACAAGAGCAGGCAGCTGCCAGGTGTTGGCAAGCAAGATGGGGGCAGGAGCCGGCCTGCCCCAGCCACCTGGCTTTCATTACCAGGTAAACACCTGCCTCACTTGTAACCCCACTTCAACCCCAACAGCTGTGAGGCACCGAGAGCCTTAGAAAGCCAGGGCCCTGTCAACAAAATGGGGCCTGTCACTACAGAGCCCCTCCCTCTGCTGGCAACCTGCAGACACCAGGTGGTCCCTGAACCTTCCCTGCTCGCCCGCAGAAGCGCTTACCCCCATGCCCATCACCCCACTGCACACACCGAAGCTCGGGCTCCCCAACAAGCATGCGAGGGAGCACCCCAGTTGGTGGAACCGAGCCTAAAATAGTCCCCACCCAGTCACTCAGCCATCTCTGACCACAGCTCTCCACCACAGACCCCATCTCCAAAGGCTTTCCCTGGCACCAGGGCCCTGCCCTTCTTGGGGCCCCGCACTCACCCTTTGGAGTGTAGAAGGGACCAGCAGGCCTAAGTGGGAGAGCCTGCACAGACAGACACCGCTGGACATAGGCCCCCATATGCTGGGGACTATTCCCAGTGAGGTCCCCAACCTGGAGAAAGCTGTTTAGAGGCACTGCTATGTCACGGGCAGGACAGGCCTTTGCAGAGTGCTGAGCTGTAATCCAGGCGCTCCCTTGGCTACACACTGATAAGAATAGTTACCAGTTTCCAGAGATCTGTTGAAGACATAGGCCCACGTATGCACCTGGACATGGGCCCACGCATGTGTCTGGGCCCTCCTTGCAGCAAATATAGCATCGTTGCCATTTAAGGATGCGAGAACTGGAGGTGACAATTGCTCAGGAATTTGCCAAGAGACTGGAAAACAGACTAAGGCTCAGCTCTGCCTGCAAAGCCCATTACTCCAGAGATGAGGAAAGTAGCTCTACCGGCTTGCCAGTGGGCCTCAGGACAGCTTTCCTTTATTTTACAGGTGACTCTGCTCCTTAGGATGCCACTGCCAGACACTCAGTGTAACATCGATGCTGTGTAATAATACTAAGCCAGGAGGGACCTGACTCACTGTGCCTGCAGCCTGGACCCAACAAACAGGCTCACGGGGCGGTGAAGTGGGGATTGCTTTAAAAGAGCAGTGTGTACAGGGAGTGGGGACACTGAGGGTGTTTCTGCACATCTACTACACTCAGGAAAGTGTCTCATGGGATGAGACAGGAAAACCTAAGACCTCTGCTTTTGAGGAGCTTCAAGTCTAGAGGGCAAGGCCCTCAGGCACAAGATAACAGCAGTAGCCACCTGGGCCCAACCTGGCAGCTCCTGGTTATTTGAGGAGTCCCCACTCCCTTGGGCTCACAACAGCCGCAGGTGAGGAGCTGCTCCCGTCGGGTCCCTCCGGCTACCTGCACAAGGTCCCGTGCATCTTGATGCTTGGCGTTGGCTGAATTTAGCAAGATAGTCTCACTTGATCCCAAAAGGCCCCTACCTGCTAATGACCACTCCCCAGAGGGCTCTGAGACACCACTACTGACTATGAAATTTCATAGTTCAAGGGCAAAAACAGGTGGCCATATGGAGTGCTCTGAGCATGACGGCTGAGAGCCAGTTTTCATCTTGGGCATGAGACACTGCAATGTTAAGTACCAAGTAAAAAGGCGTGCCCACGTTATTTTCTCTGCCATAGATTATACAAGACATCAGGGCGTAGAAACACATTGTGTGCTTTTAGAAGAGCAAGAATTGTATTTTTTTTTCCCTCAACATGATGAATCCCGTAATAAAGAACAGCTGGCCCTGAGTAACAGCCTGGAGGAATTTGGTTGCCAGGAGTAACCCAACGACACGTGTCTTTCTGGTCTTGATCAAACATTACGTATTTACAACAGAAATACCCGGGCTTCTCCTAGGCTTCAAAGACAGGAAGCCGAGGGAATGCCTGGATTACGGCTCAGCACCCTGCAAACGCCTGTTCTGCCATTGACATAGCAGCGCCTCTAAACGGCTTTCTCCTGGTTGGGGACCTTACTGGGAACAGTCCCCAGACACCCCTCCAGCAGGCACTGAGCCAAGGCAAAGGCCCAGCGGCCATCAGCGTCGCCCTCCTACATGGAAGTCTGCCCTGGTCACTTGCTGATGTTCTCTACAGAGACTCTATGACACTTCTAAAGCCCACATGGGGAGGCACAGCCTGCAGGGCACTCGGTTTCCTGATTAATCGGATAATCAGGCAGGCCAGGGCGCAGAAATGATCACAGAACTGAGATGAGCTCTCCCCACTGTCCTAGGCCAGCGCAGAAAGGCTGTCAGGCCGTGCCCTGCCTTCATGGTAGAGGGCAGTGAGACCAGCACAAGCTGACCAGAAGAGGAGGCCCACCACTTACAAGCTGGCTGCCGGGGACAGACAGCTCAAGCCTCTAAGCCTCAGCCTACACACCGATAAGAATACTTACCAGTGTTCAGAGAACTGCTGAACGCATTAGTTGAGGTAACTGACATGGCCCTGGGACCATGCCTGCCCAAGTCAACATACAGTAGACATTTCCCAAATGTCTTTTCTCATATTGCTTCCCTTATTTAAAACACACATATCCACATATATATTATGGGAAGTAGAAAAGTTCCTTTTTAAAGTTTCCTTTCTTGTTAAAGAATAAGTCATAAATGTGCTAATAACTCTTTGTTAAGCCCTATCCCATGTAGCTGTTAAACGTGCCATCCTTACATGCACATAGTACATTCTATGTCCATGTGCTTTAACCAAGATACCTGTGCTGGATGTGTTCACAGGCATGTCCCAGCTCTCCATTGCTTTCACCTGTTTAGAAAAGTTTTACGTTGTTGGCCAATCGGGTTTTAGTTCAGATTGTGAGGTCTGGCTCCAGCCAATGGAGATCAGACACAGCAGTAAGGATGACCCCAAATGTGTAAGGGATAAATTTGTGTGTTTTCCTTTGTTCATTGTACTCTCGTGGCATGATGGCTAGCGAGGGAACCCTTCCTGCAGTCCAGGAAGTAAAAATTGCATTGCTGAAAGATCCTTTGTCTTAGTGCTGATTTTTCTTTGCAGCACCGAACATCTATTTCCAACGGGTATATATGTGTGTTTTTACGTATATATGTTCATTGTAAAAAAAAAAAAAGAAAAAAAAAAGGGCAAAAGGCAAATACAGAGAAGCGAAATTAAAAAGAGAAAGAAGAGAGAAAAAAAGGGACCACCTGTGCTCCTACCTCCCACATTCAACCGTTTCTAGCAAGTTCGTCCACTTCCTTCCTGTCTTTTCTCTGCACATAGACACACCTACATATGTGAGGGGTGCATGTGTGCTCCACCCTCCATATTTTCATGTAATATGCCATGGCTAGCTTTTGATGCCATTACGTGTTACTCTCCAGGGTTGTGCTAAACACCTGTGTTTTAAAATCCGCTTGCTGCAGATGCACTGAAGTAACTTCATTCACGCCAGTGCCAGGATCCCCTTTTCTTTTCCCGTTTGTTCACTCTGAGGCCCATCTTTCAAAATCATCTTCTATCTGGTGAAATCACACCGTGCTTTCCAGAATTTACTCAGAGGATTGCGCAGTTTATTTTGCTTGTGATTCTTTAATCCCTTCTTCTGAAATTGTGACACCAAATTGGATAAATAATGGTGTCTTGAAAATTGTATATGGATTCCTCCACAACTGAAAACCCTCTCCTTCCTGCACACTTTTCAGGCCTGCTTCACGGGGCTCCAAGGATATCTCCCAGACCCGCTGCCTCCCACCCTGTTCCCCTTCCTCTCAGCCCCACTTGGGACCTCAGACCTCCTCAGGGCCTGCACTTGTCTTTGGGTTCTTTAAAGTCAACCACTTTATGACATCATCAGCCCCTGAAGGCAGTGCCCTCCTTCAAAGACTTCCCTTCCTGGTGGCTTAGGGACAATTGGTGACTCTCCTCACCTGCTGGCCATTTGTGACCCCCCCTGGCGGGTGTGGGTGTCCATAGGGCTGAGACAACCAGGGGTCCCTGGGGGCTCAGAGGGTGTGAAGCAGGGCAGGGGCTCCTCACTGCCATCATGAGTACATCCTATACCTGAGGGCAAGGTGAGGCAAGGCCAGAATGCCAGGTGGAACTTGACAGCTGTCAACAGCACAACAGTTGCACAGAAACTGGGACATCTGTCACATTTCTACTTGCCTGACAAAGTAAAGATTATAATGTCTAATCTAAAAAGGAAATTAAACCTCACTGCCTTGATTAAATAATCTGGACTTATTTCCACCCGCAACCACAGTAAAACTCAGACACACACAGGGTTCTACGCACACACACACACAGCCCTACACACACACAGCCCTACACACATACACACAAACACAGTCCTACACACACACAGAGCCCTACACACATACCCACACACAGCACACATACACACAGCCCTACGTACACACACACAGCCCTACATACATACCCACACATAGCCCTACACACACATAGCCCTACATGCACACACAGAGCCCTGCACACACATACCCACACACAGCCCTACACACACACACACACAGAGCCCTACACACACATACAGCCCTGCACACACACACATACACAGCCCTACACACATACCCACACACAGCCCTACACATACACACAGCCCTACATACACACACACAACCCTACACACACACACAGCCCTACACACACACACACAGCCCTACACACACACACAGCCCTACACACACACATAGCCCTACACACACACACACAGCCCTACACACACACAGCCCTGCACACACACACACACACAGCCCTATACACACACACAGCCCTACATACACACACAGCCCCACATACATGTACACACAGTCTCACACACAGCTCTACCTGTGCAGATATGCATGTACAACCTGGAACTGTTTGGGAGGGAGTGTGGCATGCAAAAGGCAATGGTTTTTCCATTTCCCATGTTTTTTTTAGGGCTGTCCATTTCAGCTCTCATAAATTATGACTTGAGCTAACCCAGGCAAAGTTATTATGTTACCATATGTTCATATATGTCCTCTGAGAGCTGGAGCCATCCAGCCCCCACCACACAGACACCCCCACACCCTCATCTGCAGGCAGGACTGGCTCCCCGCCCCCTGCTGTTAGCATCACAGCTCCTTCCACAGACTCTGGTGCAAGCAAGCAGCTTAATTACTTAGGACAGGAGCTTCCAGAAAGAGCCAGCAACGCTTCTATGGAAAACCTCCACAGATGGCTGCTTCCCTCACCTCAGCTCTTCACCTGGCTGCCCCATCAGCCCAGACGGTAACCCCATCCTCGCTGAGCCCCACCTTAAATCAGACATAAGTCCCCCATGGACTCTGCCCTTGCTGCCCCCACCCACACACTCTGGGTCCCACTTCCCACGTGAGCAGGAAACACAGCTTTTAGTATTCTGCGGCGGATGATGGAGGGGGGCAAGATCTGGGATCAGGTGTTCAATGGCTGGATGGAAATCATGAGTGATTCTGATTATTCCTCTATGAGTTTCTTATTTTCTAATTGACAAATATTATTTTTAAAATTATTAAACTACAATGAATAAACATTACTCTATTAATCATGAGATCATCACCTGATGAAAATTAGGCAAGAAAAGGAAATGGAGTTCTGGAAACCACTCAAGAAGAGAGCTAAAAAACAGAAGCCAATCTAGCTATGCCATCAAAAATGAGGACCCAGTTAACTGGTAGAAGGCATTTCTTACAAGTAGCTCTGGAGGCACAGTGCACAGGGCACATGGCAGCTGGTAAGAATCACTGGACTGGATCACTCCCAAGGCCCACGCTGTCTTCCAAGGCAATTTATGTTCCTCTCCATCATCAGCCATGTGGATTTTTCATTAAAACAATGGCTGCTGTTCCTGGATGACCTGTTATAAACCATACTAAATCAACCTCCTCCCTAATGTCACAAACTGCCACCCGCAGTGTCACTGCCACCTGCATTACACATGCCAGGAGAGATGCCAGGTTTGACTGGCACAGCTCTGGGCAGGGCTGTCTGCTTGGGCCAGGAGAATCCTCTCCAGCCCTGTGTGACCCTCTCCTCAAGCCCACCCTTCCCAGCATCAAGCCACAGACACTGAATCAGAGCGACACCAGCCTGCAGCATGCTGTCCCAGACTCCATGTCTTGCCAACAACCTGAAATATCACCACGACTTTGACCGTCACCATGGCAACTGGAAAGTTCTAGGGAAGTTGGCCCGGAGGCATTTCCCAGGATGTGCCCCCAGCCTCCTGATGTGCAGCACTGTCTCCTGCATCTGTTCAGACTGAGAACTGGCTGCAGGGCTGAGGATGCCCATGCTGGAGTCTTCCAGCCTCGTGGGAAGCAGCGTGCCCTCCTGCTGCGAAGCCATGGGTGAGTTTCCCTGGGGGTGAAAACTAGATGATGTCCCTATGTCAGAAGCGAGGAGCATGCCTAGGAAACTATAGGAAAGGCTTTATATTAGTTGAGGTCCTCCAGAGGGACTAATGCAAAAGTATATATGTGTATATAAAAGGGAGTTTATTAGGAAGAATTGGCTCACACAGTTAACAAGGCCAAGACCCACGCTGGGCTGTCTGCAGGATGGTTTATGAAAAATGTCAGTCCAAGTCTGCAAGTCTCAAAACCAGGGAAGCCAACAGTGTAGCCCCTAGTCCTAGGTCAAAGATCAGAGAGCAACCAGAGGCTGCTGATGCAAATCCCAGAGTCCAAAGGCCAAAGAACCTGGAGTGTGACGTCCAAGGACAGGAAGAGAAAAAGCCTCCTGCTCGGGAAGGGAGAGAGAGAGAGAGAGAGAAAGTGCTGGTTATGCATCCTCCTTCTTCTGCCTGCCTTGTCCACCTGTCCCCCTGCCAGCCGACAGGAGGGTGCCTGTCCACGCTGACAGTGGGTCTTCCTCTCAGTCCCACAGACAAACCCAGAAACCGCTTCACCAGCCATCCGGGTGTTCCTCAAACCGTCAAGTTGACCCCTTTTAACCATCAGAGGCTTCATGCCATCATTGTGAACAGCAGTTCATGATGGGACTGGAGTCATAGTCCCCAACACCAAGGTGACTCCATCCCTATGCAGTGTAGTGAGGGGCAGAGCCACCTGGGGATGATAAAGCAGCTCTCATCAAACAGCAACTACAGACTCACTGGCACTCCCAGGGCCTTTCAAGCCAGAGAGCCGTCGGTGGCGATGACAGAGTGTGGACAGCACCCAGCACTTAGGAAGGGACTATTGTGTGCTGAATGGAAACCCTGGCCAGGAATTCCAATTATGAATGGCAACCTTTGTCACTAGAATCATTACAGGCCATCCATGTTCCACTGGAGTTTTCCTCACGTGTGGAGCTGGGCAGCTGCATTCTGCTACACAAGACAAGAGACAGGTGGACTAAGACCCCAGCCACTCAGCTGGAAGGTTCTTTCCCATTTCACATATTGTCACATAGCGCAGAGGTGGCATTGTCCTTCCCATTTTACAGACTACAAAACTGAGCCTCAGGGAGCTAGAACAGCTCTCAGGTCACTAGATGGCAGAACCCAGGTTCAAAGCCCTTGTATTTGACATTGTTGAATAAAATACAGACAGCCCAGTTAAACTCACATTTCAGATAAACAGCCAATAAACGTTAGTGTAAATACATCCCCAATATTGCATGGGACAATATTTTTGTTGGCTAAGCCTGGCAACCCTGTTGCAACTGATGTGTGCTCCCAGCACACCGAAGCAGATGGCCATTCATGGGCTAGGATCCTGTGCTGGTTGCTGGCTGGGGCCGAGCCATGGAGATGTGGAGGCCCCGAATCCTGGCAATTCTCAGGCCATCTGCACCACCATAGAAAACCTGCTGGCTCTGGGAAGAGATGACACTCGGCAGAGAGGCTGTGAGCCTGCCCCATGAATGGCCACCCCTCCTGGGCACCAGGTCTTGCTGTACTCCAAGTGGGGGCCATGGAATCAGTTCATGATGCATGCAGAGGCTCCAGGCCCCAGAAGGATGCAGGCTGATTCTCACTACTTGGGAACAGTGCTGTTCTGATAGCTAATTGGAGGATGATTCTTTTCCTGGCTCAACTCTGGACCAGGCATGTTCAGACACCTAAGCCCACCTTGTCCAGCAGAAAGCATGGCCTTAGTGGTAAATGGGATTGAACCCCTGGCGCTGTGTGCACCCATTTTTGTCTTTCAAGCCCTAAAAGTAGAAGCCTCCTGGACCCATGAGGGAAGGGTGGCTCCCCGCCAGGATAGCAGATCACCCAGGGGCCCTCAGAGTTGCTTTTCTTGTTTCATGGATTCCTGGCTTAGTTCCATTTCTGGCAGGACAAAGGGTTTTTTTTGAGATTAAGTCTCGCTTAGTCACCCAGGCTGGAGTGTAGTGGCACGATCTCTACTCACTGCAACCTCCGCTCCTGGGTTCAAGCCATTCTCTTTGTCCCAGCCTCCCAAGTAGCTGGGATTACAGACACCCACCATCATGATCGGCTATTTTTTTGTATTTTTTTAGACACAGGGTTTCACCATGTTGGCCAGGCTGGTCTTGAACTCCTGACCTCAGGTGATCCGCCTGATTCGGCCTCCCAAAGTGCTGGGGTTATAGGCGTGAGCCACCACGCTGGCCCCAACAAATTTTTTAACAGGCAGTTACTTGGAAGTTTTTCATTGTGTTGCCTGCTGATGAAAAAACTTCCATTCCACAACAGACACCCAACCAGAGAGATTAGTAGACAGAAAGCAAACTCTCCAGGACAATCTATGCAGCACAGAAAAGAGCGTAGAGCTGACTTTCAGGGCCAGTGATACAGGAATGGCCTCACCGGCTGCATCTCAAGCACTGTGGGACTGCAGCTGCCCTCAACCTGTGTTCTGGAGGAGGTGATAAAGGGCGGTTGCCTCAGTGGGCCAGCAAGAAATTAGACAGTTATCCACCTGCTCATTCAACCTGACACCGGAGACAGAGTAGTCACTCAAAGAGGGCATCTCATTTTCTGAACTATATCATTGTTCATTTTTAAAAGTCAGCATGCATATACCTGTGCATTTTTATTATATACACATAACTATTGTATTTATATATTATACACATTACAAAATATACACAAAGACTTTTAAAAGATAACATAATCCTGAAAGAATATTTGCAAATGTTCTGCTAAAAATGCTAGCTGAACTATTTATAATAACCAAGAGATGCAATCAACCTGTGTCCATCAAGGATACATAGGAGAAAGAAATGTGGTTACTCTTCAGCCATGAAAAGAAAGAATGAAATCCTGTCATTTGCAGCAAAATGGATGAGCCTGGAGGATGTTATATAAAGCAAAATAAGCCAGGCACAGACAGAGAAATACTGCATGATCTCACTCCGACGTGGGAGTTAAAAAAAAGTTGAGCTCATAGAAGCAGAGAGTAGAATTGTGGTTACCAGAGGACAGGAAGGGTAGCAGGGAGGGGAGGATGGGGAGATGCTGGTTGACGGGTACAAAGATACAGTTAAAAGGAAGAATAAGCTCTGGTGCTCTACTGCACAGCAGGGTGACTGTAGCCAACAATAAGTTCTTGTATATCTCCAAATAGCTAGAAGAGAGGCATTGCGAATGTTCCCACCGCAAAGAAGTAATGAAGTTGTAATGGTTATGCTAATTACCCTGATTTGATCCTTACACAATATCTACATGTAATGAAATATCACATTGTATCCCATAAATACATCCAACTATTATGTGCCATTTAAAATTTAAAAATAAGGTTTTTAAAATGCTGGCTTAATCCTGAGTTAGCTAACACTCCATGAACAGCATACCCAGGGCACGGTTCGTGCTGACAACGCTGATGTCACCCCCTCCTTCAGTTTCTTGCTCTTGTCATGTGCATGGGGCTCCAGTGAAATCTACAGACAGTGTCAGCTCTGCCAGCTCTGCCATTGTCTCATTGCCAGAGAAATGATTAATAGAATCTTTATTCTACGGTCTCTTGGCGGGAGTCTTATTAAGCTATGTGTCCCTTACATGAGGGGGAGAGTAGTCGCAGGACTTGGGAAGCAAACAGGCACGGCCAGAGGGCAGGTGCACACTCAGCGTCAGCACAGGGCAAGGTTGCTGGTTTTTAGAGAGAAAATGGAAATGCTAATGTTTTCTCCTGCCCACCACCCCCAACGCGGGGATCATGAACCCTTCATTTGGAGTCCTCGGACACAGCGGGTAGCAGCTACCTGAATCTCCAGAGCCCAGAGGTTGACCCACTCAGACATGAGTGCAAATCTAAAGAAGGGGCAGTCTCTTTCTCCTTCCACATGATACCTGAGAGCGAGACCCACCATCCCCACCACAAATATACCATTGGTTTCTGCTCCAGCACCCTGGAGATGAAGGGAGGATCAGTTTCCAAATCACTCAGCAGTCTGTGGGCTTGCTGTCCTGGTCATCTCTGTGCTGGGCTCCTGCTTCTGCAATGTCATCTCTGGCCCTCACTGAGCAGCCCTGAGGCTCATTCTGTCACCATGTCCACAGGTGTCCACTGCAGCCTTGCTGACCTCTGCGACCCTCCTTGTGGGTCCTCTCCCTGTGTGATTTCACTTGACAAGAGCCTACATCACCACTCCCGTCAAAAGCAGCTGAGCCTGTCCTTTAGTTTGTTTATTTTACTTAAGCCTTTCAGTTTCCATGCCCGGCCCTGAGACTCTGATCAAGGTGCCTTTCTATTGTGCCCTCCCTATGGTAGCCAGCCTCTCCCTCTTCACGTTCTGTATAGTCCCATCCACACTGAATAGGGCTGACCTGTGTCATCAACAGATATCACAAACATGATTGTGCTTGACTTCAGAGGCTAGCTCATAAAACATGGAGTCTTCTGCCTTGCTCTCTCCGGGATTCCTCACTCTGGAGGAAGCTAGCTGCCATGCCATAAGGATGCTCAAGCGGCCCTGAGGAGAAGTCTGCATGCCTCCTGCACACAAGCAGCACCAACTGCCCAGGTGTATGAAGAGCTGCTTGGGCGGTGAAACCCCCAGCCCCAGTCATACCTTTAGATGAGACAGCAGCCCCAACCACCGAGCTAACTGCTTACAAATTCTTGATCCACAGCAACTGTGAGAGATCATAAATACTTATTTTTATGATTTTAGGTTTTGGAGTAGTTCATTATGCAGACACATTGAAGAATTCTGACTACCCAATTAAGAGAATGAAAAGTGCATATTGTAACATATATCCATGCTTACATATACTCATACACAGATTTTTGAATCAGATTATACTAAACCAATTGTACTATTTAAAGTATACTAGCTGCAGTGATAACAAAATTTTAGCCTGCACGGCTAAACAAAATAAAAGTTTATTTCTTGCATGTATCTTTAGCCACATGGGTGCTCCTGTTTGGGTGATTCACCTCCCAGCAGGGATTTCTGGACCCATTCACTGGGCACCTCCACGTCTTCAGTGCTGACCTTGTTCAATTCAATGGGCAGATGGCAAAAGAGAGTGTGCAGAGTTACATCCACTTCTTAACCCTCTGGACCAGAAGTGACACTTGCCCCATCCACTCATGTTCCCTTGGTGAGAACCAGACACTTGGTCTTCCCTAGATCACAGTCCGTGGGTGCTGAGGAATGGGGTCCTGGCTGGGAACCACTCCCAGCAGTAACTCAATGCTGTAGAATATTTAGTAGTTAGCTATCCATCCCTTCCCTTCTATGTTCTGATTCATTTGCCTTTTATTAATTAAAAACATATTCCGAGTACGTTATGGACAGCCTTTAAGATGGTCACCTCCCCCACGATCCCTGCCTCCTGATATCCGCTTCCTTGCACAATCTCTTCCCCTGGAACATAGACTTGCTTCTAACCCCTAGAAAGTGACAAAGGTCATGGGATGTACATGATTATGCCCCGCAAGATGATCACATCAGTCTTGCTAGGAGACACACTCCCTAGCTAGCTTGGAGGAAGCGAGTGGCCACATGGAGAGGGCCCCTGTGACAAGGAGCTGAGGGCAGCCTCTGGCCAACAGCCAGCAGGAAATAAGGCCCTCGGTCCCAAAGCACACAAGGAACCGAATTGCTGACAACCATGTGAGTGAGGGAGCAGGTCCTTCCACAGTCAAGCCTCAGATGTGACTGCAGCTCCAGCCCATAGCTTGGTTGTGGAGGACCAGCTACGCTGTGTCTGAACTCCTGACCCCCAGAAACTGTGAGACAATAAATGATGGTTGTTTCAAGCCGCTTAGCTTACCGTTGTATTGTTAAATAGCCTTCGATTACTAACTTAGGCACCTTCCCATGTCTGGGCATACTGACCCACTTCTCTTTAAAGCTACGTGTATCCCAGCGTGGCCGGCCCATGCTGTATTTAACTTGTCCCTGTTGACTGGCATGCAGATGGCCTTCTTTATTTTCTACCATTGCATATTGATGGATATTGCACTCCTGTATGTTAATATAGAAAAAATGACTCATACATTTCAGCTAATGGGGCTGCCCCTGTAAAATTGTGATATACATATTGCCAAATTGCCCCCCAAAAGGAATATCATGGTGGTAGGTTGAGTTTTTTTTGTGTTTGTTTGTTTGTTTGTTTTTGAGATGGAGTTTCACTCTTGTTACCCAGGCTGGAGTGCAATGGCGCGATCTCGGCTCACCGCAACCTCTGCCTCCTGGGTTCAGGCAATTCTCCCGCCTCAGCCTCCTGAGTAGCTGGGATTACAGGCACATGCCACCATGCCCAGCTGATTTTTTGTATTTTTAGTAGAGACGGGTTTCACCATGTTGACCAGGATAGTCTCGATCTCTTGACCTCGTGATCCACCCGCCTCGGCCTCCCAAAGTGCTGGGATTACAGGCGTGAGCCACCGCGCCCGGCCGGTAGGTTGAGTTTTAACCAGAAAAATAAATGCTGAGCAGAACAGTCCAATTGGAGGAGAGCGACTGAGGCCAGGCAGACGGCTGGAAAGCCCCAGGGCCCACCTGGGAGAAGGAACCACTCAGGAGCTGCCTCATGGAGAGAGTGAAGAGGAGGGAAGGGGCCTACATGGTTTCACTCAGGAGCCAGTGAATACAGGCTGAGAAGCTGGAAAAGTGGGCCATGAGGACCTGGTGAAAGGCATCCTCGAAGTTGGAAGGTGAAGAGCTGATGCCTTTGCCCTTTGGTCTCACCGGGTGCAGATCCCTGTCTCTGGAGCTGGTAACGAGGGTGGAAGCTCTCCACTGGACCTTCCGATTTGCTTTCCTTGTATGGTCTCTCTGGGGGAATCATCTGGATGTAGGAAAATGAAATTATTGGGTCAAAATTCATATAAAATTCGAGTAGCACATCCATACATAGATATGCAAGGAGTTTCATGGAAGGCTTTGGAATCACGGAATACCAGTTTTTCTTCTTGGTTGAATCCTTCAGCAAAGTCAGCCAGTCCTGGGTCCTAGATTTTGAAACTCAGGACGAAGCAGCAGCCATCGAAGCAGGAGGCCCTCTGCTCCCGCCCCGGCGGCTCCCACCCCAGCTGGGTGAGGCGCTGCCCAGGGCTCTGGGCCTCGCTGGTCCCCTTCGCTGTGTGCCCGGCTTTGCCCTCCCTGCTGCTGACAGCCCAGGGACCTGCTGTCTCGGCATCTCCTGCACATCCTCTCCTCCTCCTCATGGTTCCTGAAGTCACCAACACTGAGAAATGGAAGAAGTGGTTAAATCTTTGGAACCAACTACTTCCGCTTGTGTCTTTGTCTCCTCAGAAATTACAGATAACAATTCATAAGGCAAATGTGTCACTGCGGCCACAGGAACCCAAACCGCTGTGAACCACAGTCATCAGTAACAATCACACTGTCTGGGGCACAGTGGCCCCACTCTCCACAGGGACGCTCACACCTAAGCTTTGAAGTCGCCCCTCCACCTGGACAGATGGGAAGGCGCCCGTCTGTCCAACACCCTGTGCTCTGGAAGGCGTGTTCAGAGCAGACCTTCTGAAGAGAGGCATTTTTCAAAAACATAGGGACAGTGTGCGCCTCCAGCAGCGCTCCTCCTCCAGTCCTCACCCTGCATCCCCATCTTCTCCACTTCCCCGGGGCTCTCTGCCCTTCTCCTTCCATCTGTCCTTAGCCTTCCCGTCAGTTTCCCCAGGGCAGTGACACCCGGGCTCCGGAGGGAAGGCGCTGAGTTTCAGGAGGTTCTGGCTTTTTCCCCAAAGGCGAAAAGACAGCCCAGCTTCCTGGATGCATCCCGGCCTTTTGCTGATGTTAAAGGGACTGTTTGAGTCTTCGGTATCTTAAAACATCAGTAGCTGCAGTGGAGATTTTGGGTACACAGGCAGACAGGGCAGCCGTGCATGTCACACCCGCAGTCCGAGTTGGATGGCCAGACACCGGATTCCACTCAAATGGGACCGTCTTTCTCCCTCTAGTGACTCCAGTAACCATGGAGACATCAGCAACACGATCAGCCTGAGCTCTTCTGTTCCCAGAACGAATCTGACCCTGCCAGCCTCCACCCCACCAAGCGGAGCTCAGCCAGGCGTTCTCTCAGGGGACTGCAGCCAAGACTGAGACTGGGCGGGGCCATCTCAGTGACCACTCACAGGTCCAGCCCCAGGTAATGGGGACAGGACAGCTGGGCCAGCTCTTTCTCTCACTCTTTTTTTTCCTCTCTCTCTCTTTGTGTCTATCTCTGTCTCTCTCTTTTTCTGTCTCTCTGTCTCTCACTCTCACTCTCTCCTTTCTCTCTCCGTCTCTGTCTCTTTCTCCCCCCCACCTCTGTCTCTCCTTTCTCTCTGTGTGTCTCTCTCTTTCTTCTCTGTCCTCCTGTCTGTCTCTCTCTTTTCCCTCTCTCTGTCTTCTCTCTCTCTCTCTGTCCTCTCTGTCTCTCTCTCTCTGAGTCTGTCTCTCTCTCCGAGTCTGTCTCTCTCTCCTCTCTTTTTCTGTCTCTGTCTGTCTGTCTCTCTGGTCTTTCCATGTGGTTTCTCTACTTGGAGTCCTCTGAATTCTGACTTTTTACATGGAGGCTCCAAGAGCAAGTGTCCCAAGGGCATTGGACACGGAGGTGTGGCCTCTTTTGTCTGAGCCTCAGAACTCACACAAAGGCCTTTGCAGGTTCAAGGACAGGGAGCACAGAGTGCATTTCTTGGCCAGAGGACCGTCGAAGAATTTGCAAACATGTTTTAAAAGCACCATGCTGCCCATCCTCCCAGCCAGCCTGAGGAGTAGTGGCGGTCCCCAGGGAGGAGGTATCTTTCTGAGACCCAAGATGCTGACTGTCCAAAAGCCTCCCCACCCTCTGCTCTTGGCTGACACAAGGAAGACCCTCAGCCCAGGATGCTGCCCAGAAGGAGAGGACAGAACGAGCTGCTTCCCCACATCCTTCCCTCCAGCACACGGCCCTCCGCAACCCGCAGAGCCCAACAGGCGGCTTTCAACCTCCAATCTGTCTGTCTGGGACCTCCGTGGAGGTGACACTCTCCAGCTGCCCTTCCTGTCTCTGCCTGCTGAAAGATGAGCTTGTCAGTGAAAGGAATGAAAACATGGGTTTAGCTGGGTTGAAAAGGAATAAATATATCTATGTAAAGCATCACTTAGGCTGATTTTTGTAAAACTATTTCCATAAAAGTGATTTTGGCAACAAATAGGAGAACGTTCATCTCAGAGGGGCTTAAATAATGGTGACACTTACAGATGTCGCAGAAGTGCCCTGGACACGGAAAGTTAGAGCTGATGCCATTGCTCAGTGATGTCCTCCAAGGCAGGCATGGCCTGCCCAACAGTCAGCAAGTCTGAAACATTCAGCACAAGGCCTTTAGAGCCACACACTGCTCACCTCCTAGTTACAAAGTAGCCACGAGAGCTCCGGGCATCACGTGAGCATCTCAAACCAGAAGGAAGCTGTAGTGAAAAAGACATGGAGGCTTCAGCTGACTTCTTTTTACCTCTCCGTGTGCGAAATAGGGTTCTGTGCCACCCCGTACAATAATCGGTAGTCAAGGAAAGGAGGTTGTACAGCTAAATAGCTTACTCCAAAGGTACTGTGGGAAGCCTACTTTCTCTGTGATCAAGGGCTCTTTGCCTGCAACTTTAATACGAAATTGGATTCTTTTGGCAAGAAAGGAAATGAGGAAATTCCATTAAGTAGGAAAATTCTGTGTCTTCCATGAGCATTATCAGGGAATTCCAGATTTTAGACTGGCTTCCTATTTCAGGCAGGGTCTGTGTTTGGAGTTCTAAATAAAGTCAAGTCACAATTATCTTTGGAATTAGAGAAAGAGCGTGAACAAATGCCCGGTAAAGCTAACTGTAGCCGGACATTTCAACCCCTTGTCCCATTACTCCGTTGGGATCCTCATCCCTTAGCACATGTTTTTTGAAATGTAGTAACATCAAGGAAAGTGATCTGATGCGTATCTACCAAGGAGCTACTCAACAGAATCCCGCTGAGTCACTGTGCAGCTCCACGTCCTCACCTGCTGTCATGCTAGAGTGAGGATGACCAGGTGGATGGACCCGAGGCCGGGAGCCGGACGAGGAGTGGGCAAGCCAGGGCCACTAAACCTCCAGCAGTTCAGGGTAGTTCCAGTCACTGCAGATGGTCAAAAACTTTCCTCACTGAGTCTGTGAGTTTCACAGGCATTGCATTTCTTTCGACACTGGGGAGAACTGCGCATCATCCGTAGGCTGCAGACTTTCTTCTTACGCTCGCGTGGCTATCTGATAAAGCTTGCTGGTCTGCACTTGTGTTTCACAGCTCTTGTGTTTGTGTCCACGCCCCGCTGAATGCTGAGCCCCTGGGTAGGGCCTACACACATCAGTGTGCTCCACACACCAGACGTGAACTGGACACACGTCTACCCCTCGGCCTCATGGTTTTACTCCAGATACAGGATGAGAAGTTTTTGCAGGCCTCTGACTCTTCTACAAAGAGGAAGTGCTTAAGCTGGGGCAAAGGCAAACCACTTCCTGCAACTGAAAGTCACTGCCACCAAACAGCACCGAGGTCACTGGAGAAGTCACCAAGTCTAAAACAATCTTTTCTGCTCCCACCCCGTGAACATTTCCATGATTCTTGCCACTCCCCTCCTTTCTCTCTGACCCCTTCAACCCCAGGACTCAACAAAGACTGCTGAGTGCCTGACCTGCACAAGACACTGAATTCAGTCCGGTGCGGTGCGGGAGGCAGACCCGCCTATCTCCCGTGTGCCACACCCTGCCCCCTGCAGACTGAGGCATCACTTTGGGCTCAGTCTCAGCCACTTTTTATTTGAAAATGTTGTTGTTTTCCAGATCATTGTTCATTTTATCCCTAGTAGTCATAACCATGGAACATCTTTCAGCCAAAATATTGGACACCTCAGCAACACATCCAGAATTTCTATAAGGTTCTTGTTTTTGGTTTTTGGCTTTTTGTTGTTGCTGTTGTTGTGAGATGGAGTCTCACTCTGTCACCCAGGCTGGAGTGCAATGGCACGATCTTGACTCATTGCAATCTCCACCTCCCGGGTTCAAGTACTTCTCCTGCCTCAATCTCCCAAGTAGCTGGGATTACAGGCACCCGCCACCGTGCCAGGCTAATTTTGTATTTTAGTAGAGATGGGGTTTCACCATGTTGGTCAGGCAGGTCTCAAACTCCTGACCTCAAGTGATCCACCTGCCTCGGCCTCCCACAGTGCTGGAATTACAGGCATGGGCCACCACGCCCGGCCTATAAGTTTCTTTTTTATAATTTTAATTTTTTATTGATATCCCCCATTCAGTGAAACATTATTTTATACTTTGCTTTGGTTCTTTAAACATATATATATATATATGTATTATTTTTTGAGATGGGGTCTTGCTCTGTCACCAGGCCAGAGTGCTGTGGTGTGACCATAGCTCACTGCAGCCTCAAATTCTTGGGCACAAGCAATCACAAAACTCAAGGCCTGTCTCAGCCTCCTGAGTAGCCTGGACTACAGGCACACACCACACCTGGCTCATTTTTAAGTATTTTGTAGAGATGGGATCTTGCTATGTTGCCTAGGCAAATCTTGAACTCCTGGGCTCAAACGATCCTCCTGCCTCAGCTTCCCAAAGTGCTGGGATTGCAGTAAACATATTTGAGCTGACCTAAAAAGTTTGTCTAGTAAGTTTGGCCAATACCTGGGCTTCCTCAGGAACAGTTTCTACTGTCTGCTTTTCTGCTTTTTTCCCTGTATCTGACAACGGCCATCCTTTCTTCTTTGCATATTTCTTAACTTTTTGGCTGACAACTGGCATTTTAAATAATAAAACATGGCAACTTTGGAAATCAGATTCTCCGGCTCCCCAGGGTTTGTGGTGGTGATTTGTTCAGAGATCTTTCCGAGTTAATTATGTGAAGCCTGCACTCTTAGTCATGTGCGGCCACTGAAGTTTCTGCTCAGTTAGCACAAAGGTCAGTGAACAATGGGACAGAGATTGATTTCCTTAAATGCCTTTATGATGGTTTTCTGTAACAACTTGACCAGGCTAGTTGGTAAAACTAGCCCAAAAAGCTGGTAAAACACTGTTTCTGGGTGTGTCTATGAGGACATTTCCAGGAAAAATTTGCATTTGAATTAGACTGAGTAAAGAAGTCCAATCCGGCTGTGGTTTAAACGTGTCCCCCCCAAAGTATAAGCAGGACGTTTAAGCCCAGAGCAAAGTGTTGAGAGGTGGGACCTTTACAGGGTGATTAGGCCACGAGGACTCTGTTCTGGATGGATTAACTTGGTTACCATGGAAGGAAGGCCTGATAAAAGGGTGAGTGTAGCCCCCTTCCCTCTCTCTCCGGCCTGCTCTTGCCATTCTGCGCTCTGGCATGGGATGACACAACAGGAAGACCCTCACCAGAGGTGGGCCCCTTAGCCCTGAACTTCCCAGTCCCCAGAACTGTAGGAAACAAATGTCTCTTCTTTATAAATTGCTTAGTTGCAGGTATTCTGTTGTATAGCAGCACAAAACAGACTAAGACAAGCCCTCATCAATGTGTGTGGGCACCATCTGATCCACTGACGGTAAATTTTGTTCAGATAGAATAAAAAAGTGAGGAAGGGTAAATTTGCTTCCTCTGCATGAGCTAAGACATCCATCTTTTCCTGCCTTGGAACATAAGCACTCCTGGTTCTTTTTTTTTTTTTTTTTTTGAGATAGTCTTGCTCTGTCACCAGGCACCAGGCTGGAGGGCAGTGGTGTGATCTCGGCTCACTGCGACCTCTGCCTCCCAGGTTCAAGCAATTCTCCTGCCTCTGCTTCCTGGGTATCTGGGACCACAGGCACGCACCACCACACCCAGCTAATTTTTTTGTATTTTTAGTAGAGACGGGGCTTCATCATGTTGGCCAGGATGGTCTTGATCTCTTGACCTTGTGATCCACCCGCCTCGGCCTCCCAAAGTGCGGGGATTACAGGCGTGAGCCACCGCGCCCTGCCCCCCAGTTCTTAAAACTATGGGCTTGGAGGACTAACAGCACCAGCTCCCTGGGTTCTCAGGCCTTTGGGTTTGGACTGAATGATGCCGTGGAAGCACACCACTGGCCAGTCTCCAGCTTGCAGACAGTAGATTATGGAACTTTTTAGCCTCCATAATCGGATGAACCAATCCATCATAATAAATCTCTACATCTATCTATCTATCCATCTATCCATCCATCCATCCTGTTGGTTCTGTTTCTCTGCAAAATCCTGAACAATGCAGCCCAAATCCAGTATGCCCCCTGGTCTTCGCCACGGGGCTCTGTGTATGTGTGTCTGGCATGCCTTCAACACTCCGCCAGCCAGTTAATTGCCAACTCTGCTTTGACTTTCACTTCCTGCTGGCACAGGGCCTCAAGGTCAGTCAGAGGTGACAGCTCAGGGCCTTCTTAGGTCTTTCCCGAGCCTGCACACACCTCTGAGTATGTGCACAGCCTTATGCATGCTTTGCAAATTATTCCAAGCTAGTAATTTAAGACAACACCATTGTATCATATGACATTTCACAGCTGTAGGGTCAGGAACGTGGGGAGGACTCAGGTGTGTGAATTGCTGTATGGGGTCTCTCATGTGGTGACAGGCAGATATCAGCAGGGCTGGAGTCATCAGAAGGCTTGACTGAGCCAGCCATCCAGGTGACTCACCCACCTGGCTGGACACATGCTGGCTGCCAGCTGGTAACCCAGGGGTTGTTGAATGGAACCTCTCCATGTAGCCTCTTGCTGTAGCCTGGGCTTCCCATGGCATGGTGGCCTGAGAAGGCTCAGTCTTCTTATTTGGTTGTTCAGATCCTCAAGAATCCGAAGCCAAAAGGGCTTTAGCAAGCCCAGCAGGAGGGAGCTGCCAGCCTTTTGCGACCTGGCCTTAGTCACAGGCACCATTTTGTTGTACTCTTGGTTGGCTGGGTACTCTCGGTTAAAGTAGTCTGAAAACTTTCTTTTGCTTCTCATGCCACCCTGGGGGCTTCCTGGGACATGCCCCAGCTGCTTGAGGACTGGACCATTTGCTTGTGAGAAGTAAAGATTTCAGTCCAGGAGGGCAGAGGTTTCTAGATTTTGCTTCTTGACCAGCTGTAGACTACTGTTGAGCCCTCCCAGGTCTGGTGAAGGAACAAAACTCACTACCTGCCCAAGTTCCTGTTCTGACCTAGTTTCTCTGCATCCCTGAGGCTATAGTTTCCAAGAAGGCCAATTCCTTCTAAAACCAGACTCAAGGCTGGATTTAACGCCAATGGCTTTCAGTTATTTCTGTGCATCTGACAATGTGGGGACTCCTTCCTTCCCGCTCCCCAGAAAGGACTTGGGTTAAGATTTACCAAGACTCAACAAAGCACAAAAAGGAAGTGATTTCTCTGTGAGAGGTCTCACTCAGGTACCGGGCTGTGCCGTCTCCCAGCTCCAGGCCCGCCCTCATGTACGGACAATCAGGGGTGAGAGGATGGCTGTGCCTTGTGCTAGGGACAGATGTGCTAAGGCCTCACCTGTCACCCTCCTGGCAGGTGTCAGTCACCAGGCTTTCTTGAAGTCTCCTCAAGCTGAGAGTCACACTCATTTTCCAAAAGTCTAGCAGCAGATATGTGAAGATTAACTATGTGCTTGCCAGAAACAGATAGCATTTTCTGCTGTCTATGGCAAAAATACACTATCCCAAGGGCTGGTATCCAGGAGGCAAAGGATCCGGGATACATCCATCTCTCCTTCCTCCAAGTCTGTGGCAGGTCGCTTGCCCTTACCTGGGTGGCATGGAGCCAGTCCTTGACCTCCCCAACCCTCCCTGCCCCTCTTCAGGCTTCCTTCCCAGGCACCTGACCACAGGCATGGAGGCTAAATGCCCTTAATGGACAGCAGTGAAGCTTCAGCATCTTGAGCACAGTCTGTTAACATGGTGATTTGTCTGCAGCCCCTCTGGGGTATCAAGTGCACTGGGACCACAGACAGCAGCCCTGTGGGGTGTGTAGGCTGCTGTTCCTGCCCAGGACAAAGAGACAGCCTTCAGGCCCCCAACCTTCTGTTCATGGAGGTGGTCTACTTTGCTTATTTTAGATGTTAGAACACACATATGCCTTTGTTTGTAGAAAAAAAAAAAAAGACTGGCTGAAAAAGGCTTAAAGACGTACATGTGGCCCCCAAGAATATGAAAAGATGCTCAATATCACTAATCATCAAGAAAATGCAAATCAAAAACCACAACGAGATACCATCTCACACCAGTCAGAATGGTTATTATTAAAAAGTCAGAAAATAACAGATACTGACGAGGTTAAAAGAGGAAAGGCTTATACACTGCTATTAGGAATGTAAATTAGTTCAGCCACTGTGGAAAGCAGTCTGGAGCGTTCTCAAAGAATCTGCAATAGAATTATCACTTGACCCAACAATTCCATTACTGAGTATATATTCAAAGGACCATAAATGGTTCTACCATGAAGACACATGCGCATCTGTGTTCATTGCAGCCCTATTCACAATAACAAAGGCATGGAATCAACCTAAATGCTCATCAGTGGTGGATTCGATGAAGCAAATGTGGTATGTATGCATCATACTACACAGCTGTAAACGAAATGAGATCATGGCAACATGGATAGAACCGGAGGCCATCATTCCAAGCAAATTAACACAGGAACAGAAAATCAAATACCACATGTTCTCGCTCATAAGTGGGGGCAGGCGCATCCGCTCACCGCTGTAATCCGAGTATTTTGATAGGCTAAGGTAGGCAGATCGCTTGAGCTCACAAGTTCAAGACCAGCCTGGGCAACATGGAAAAATGCTGTCTCCACAAAAAATACAAAAATGAGCCAGGCTTGATGGCCTGCTCCTGTAGTTCTAGCTACTTGGGAGACTGCAGTGGGAGGATGGCTTGAACCCACAAGGCGGAGGTTGCAGAGTCAAGATTATGCCACTGCACTTCATCCTGGGCAACAGGGCCAGACCCTGCCTCGATAAATAAATAAATTAATTAATAAGTGGAAGCTAAACACTGAGTACACATGGACACAAAGAAGGGAATAGACACTGGGGCCTATTTGAAGGTGGAGGGTAGAAGGAGGGTGAGGACTGAAAAACTCCCTACCGGGTACCATGCTTATTATCTGGGTGACAAGATACTCTGTACACCAAACCCTCATGACATGTAATTTACCCATGTAACAAACCCACGCATGTACCCCCTGAACCTAAAATAAAAATTGGAAAGGAACAAGTCAATTTAAATTAAAACTTTAAAAAATAACAAATTAAAAATTTAAAAAAATAGAAAGGAAAATATATCTCAGATAACAAGCATGCATCTAGTGGACCTCCAGGGGCAGTATTCCTTTACCAAGGCTTGGCCTCACTGACTGGGCTTTCTTCCAGTGCTCAGGGTTCCAGTGGGGAAGACAGTTCTAGGCGAGGGACCATGCCCACCCACGCTGTCAGCTCTGGGCTTACTCCCTGGCCCTTCTCAAGGCGCCTTCTCCCACTACCACAGCCTCTCTCTCCTCTCCTCATCCCATTCTTTCATCCCCGAAAGTGTCAAAGCCTCTTAGGGCATTTGGTCCAGAGAAGCCGAGAGCAGCCCAAGGGCTGGGATGAGGGTGGAGATGAAGACCCAGAGCTGAGTGGGAGCCCCAGGCCAGGCCACGCAGAGCTCCTGCTCTTCTGCTCCTTCCTCATTGGCTGGTGAGACACAAGCCAGAAACCAAAAGACTAGGTGCTCACCTCCCTCTGTCCAGCCATCCCGCACCCCTGGTGATCCTAGAACACCCATCAGCCCTACTGTGTTCCCAAACCTCCTTCGTCTCTCATTTGGCCACCACCTACATCCAAAGACAGCCGAAGTAAGATTCAAGCTCAGCTGCTCTTCGAGGTACCAGCACTATTGAAGACCAGAGCCCTAAAGAAATTATAGAAATTCTCACTGTGGACTGGCAGGCACCGTGGCAGAGAAGAGGCCTTCCTTGTGCCCCTAAAATTTGCAGCTCCAAAGCCAGTTCTGTCATTGAGACCAAATGCTATTCCACGGGCCCATTGGCGCTGAGCCAACCGGGCAGAAGTTTCCCTGGCAGCCTCCCGCCAAGGTTTCTCAGCCCAATCAGCACTGAGGATGAAGAGGAAATGTTTTTCCAGATCAAGGATTTTGTATTATGATATTAGAAAGAGTAAGTCAGCAGCCTGGTGCAATGGCTCACACCTATAATCCCAGTGCTTTGGGAGGGCAAGGCAGAAGGATCGTTTGAACCCAGAAGTTCAAGATCAGCCTGGGCAACATAGCAAGAACTCACCACTACAAAAAATTTAAAAAATTAGCCAGGCATAGTGCCATGTGCCCATAGTCCCAGCGACTCTGGAGGCTGAGGTGGGAGGATCACTTGAGCCCAGAAGTTGGAGGCTGTAATGAGCCATGATCATGCCATTCCACTCAGTCTGGGTGACAGCGTGAGATCCTGTCTCTAAAAACGAAAACAAAAAGAAAGAGTAGGTCACAAGCAGCACAAGCCGTGGGCTATTTACAGGGCAGCCACGGCCCTTCATTACGGTCTGTCATTCATCCAGCCTTTTAGGAACAGCAGATGCCTTTGGATATCCAAGGGGGAGGGGCAGAGAGAACCAAGAGACATGATTCTAACGTGGGCTAGCTGCCGTTTCACACAATTTAATGAAAGTGAGACTTGATAATTGCACAAGAAAAATAAAAGCGTAAAACATATGAGTAAGTTCACAAAAAAGAGCATGCTTTTTACAAACCACCAATGAATCAATTTTCTTCTCTGAAAGGCAAAGCAATAAATTTCTTCAAGTTGGCACTGATAAAGGAGACCAGCCCCACATGTGGTAGCATCATGGGGATCCTCTCTGCCTTAGGACTGAAGTCAGGCTGTGGGGGCGAGCGGCAGGAAAACTGACCTCAATATGGGGGCGTCCTGGAGTGGGGCCAGCAGGCAGTCCCACAGCGGAGGCCCACCCTTTCTCTCTCCTGGAAAATACATTTTGACTGAGGGCTGCCATCTTTCTCTCTCCACTGGGTTTTTCCAGCACAATCTTTTGCTGCATTCTGTACCTGCTGCAGTAAACAGAGACACCTCATTGCATCCCTGATTTAAAAAATACCAGTAGGCTTTGTCAAGGTCCCCTTTTTCCTGGGCTCCACTTCTCTCTCTGACCTTGAGCTGCCAATGGCCCCTTGGACCTAATGCCATTAGTACATGGCTACGATGCTTTGCAAACCACTTTACTTAATGAAGAAGGAACCACAGCTTTCTGCTTAGCAGGAGGAGCTTAGCACGGAACGAGGCTACTCTGTCCACCTGAAATGCATCCAAGAACAGGACTTTTTCCATCAACTCACTTAGAGCCTTTGAAATGAAATATAGGGACTTCAATTTCCCTCTGAGCTGAGAGTATTTGTAGTTGAAGAGGAACAGGCTGGGTCTGGGGAGCTTCTGTATTAAATATTGTTACATTATGGGGCAAGAATATTGTGAGGGTTTCCCGCTGTGCTTCACCATTGCTTTTGTGTTACCCACTGCTGGCACCAGAGAAAATAGCAATTTTTCTGAACTTGACATTATATAAGAAGATTTCAAATATAGTATTCCACACCAAAACCCTACCCATATTAAGTCTGGCTGAAGCACATTGGCTTCTCTTTTGGCTGATACAATTTCCTGCAGGTTCACCGAGTGTGATGGTTTGAACAGATTGTGGCAACAGATGGAAAAAATAACCATCTGATTTTGACATAACACTGAGAAATAGATCTAATGAGCAATAATTAGAAGAAGCCATACACAGTCAGAGACGACAATGTCAAAACACTGAGATTTGGTATAGGTCAGAAGAGGTTTAAACAGAATAGGAAGGAAAAAAGAAACTCCTATAAAAGGGTGTGGAAAAAGGATTCTGAAATAGAGAAAATACCTATTTCCAAGGCTGTGCTGTCTTTCTAGAAGACTGTTTGCTAAGCCGGGCGATATGGCTCACACCTGTAATCTGAACACTTTGGGAGGCCGAGGAGGGCGGATCACGAGGTCAGGAGTTCAAGACCAGCCTGGCCAACATAGTGGTACACTGTCTCTACTAAAAATACAAAAAAATTAGCCAGATGTGGCAGCATGCGTCTGTAATTCCAGCTACTCAGGAGGCTGAGGCAGGAAAATTGCTTGAACCCAGGAGGTGGAGGTTGCAGTGAGCCAAGATTGTGCCATTGCACTCCAGCCTGGGCAACAAGAGTGAAACTACGCCTCAAAAAAAAAAAAAAAAAAAAAAAAGATTGTGTGCTAATTTGCAAACCTTTGGTTCCCAAGAAATCCTTGAGCTGGGCATATTAATCATTTCGTAACGTTAAAGTCTGTAAAATGAGGCAGGGAAATGCCTCAAGGTACATACATGTGTGCTTACAATGATGACACAGCAACACAAGAGACTTGAGAAACGCCCAGCCCTGTGCCGTAGCCTGTCACGGCGAGCACGGAGGCTGAGCTGCTGGGGGCTGCAGGAGGCTGTTCAGTGCTGGTTATCTCCGTCCTTCAGAGAGGGGTTTGCTGTATTCATTTTCAGTTCTGTTCAACACAGCATGATGAAGTTTGAATATTTAAATACAGTGTTTAACCCAGGGTAGGGCCCACAGTAAGCACTTGGTTGGAACAATGTGTCTTTAGACATCATTAGGTGTCTGTGGTGAGATGATCATCCTGGTAACCCGTAAATGAATGGCTGTTTGAAGCTGCCTAAACTCTTCCAGACTCTTAGGAAGACCTTGTTTCAGTGCCCATGGCTCCAGTATCTGGACTGAGCCTGGACGGGGCCGAGCCGGAAGAAGGAAGGAGCTGAGATGCACCCAAAGGCACAAAGGGAGAATGTCTCCATGTACAGGAATCTCTTGACTCGTATGAGCTTGGAGCCCAAGACTCCTATTTTTAAAGTATAATGGAGGGTGGTAACTATTATAACTAAACAAATAGATCTCCATTTTCACCTGGCAGGCAAATGCTTGCAGTCATTAAGCAGTATTAGGTATATTTAACTTAATTATAAACACAATGACACCATCTGAATTAGGTCTAAAGAAGAAGACACAGAAACTGTGAAACCGCCTTCCAAACATAAGAGAAACATTTCTGTGCTTCTCTTCTGCCTTCCAAATAGCGTGGTCCATGCTAACTCTGAACAACGTGGGGAAGCTTCGCTAGGTGTCTCCACAGCAGTCCACCAAATCACTCCATTCCACGATGTGCTGGTGCCCAGCCCAAGAGCCATCTCCCCTACCCCACCCCCATACCTGCACCCAACTCACAGCCGTCACCCTGAACCACATTCCCTCTTACAACTAGTTCCAGGAGGTGTTTCCTACGGCAAACAGACCCACAAGCCCAAAGGCTGAGAGAGGCTGTCTTGGACCATTCCTGCTGCCAAAACAAAACACCTGAGATTGGGGAATGTATAAAGAATAAAAATTTATTTCTCAAACTTCTGGAGGCTGGGAAGTCCCAGATTGTGGTGCTGGTAGGCTGGGCATCTGTGAGGATTGTTCTCTGCTTTCCAGAGGGCACCTCACTGCTGCAACCTCACAAAGGCAGAAGGGAGGAGCGCTTGTCCTCACACGGCAGAGAGATGGAAGAGGGCGAACCCATTCCCTCAAGCCCTTTTAGAAGGGCCCTAGTCCCATTCAAGCAGGCTCGGCCCTGATGACTTCATCACCTCCTGAAGGCCCCACTTCTTAATACCACAACATTGGCAGCAAAGTTTCAACATGTGAATTTGTGGGGACATTTTCAGACCATAGCATAGGCCAAGCCAGCCACGTAAATCAGTGAATCCAGGTCTTCATTCTTAAACATCAACAGATAACCAAGAATTCCTGGACACTTGGGGAAACTCACAATAAGAGAGAGGAAATTACCTCTCAAAGAGGCAGAACATCTGACCAGGAAGAAACTCTCAATAACTGCAGGGACAGAAGAGAATGTCATGTAATTCCAACTAGTTTCCTCAGACGTCAGGGAAGGACTGGATACCATAAAGAGAACCAATGCTAGTTAAAGTATTCAGTCTTAAAGGAGAAGTGTCCTGATGTCTGCAGTCAGGCTGTATTTCTTAAAATGAGACGGATTAATGGCTGGGTGCATGAATCCCCAAGTGCACAGATGTGGGATAAAGCAAGTGTAGCCACCTGCTAATTGGGGAATTTGTGGTGGGTATCCAAGCATTCACCATCCAATTGTTGCACCAAAATTTCATTTTGGAAATTTCCCTACTAAAATGTGTGGGGAGGGAAATGAGCACTCAGAGGAATGAGAGAAGAGATGACATTAGTTGAAAGATGTCAACACAATTTTGGAAGCTAAAGAGCAGATGGATGTATGGTTCTGACTTAGCAGACCAGAGGGAGCTAAGAGCCTGGAGGGCAAGAGCCAAGAAGCCAGACAGTCTTGTGCAGGATGCAGGAAAGGCTCAGGAACTGGAGGCCTCTGAAGGTTGAGATGAGGTGGTGACCAAAAGGGAGAAAACAAGGTGAAAAGCCAAGCAGCAAGGAGACGTCCTTGTCCATTTCCCATTGTGTCCAACCAGGTATAAACCATCACTTTCTGTCCTCAGAGATGTCAGGAGCAGGAGAGGGCAGGGGCCTGGCAGTGAAAATCTATCACAGTAGACAAGGAAACCTTCCAGCCTCGTGCTTAATTCAGCCTGAGAACAAGGCAGCCAGAAAGATCCTCACCAGTCTCTAGGCAGGAGAGTGGAGGATTCTTTCCCAGGGAAATGTACAGCCAAGGAGAAAAGACCCATTGATATAGAAAGTCAGGTGCCAAAGAAGTATCTGGTCCCTGCCCAAACACTGCAGTGAAGTTCTCAATAACTGATCAGTAATCAGCAGCTCCTACTTGCTTTTGGGTATGTAGCCAGGATCACCATGGGGGAAGCCTCACCGCCAGAAGAAAGAAATGAACACATCGACCCACCCAGGAGATGGAACTCAAAGGAAGCAGAGGAAATGGAAGAGAATTCAACATTTCCTCCCAAATTAAAATTAAGATCCTCATTGAGAACAGATAACATTGTTCCCACGAAATAAAAACAGCATATTACCAAAAAAGTAACCTTTTTAAAATAAAAAGGAGCTCTTGGAAATTGAGATTTAGATTGCAGAAATAAAAAAAGGTTATGGAATTAGCAGAGAAAGTGGTCGGATTCTAAAAGTAGAAGAAGATGACCAAAAAGGCCAGGTGCCGTGGCTCACTCCCAACACTTTGGGAAGCTAAGACAAGAGGATCGGTTGAGTCCAGGAGCTCAATACCAGCCTGGGCAACATAGCAAGACCCCATCTCTACAAAAATTTAAAAACTAACTGGGCAAGGTGGCACCCATCTCTAGTCCCAGCTACTTGGGAGGCTGAGGTGGGAGGACTGCTTGAGCCTGAGAGTTCGAGGCTGCTGTGAGCTGTGACTGCACCACTACTCCAGCCTTGGCAACAGAGAGAGACCCCGTCTAAAACAAAACAAAACAAAAGATGGATAGCAGCTAAGAAAAAAAGTTAAGAAAATTAAAACATCAATTCACAAAGACCAACATCTGAATATGAGGAGGTGCAGAAAGAAAAAAATCAGAAAAAAGAAAATTATTAAAGTAGTCCATAAAGTGTTCTTAGAGAAAGGAAACAAGGATGAAAAAACACCCACACCAAGGTATATCATGAAACGTTAGTACATCAGAGAGGAAGAGAAGATTTCAAAAGTTCCAGAGAGAAAAACAGGTGTGAGAATCAGAATGGTCATGGCCTCTCAACAGCGGCACCGTCAGAGACGGAGGCCATGCCTTCTGCACAGCCAGCCTGCACAGCCAACCTGGAGTCCTACTTGGACCGTGGACCTTGCTGGAGGCAGTGAGAGATGCGCTCCATCAAAATGATGGTGTCATCTAGGATGGCAAGATGTAGATGTAGAGAATAGGGCATCTAAGCAGAAGAGGAAGTGGGGATGCAAATATGAGGAAAACAGGCCTCAGGGTCCTGTGCCCCTGTCTGAATGGAGCACGAAGGCAGTCAGCTCTGAGAAGCACATCTTCAAGAAGAAATGGGCTACAAGCCATGAACAGCATCAAACAAACAGGACAGAAAACCTCAGTTTTACAGTTGAGGTGAGTGCTAAGGAAAATGCATTAGAAGTCTCAAGAAAACAAACACGAAAATGGCAAAGCTGTGGTCCAACAGCAAAGCAAACTAAGAGGTGGCATGATTGGGGGGAACTGATAAATGATAAGAGAGCAGAGTCCGCTTATCTTTGGCACAGGGAGTGTTCTCCTTAAAGGGCACCAAGTCAATGACTCAGAATGCCAGGTTCTTCCCTAGGACCTGGTTCAGTCATATCTTTCATTCTGCAGGGAATGTTAGTAGTGAAATCATAAGCATATAAATATTCTTTGGGGTTGTTCTGTATTTAAAATCAATCTATATGGAGTACAATATAGAAAACTCAAAATTGTAAAAAAAGAATCCCACGGCAGGTGGATAAAGGAAAAAGGAAGGTAGAATAACAGTGGGAGGAACGGCAGGATGCACCAAGCGTGTGCCTCTCCTCTCATGAAGGGGGTGTGAGGGTAACTCCACATGCCCACCTGAGTGGGCCTTGGGGTGCCCAGATTGAACATTCTCTTGGGTGTGTCTGTGAGGGAGCTTCTGGAGGAGACTGGGATCATTAACTGGTGGACTCAGTAATGCAGTTCCCCTCCCGCAACATGCTTGGGCCTCCTCCAACCCATCAAGGGCCTGAATAGGCCAAACAGAGGAAGAAGGGAGGATGTGTTCCCCTCCTGCCTGCCTACTCGTGTTGGGGCATTGGCCTTCTCTTGCCCTGGGACTGGGATTTACCCCATTGCGTCCCCTGGTTCTCAGGTATTAAGATTAGAATGAATTACACCACTTGCTTTTCTGGGTCTTCAGCTTGCAGAAAGCAGACTATGGGACTTCTCTCCTCTATAATTACTGAAGCCAATCCCTTACAAGAAATCTCTCTGTATGAAGGTACTTAGGTAGACAGATTGATATAGAGACACATCACCTGTTTGGTCTGTTCTCTGGAGATCACTAATACAGTGGGGAGTCCAATGAAACTGCCTAAAACTGCCTACAGTGAGTGGGAAAAACCAACCCTCGAGCGTAGTATTTGACAATATATAGGAGACCAACAGGAAACCTAGTAATAGTACAGTTGACCCTTGAACAACAAGGGTTTGAACTGCGTGGCCCCATCTATACACGGAGTTTTTTCAACCAAACACAGATGGAAAATACGGTATTCACTGAATGCAAAACCGTAATATAGAGAGGGGTCTACTTTTCCTACGTGTGAGTTCTGTGGGCTGAGTTCTGGACTTGAATATGCGTGGATTTTTGGCATACGCAGGATTCCAGGAACCAATCCCCCATGTATAGCAAAGGATGAGTATATTAGTATTTTCAAGTATTTAGAAGGTGTAAACCAAAAATAAAATTCGACAGACCCCTCCCCCTGCAACCATCTGAATGAACTTCCTCCTTTGCCAGGGCACCTGAAAATTTAACCCGAAAGACTGGTTCGGGCCATGACAGGAAGCAGGGGTTGGATGTGCCTCATTATACCCCTCCAGCAACAACATCAACACAGACCTTATGTCTGATAAGAAACATTTACAGTCTATTTTTTCTAAAGCCTGCTACCTGGAGGTTTCATCTGTGTAATCAGAACCCTGATCTCTACAACCCCTTATCTTAACCCACACATACTTTCTACTGATAATAACTTTTTCATCCAATTGCCAATCGGAATATGTTTAAATCTACCCATGACCTGGAAGCCCCCACTCCCACTTCAAGTTGTCCTGCCCTTCCAGATGGAACCAATGCACGTCTTACATGTATTGATTGACGTATTATGTCTCCCTAAAATGTGTGAAAGCAAGCTATGGCTTCACCACCTTGGGCACATGTTGTCAGGCCCTCCTCAGGCTGTGTCACGTGAGCACATCCTTAACCGTGGCAAAATAAAAATAAACTTTCTAAATTGACTGAGACCTGCCTCAGATATTTTGGGTTCACAAAGGGACCAGGAGATGTGGGGCCGAGTGGATGCCAAATCCTCAACTCTCAGCCCAATAAGTTGTTAGTTACTATCTGCTCCTGATAAACCAGGAAACAGAGTATCTTATTTTAGAGTTACAGAGGTAATTACCAGAATCCGAAAATGCTTTCTCCCAAGATTGGGATAGGAGACAGGGTGGGAAATAAATGTTTAATGTACTTCTAGACTGTTGGATTTGTCTTTGTGCACGTGTTACTTTGATAACAGTTTTGAATTATCTTTAAATGAATGAAGTAGAGCTGTATAGATGCATACTACAGGGTATTCCTGAGATTGCAAACCAAAATTTAAATTGTGCACACTTTAAAAATAAATAACAGAGAGAGAAAGAGAGACAGACTGAGTGATTGCTGCCAGGCTTTTTAAGAGAGTACATGCAGCTGAGGGGCTGGCGAGAAAAAATAAAAACACAAACAGAAACAACAAAAAAAAGAGAGTACATGCATATTTGTGCTTGCCAGGCACAAGGCTTGGAATAAGGCGTATCAAACACTAGGACTGAATGTCCCAGAAGTGGGGGAGGAAGAAGATTGTCGTATTTTCTCTTGTTTACTCCTGTTTTATGTGGTTACTTTGGATATGTGACATACATTGATAAATGTCTACCTTGTAGAGTGCTTTCTGCTGAAACTAAGGTTTTCACTAATAGCTACTATTTTTCTAATATCTTATTTTTACTCTTAAATTTTGCCTCAATCATAGAAAATTCTACCTTTATTTTGGTTACAACTCAATCTTTGCAAACATACTCTCTTCCCAAAGGATTCAGGTTCTGTTGAATAAAGTAACAGTTGAGTGCTTCCCAGGCAGGCATGACGTGCTGGCCTTGAAGAGGGCTGTCTGGCTCTGGAGGCGTGGGCAGGAAAGCAGCAGGTCTGAGCGTCTGATAATGCTTGGACAATGGCCTGATTTGAACGTACTTTTAATTTCTGCTGGCAAGCCCAGAGTTCTTACAGCAGAGTCTTTCCATTTGGCTGCTCCCTACAATGGCTTTTCCAAACTGAATGCTAACCAGGTGGGGCTATTGTTGTTTGAGGGCGGGCGGTGCCTTCATTCAAAGCCTACAATTTCCTTCTCTGTGCCAGGGAAATACACAGCATGAGAACACTCTGTGTCCGGTCAGTGCCTCCAATCCAATATGATGAAGGGTCCCAAATGAAGGAGAAGGCAGATGCAGAGACTCGTGGGAACAGCAAGTAGGCAAAGCTGGGTGCCACAAGGAGATGGCTGTCACCTGACAGTCACAGACAGAGAAAGGAGAAGACCATGGGTTCATAGGAATAGCAATGAGGGTCTTAATGGTTCTCTTTGAAAAATCCAGTTCTTCGTACTCTCCAAATTCCCGAAGAATCAAAGGGAATGAGAACCATCGAGTTCTTCCATGCCTAGGTTCACAGCACCTTTCCTGACAACAAATAACTGGGTGGGGGAGCAGGTGTGAGTTGCCCTTGCCCTTCTGAGGGGCTGGCCTGCAGTTCCTCGGGCGGGAGCCACCCCTGCGCCTGCTCAGCCTCACTGCCTAGTCTGCGCACAGCATCGATGGTGGCCTCTTAACCGCCTGTTGGAAGTTGTAACACGCATTAAAATGTGTGTGGAGGCTCTGTTGGAAAGTCCAAGCCGGGCGCGGTGGCTCACGCCTGTAATCCCAGCACTTTGGGAGGCTGAGGCGGGTGGATCACGAGGTCAAGAGATCGAGACCATCCTGGTCAACATGGTGAAACCCCGTCTCTACTAAAAATACAAAAAATTAGCTGCGCATGGTGGCGCGTGCCTGTAGTCCCGGCTACTCGGGAGGCTGAGGCAGGAGAATTGCCTGAACCCAGGAGGCGGAGGTTGCGGTGAGCCGAGATCGCGCTATTGCACTCCAGCCTGGGCAACAAGAGCGAAACTCCGTCTCAAAAAAAAATGAAAGTCCAAACACGAGGTCAAAATCGTGCCCAGAAAGGAGAAGCCAGAAAAATAAACTTAACTGACCTGCCCCGTGTCCTCCTCTGTGAAATGAGGACAGCATGGCCTGCCCCGCATATTTCTATGGGAAACTCAAGCTCTGGTGTTGTCAACAACAGAACTCAGCCTGCAGGCAGCATCTGCCCCTCAGGAGTGCTCCACCAGGACTTTTGCTATGTTTGATACACAATGTAGAGAGCGGGGTTGGGTGTGGCTCTCCCAAGCCAGAACAGGGCCCCTCTTGAAAGTTGAACACGCCATCATTTTTAATGACAGATACTTCCCTTTACTTCTTTGCATTTTTGTAATTTTCTATTGAGGATAAATTCTAAACATTAAAGTGCAGAGTTCAATGAATTTTGATGTAGGAATACACTCAGGTAACCACCACCCAGCTCCAGATACTGTGCCTTCTCTCATTCAGAACCTACCCGGGAGTAACTGCTATTCTGACATTGATCCCTTTATTATGTTTGCCTGTTCTAGAACTTCTTATGGAGAGAATTATATAGTAGGGGATCTTCTGTGTATGTCTGACTTCTTTCAGGATTCTGTCTAAGAGACTCACCCATTTTGCTACGTGGAGTTCTTTCCCTTTTCATTGCTGTGTAGTATTCCATAGGGTGACTATACCACCATTTATGTCTTTCTACAACCGATGGACACTTGAGTTGTTTCTAGTTCAGAGTCACAATGAATGAAGTTATCATGAGTATTCTTATATATGTGTTCTGGTAAACATATGCACTTAATTTAGTGTACTCTTTCCAGAAGGGGAATTGCTGGGTTACAGAGCATATGAGTGTTTAGCTTTAGTAGTACTGCTCCGTATTTCCCAAAGTGGCCATACTATTTTACACTCCCAGTGAAGATGAATGAGAATTCTAGCCACTCCACATCCTTGCTAACACTTGCTATTTTCAATTTTAGACATTCTAGTAGGTGAGCAATTTTCCACTTAAATTTATAATAGCACCAATTGCACTACAATGAGAATGGCAGTCTCCTAGTTGCTCATGAATACCCATTTTTCCAGACCTTAATATATTAATTATAGACTTTTAGCTGGTTACATAGTCACTCAGCTAGCAGCTATATTTCCAACTCCCCCTTGCAGCTACTACATGTGGGCCCCGGCCTAAGTTCTGATCAATGGTATGTGACAGAAGTGATGTGTGCTACTTCCTGGTATTGCACTGAAATCTACTGATCATACTCTTCATCTTTCCAGCTGGATGAATGGTAACATCCAAATGGGTGACAGCAAAGCTGCCCACCAGTCCTGGTCCACACATCTACCTCCGATAATGTTATGTCAGAAGTGGGCCGGGCGCAGTGGCTCACACCTGTAATCCCAACACTTTGGGAGGCCAAGGTGGGTGGATCACGAGGTCAGGAGATCAAGACCATCCTGGCCAACATGGTGAAACCCTGTCTCTACTAAAAAAAAATACAAAAATTAGCTGGTGTAGCGGCATGTGCCTGTAATGCCAGCTACTCGGGAGGCTGAGGCAGGAGAATCACTTAAACCCGGGAAGTGGAGGTTGCAGTGAGCCGAGATTGTGCCACTGAACTCCAGCCTGGTGACAGAGCTAGACTTCGTCTTAAAAAAAAGAAAGAAGCAAATAAACTTCTGTCTTGATCAAACCATTGGATTTTTATCATAGCAGGGAATCGTGTATCCAAATAAACACTCTGTGATTGCTCATTTGCCCTCTGGCTTGAACACACCTGGGCAGATGTTGTTTCTGTTTGCTTAGCACTCATTGGAGGCACCTGGGGGTCCCAGAGCCTTCAAAATCCCTTTCAGCTTCCTTCTTCCAGCTGGAGGACACGTTCTAACAACCAGGGGGCCTGACAGAGACCGGTGTGGACTCTCTATTTTGGAAAGGCTGGCCAGGAAGGCCACAATCTTAACAGCAAATTTCTGGGGTGGGGGAAGGGACAGAGATGGGGTAGGGGTCACAGCATGGTCGCAGAGGCCACTGCATGGTAACAGTGGAGGTGCCGCCCACCCACATCTCTGCAGAGTATGGTCACATTCAAAGGACATCTCAAGACTTTTCCGGAAGCTGCTGGCAGGTCCTAGACCCAATCTTCCCACAGCCCCTCAGAGGACCCCATTTCTCCGCTTGCTGTGCTGACTCTCTCTCTAGGCTCAGCCTGGACCCTCCACCCACCACTACAGGTGAGAGGCGGCAGATCCGCTCCTTCTGAAGACATCTCCTGCACTGCCTAAGGCTCCACCCTGGGCAATCTGGAAATGACTCTCAGCCTACTACATGCCTGTTCCCACCCCACCACCACCACATTGAGAAGCAGAAGCAGAGAAGCCTCTACTTATACCCACCTGGCTGTGTTGGGAGCTGAGTATTATTTGTGCTGCCATATTTGACTTTCTTTCTCATATGGGACTTAACTATTATCTATCCAGTTACCATGCTGATCTGCATGTAGATGGTGTCAACATTCTGGCTGGGAAATAAATGCAGAGAAACTTTCCAATGCATGGCCTCATATCCACACACTGGGTGTTTCTGAGGAAACTAGAAAATAGATTGGTTAACATGATCTTTGATATGCTTAAATTAATATGGGGGGAAGTAAGGGGGTCAGAGGTAAGGCAAGATTGGAGTTCATTTAGCTACTTTTATTTTTATTTTTTGAGACGGAGTTTCTCTCTGCCGCACAAGCTGGAGTGCAGTGGTGCCACCTCCGCTCACTGCAACCTCCGCCTCCCGGGTTAAAGCAATTCTCCTGCCTGAACCTCCTGAATAGCAGGATTACAGGCGCGCACCACCAGGCCCAGCTAATTTTGTACTTACAGTAGTGAAAAAAAAAAAACGATGTTTTGCCATGTTGGCGAGGCTGGTCTCGAACTTCTGACCTCAGGTGATCTGCCCATCTTGCCTCCCAAAGTGCTGGGATTACAGGCGTGAGCCACCATGCCCGGCCTGCTACTTTTATATGCATGTTTGAAGTGTTCAAACATGCATATAAAAGTAAGCCCAGTAAGCGGCCAGGCTTTCATGGGGGGAGGGCGCATGGGGCCAGGCAGGTGCGCTGGGGGCGGCCTGGACCCTCCACGGAGCCCCCAAGGGGCAAGCTTATCTATGAGAAAGTGTAAAAAAAACCAAACAGTAAAAAGGCAATCTTGGTCACTTTGGGAGACATGAACAATCATGTTGAGAGAAGGGAACAGGGAAGAGGGTCAGAGGGAGGAGGGAAGAGGAAGACCTAATGATGGCATCCAAGTCCCTCGTTCTAACGGTACCCATAGCACCTTTAGATGCAAGTGAGCCAACAGTACAAGCTGAAGTTCTAACGCTCACAACCAAGAGTGCCATTTCCTTCATTAATGCAATAAATGTGTTTGAGGGCAATTTTATACAAGCATTGCGCCAAGAAGCCCTTGGGTTTGTAGCCTGGGCACTGTAGAAAGCTTTTCGGAGTTTCTACTGAATTCTCTCACATCCTTCTGTACGCATTAGGAAACAGGCTAGAGACGACAGGATTCTGGAAGGTCACGACGCCAGAAGTGTGGGCTCCAGGACAGCCATGCCAAGTTTCTTCTTTGCCCTGGGCTGCCCTCTATCAGCTTCTGAGCATGTGGGTCTAAAACCCAGGAGAGGCTTCAGCAGTTGTTGAGAAGCACACCTCTCTTGATCTCCTCCCTGCAAGGTGTTCCCAAGGTGGCCCCAGGCCTGTCTAGACGCTGGCCCTGAAGGGCATGCTCCTGTAGGGACAGCCGGCTCCTCTGCAGGGAGGTCCGTCAGAAAGCGTCCACGGTGGGCAGAAATGCACTTTCTCATCTAATTTCCATCCATCCGTCCCATTCTGCCCTTCATAACACCACAGAATAATCCCTCCTCCCTGGACAGTTTTACAGATATTGGGGTTCTGCTGACTTGTGCTCCACACATTGATTTTCTAGGCTGAAGACTACCAGTGCGTCAACTCCCCTCCTACAGGCTACTGGTGGCTGCCTTAGACACCAGGCAAGGGCACCAGTCAGATGTGTCTGACTAGTGAGGAATAGAGGAGAGTCCCCCCCATCTGGGCAATGCTGGCATGTATAGATCCCAAGTGTGCATCCCTCCTTGGGCATAGAATGCTGTCAAACCAGTTCTGTTCTAATCTGTTCCCGTTATGTTTCAATCCAAATGGGATGTGGAACATGGATTTGCGGACCCCTACATTTGGAAAAGAGCTTGGAAAAAGCATCTCCTCTAGTTTTTTCCTGTAACCGTCGCCTGTACTAAACCTGAGCACACAGTGCTGCAGGCTTTAGCTGCCATTCTCTCTCTCCGTGCTCCCCAAACCCTCCAGGAAGACCATGCTGTCCTCACATTTCGGGATATGGAGGGATGAGGCCCAAGGTTACCTTGGAAACTACAGAGCTGTGAGTCAAGAGAGTCTATCAGATTCCAGGTCCCCACTCTTTAGAAGGAGGGTAGTGGCTGCCACGCAGCAGAGGGAGGAGGGGCGTGTGCTCCACCCCACCCTGCTTGACACCAGCTTTGTCATCTTAGCCTTTGCTGCACCCAAGCCCTATTCTCGGAGCCTGGGCAGTAAACCACAGGAACCTCAGGAGGCCCCTGAAGGGAACTCTGTGATTGCTGGGCCTGGGACTGGCTTCCTTTGTAAACTCTGGCTCTCAGAGCCAGTGCTCAGCAGGAAAACAGCCTCAGAGTCAGAGCCCCTGCCCCTCAAAAGCAGTCTGTAGTCCAGGGAGGAATCACCTCGCCTGGAGAGGGCTCACCAACTCCTCACATTCAGGGGACATCCTGGCTGGTTCCATTGGGAACAGTGTCCCCTTCTCAGGACTGTGTTTCTCAATAGGCCTGTCAGCCTGGCTCATCATTGTTTGAGCCTGTCACCTCTCCTGGGGGCAGAGGGAGGCGGTCTGGAAGGAGCAGCACCATCTCTGAGGGTCCCCAGATCCCCAAACCGATGGGCTAGTCACAAACGTGTCTCACCAGCAGCCGCACAGGAGGACCATTTGCCATCTAGAGTGGAAAATGATGAACATTTAGCAAAAGGCTTGCACCGGGGTGCAGGGAAAGCAAGACTCCAGGCAGCGCCAGCCCCTCCCCCTGGGGAATGGAAGCAGCCCGGTGTGAAATATTCTTGCCCAAAGTCAGCAGCCCAGTGTTCTGGGTGCCACGTGCCTCTACAGGTCAGATTCTCAGCAGAGCTGGCCCAGGGTCTGGGAGTGAAGAAAACCTTGGGTATTTGCGGGAGACCTGGAAAGGGTGGGGTTCATCCAGGACCCCAGAAGGGGCAAGCTTGTCTATTAAGAGCCGGTGGGGAAAAGGGTGAGAGGGTACCTCCTGGTCCTGGGAACGGGTGCTTGACTCAGCAGAGACCAAGGCAGGGCTGAGGGACATCCCTCTGGGCCTGGGGGGAGGCAAGAGAGATGGGAGCTGAGGAAGAAGGAGTGGGGAAGGAAAGTGGGGAGAGGGGGAGGGACGTGGAAGAGTGTAGCCAAGGTGAAGAAAGAGGAGGAAAAAGAGAAGGAAGGAAAAAGAGGTTGGGGGAGGGGAAGGAGGGAGGTGAGCAGGGGCGCGGAGGAGGAGGAGGGAGGAGGAAGAAAGGGGCGGGGCCAGGGGAGGGAAGGGAAGGGGGAGGGGAAGGGAAGAGAAAAGGGAGGAGGGGGGAAGGGAGGGGAGCGGAGGAGGGGCCTGCGCGCCCTCGGTTCCCGCGCCGGCCTCCGCGCCCTCGCGCGCCGCAGCATCTCCGCCACCAACGCTGCCGCCGGGCCTCCTCGCCGCCCCTTCCCCGGCCTGGCCGCCTCCCGCCGCCGCCTCCGCCGCCGCCATTCCTGGCGCCCTAGCTCGCCCGGCCGGGAGCAGCCGCGGTCAGGACGCGCGCTCCAGGTAAGCGGCCGGGCTGTGCTGGAGGGAGGGCGCGCGGGGCCCGGCAGGTGCGCTGGGGACGGCCTGGACACTCCGGGGAGCCCCCACTCAACGCCCCTAGCCTCCTCCCCGGACCCTCGGAGCCCCCCCTGAACCCCTGCAGGAGCCCCTTTCCGGGACTCCCCGGATCCTTGGACTCCTTCCTGGATCCCCCCGGAACCCTCCCGTGTCGTCTCCCGGAGACACCTACCCGGAGCCCTCCCTGGACCCCTTCAATCCCCTGGACCCCTCTGCGATCCCTCCCCGGCCTTCTCCCGTTCCTGGGCGCCTCCCCAGTTTACTGCGCGCAGGTGGCTCCTCTGGGCGAGGGGGAGCGGGGGCGCGCTGCAGACCCTGGCCAGGGAGGGGGCGGCGCGCTCGGCCAGGGCCCGCCGTGCCCGGCGTGCCCAGTCCGGCCCCGCCAGGTCAGGCCCCGCTCTGGCCAGCCCGGACTCCGGCCGGGCCCCCGCGGGCTTCTATTTTGGTCGCGGAGGCAGCGGCCTCGGTGTACCGGACTCGGCGCCGCGCACTCAGACAGGTGGGGCAGGTCGGGCCGCTGCGGTCTGGTCGCCGCCTGGGAAGGAGTGCTCTGCAGGCCTCGGTTTCCTTTAGGGTTTTGGCTGCATTATTCTAGAACAGCCCAGGAGAACCACAAGCCTTAGCCTGGGCTGCACCTGTTGCAGCCGCCTGGTGAGCTGCAAGGGGCTGGCTCCACTGGGGTTATGCCAGTAAAAACATGTAAAGGAGGGTTGAGCTCGTGGTTGTCCTCTTTATTTATCTGGCTTAGTATTTTGGGGGGCAGGTGGGGGTGGGTGGGTGAATGGGACTCTGTATGTGGGCAGTTTGCCTCAAATGAGGCCTGGTGTTGAGGGCTGGGTCCTGCTTTCTGGAACGTTTGCCATGTGAAGTTGCTTTGCTTTTGTTTTGAAAACCTCACTCTGTGTTGAGCACATCCCAGGCTCGTGGGTGGCCAGGTCCTCAGAGGCCAAGCTGGACGTGGGGCCTGGGGCCAAGCATCTCACCCTGCTGTTCTGAGCCTTTACAAATTCGCCAGGCGCCACTGAACGGAAGTTTTCTTTCCTGGGGGTGAAGTGACACCGGCGGCCTGTCACCTCATATGTGTCCTAGGCCTGGGGCCTGCCTGCTGGCTGCCCAGGAGAGGTTATTTGGGAATGTTTACTGTGTCCCAGAAACAGGCAGCTCTGGCCAGTGCAGGGGCAGGATTCTGGTAGTGATGATAATGCCCTGATTGTCGTTTTGGCAGTTGGTGTCTGTATATATCATGTCTTGGTAGTCGTCAGCCGGAAGAAGAAAGCATGCAGGCTCTGCATACCCACTAGGAAAGCTGGGGTGGGAGGGTGAGGGACGCACTGGCCTGTTTCTGTGAGCAAAGACTGCCCTCCCAGAAGGCCAGACCTTCAGACTGAGAAAATTGTACCTGGTACACTCAGTAAGTCAAACAAAGCAGTGAAAACACATCACCAGTGCCAGGAGCAGCCCTGCGGTCCCAGGAGGGTGGGCTCTTAGGAGTTGGTAGACAGAGGAACTCAGTGGCTGTATTTCAGAGTGCAAATAGGCAAAGGCCATCATGCGGAGGCAGAACCCCAGCTGCCATGCCGGCCCAAGCTCTTGCAGCACAGTGAAAGGCAGGGGATCCACCTCCTGACAGGCACACCCAGAGTCTGCTGAAAATGCAGCCTTGCACAGACCCTTCCCTGAGCACCCGGGGTCCTGGGCAATGGCCTGTTCTGGGCTGAAGTGTGGAATGCAAGACCAGTGACCATGTTGCACTTGCTGTCCAGTGGATCTGGGGCCAGGGAGGTGTCCTTGGTGACATCATCCACTTGTGGACAGTCCTCCCCGTGTGGACCGCTGGAGGCAGTTGCTCTCTAGAGCTGCCTTCCCCACACCAAGCAGTGTGTCTAGGCCAAAGCTTGGGAGCGCATGCTAATAGCTGGCTTTGAGCGGGGAGGGACCGGGCGATGCTGCCAGCACAGCAGCAAAATCAATAATGCATTGCAAAGATCAATGGTTTTCTGTATCTTCTGTGCTTCTGGATTGAGCCTGTGCAAGCGTCTGCCTCTCTTGGTTCCATTTCTGGTGGGGAGGGAGCAGTGGGTGGGTCTAGGAGAGTGGTTGCAGATTCTCCTCTTGACCCCTTAGAGCCAGAGCTCAGGGGAGGACCCATGGAGGTAAAACTTGCTGTGTGAAAATATAGAAATAAACATGCCATTGGCCGACCATCGAGCTTAGTTGCTGAGAGAAAGGCTGCTGTCTGTTGTTCCCAACCAAGGCAATGATTTCTTCCCTGAACTTGGACAATTCCAGGAAGAAGACTCACAGGTGAGAAGGGAAGAGACAGAGGCACCTGGGGTGGGTCCTCTCTTCCCTGGGCCATGGTCCGCCCTGGGCTTGGCAGATGCAGCATCCACAGCCCTGCCTATGGCATCCCCATCACCATGACCATTGCCATCCAAGGTCTAGGGCTGTCCTGGATGTCTAAGGGTATCACCCAAGAGCTGCGCTTGTAGAGCAGGCTCCCCTGCACACAACAGGGAGAGGTTTACTGGGGACTTTGCTGTCGAGAGATGACAAGGGAAAGCAGAGATTTATTAGGAGGAGCTATCTGCTGATTCAGTCAGGTGGAGAAGGTGCGCCAGGGCCTTCCCTGAAAGCTGGGTGGTGTTTTTGGCACACTAATTAAGGTGATCCTTGGGATAAGCAAATTGCTTTGCTGCTTGTGGCTCACTTTCCAGCTTTTGTGACTCTCCCTGAGTGAATTTGCATTTGCCTGGGGGTGTCACGGCAGGGGCCCCAGCTTTCTACTGCCTTGCTGTGGTTATCCCTGGGGAATGAACAACAGTCCGAGGGTGCAGAACCCCAAAACCACCTTCCCACAACACCTGTGCAAGCCTCAGCGGGGGGGGGGGGGGGAGGGGGGGGTGCAGGCAGTGTCTTGTTATTTGGTCCAGAAGTTTCAGCTGCTGCCCATGAAAGCAATGACTGCATCCGTATCCTGGACTGCATCTAAGTGGCACCCCGAGATTTCTGGCTTTGATCAAAGCCTGACCCAGAGCTCTCACTTGGCTCAGCACTTGATCCAAGAATCACTCCTTTGAAAATGAGGCTATTGATGTGTCTCATGGACTTTTGTGGAGTGAAAGACAATTTTAAGAAATTCCTTAATTACAGCGTTGTGGTTATGTTAGAATAATCGTTACCCTTTAGCCATAGATACTGAGTGTTGGTAGATGAAATGATGTTTGGGATCTGCCTCAGATTAGTGTGGGGTGGGGAAGCAGAGGGGATGAGGAGGGATGGGATTGTCTGAGTGGACAGTTGGGGGTCTGGATGAGAGTACCTAGATTCTTTGTTCTGTTCTGGTTACTTCCATGCACTTTCAAAATTCTTCATCATAAAAAGTTAATAATGATCAGAGATCTCCAATTCCCCTCTTAAAACATGCCATTGGATCTTTTACTTCATGATGACACCATTGAAAGGTTTACTTTAAAAAATGTGCCAATGCATTAGGTAGAAACATTGTTCCTTAGTGTAGACTATAGAGAATGTGCACTTTCCATGCAGCAATGCGGACGCTTAGCACGGAAGCCCGTCTGGAAGGACACAAACCTGGTATTCAGCAGATCATCATGGAGCCGCCTGTGTGGACCTGGGTGCCAGATGCTGCCCCAGGCTCTAGGGACATAGCCCCAACTGAAAGCAGCACTCCATAGTTAGCAAAGGGTGGGGCTTGTGTACACGTGAGTGTGTGTGTAAGTGTGCAGTGGGAGTGTGTGTTGGGGGAGGAGAGGGAAGAGGAAGAGGGAACCTAAACTTTCCTCTCATTGTACTTACGTATGATTTGTTTCTGTTACAAAAGAATTATTTTTGTAATTACAAAATGAATTTTTAAAAAGTGGCCTCCATTAGGTCATATACTTTCCTCTGGCATTTTAAATAGAATTTGATTTGTGGAAACTGATGTTTGTACACATCTTAATAACAGATAGATTGGCTTCCATGAGGCAGTCAGTGAATCAGTAGTTATTGACCCTCTGAGTATGTGCTTTGTGGGCTATGAAGGATAGAAATCAATGCACTACTTTCAGCATTAGGGGGGACAAGACGAAGACCCTGACAATTAAACAATAGTACAGTCCAGCGACAGAAGGGCCAGCCTTACCCTCAGTACCGAAACGAAGGCTGAGTCTAGTCGGGAGCCTGCGCCGGGTGAGTCCCCGTTGCCAGTTGGCTAACCTGGACCTGGGGCTTGTTCAGGCATTTTCTGCGGTGCCTTTGTTTTCTCTTTACATTTAGTGGAGGATATGTTAAGTAACCTAAAGCTATAGCAAAAACGTAAAAGTAGTGCGTGATGCAGAGAAGTCTACAAAGTGAAAAGTACAAGTTGCTTAGAATTCTGATAGTTTTTGTATTTTCCAGGTCTGTTGCAAGAAACTAGAGTTGCTTGGGCAGCCAGCATGTGATCTGCCTTGATGTAGAGTTCGGGTGCTTGTTGGGCTCTCTGATTTGTATGTGTGTTTTGATTTTGTTTGGAAGGATAGAACGTTTCTCGTTAGGCCTGCAGTTGCTCCACTTGGTTCTCACTGGGAAGCGAGCATTAGTTTGCTGTTGTTTCTGACCGGCATGTCCCATGTGCTGTGAGGGCACAGCTGGGTGCTGCAGCTGGGCTGTGGCGGGGCTGTGAGCCCTGGCCCATCCTCAGGGGCTGAGGGTCCTGGCACATGTTCATCCTGGGAGCCGCCTGCCTTCTCGCCTGCGCAGAACTACCCCGTGGGCGGATGCACATTCTCTCCCCCCATCTGGATCACACTTGTCCTGTACAGTCCCCTCCTTCTGAGGGCCCACAAAGAGCTGAGGCATCTGGGGGAGTCACAGTGCCGGCACCTCTGGGCCCTGGCAGGTGATGCTACTGTGTCTTAGGTTCCAGATGTGAAGGAACTGCTTACCTTTCAGGGCCCTCCCACCTCTTGAACCTGTTCGCTTCAGGAAGTTTCACTGCTTCCCCAGAAAACATGTATTGAATGCTAGTGATGGCTGGGGGCTGCTGGGGATATGGTCAAGTGGAGGGAGATGGGAGCTAATGAGAGGGGAGATAGATAGTTCCAGGTCTAGGTGCTCAAGGGGCCAGCGGTTTGTTGAGGGGTGGTTGTTATTTAAAATCAGATGGCCCCCGTGCCCTGATGAGCCCTAGATGTGGGGGAGATGAGGAATGGTAAGGGGACACTTAGGCACACATGAGCAATGGCAGGAGGGCGGTGCGGGTGGGCCTTGCAGGAGCTTGGCAGCCTGCTCAAGGTGGGAGGCAGGCCGATTCCAGGCTTTCTGCCAACAGGACTGTGATGGGTCCCATGAGGGCTGTTGCAGCAAGAGAGGGGTCCAGGATGACCCAAGGGTCTTGGATTGGGCATTGGAAGGGTGAAGTTGCCATCACCCTGAGACCGAGGTCTTCAGGGGAGCAGTTGTGAGGATTCAGAGGGATGGTGCGGCTCTCAAGATAGTCCAGGTGAGAATCCTACTGAAGTGTCCCAGTGCAGGTGAGGAGGAGGAAGCTGGAGAAAGGGGTCTAGAGTTTGGGGGAGTGCTCTGGGCTGGGACCCTAATCTTGGCAATATATTGTAGCTGTAGAGGTGACATTATGAAAGCTGGGAGTTTGGATGAGACCACTAGGGAGTCGGGGCAGATGGAGAAGAGAAGTCCGAGGACTGAGCCTGGGACAAGAAACCAAGAAGGTGCAGCCAGCCAGGTAGGGGAAGAGCCAGAGGGGCCTGGGGGTGTCCTGGAGGCCACATGCAGCTTGTGTGAGAGGGAGGGTGACAGTGGAGGTCACAAAGATGAGGACCGAGGACAACTTGGGGTTTATCCATGTGGTCCAGGGTGGCGGGCTGAAGTGTAGGGTGAGTTTCTGAGAGAAGGAAGGAGGGGAGTTTGAGACAGCAGGAGCCTATAGCTTTTTTGAGAATTTTGCTGCTGTGAAGGGGAGTGGGGAAGTGGAGGGGGTCATGGGCAAATGGGGCTGAGGGAGGCCTGCTTGGAAGGTTTGCATCCTGAAAGGAAGGGTGGAACAGAGCTGGAGGAAGCCCTGAGGTGGGCGGGAGGGGCAGAGGCTGGCTGGGGCCACCCCGTCGGTGAAGGGTCCCCACGAGCTGCTGTTGACTCTCGATGTGTGCGGTGCCTCCTCTTGGCCCAGGGTGCACAGAAGCATGAGGCTGTCCCTTCGCTGGTGGACTGTGAGCATTTTCCTCATGACCTTCATGAGCGGTGGCATCATCTCCAGGCAGGGATGGCCTGCATTTTGCCCGCAGCACTGACTCTCACTTCCACACAGATTGAACACTGGAGGAATGGGAGAGTGCATCTCTGAGACTGGTCCCTGCACCACTGGCATTGCACCCCTGGGAAATGCAGAGTCTCCTTAGCATCCGGAACTGTGGGGTGGGACCCACCATCTTGTTTTAACAGGCTTCCCAGAGCCTTCTGAATTGCTGCTCTAAGACGAAGGCCTGCACTTGGGAGTGGGTGGGACTGGCCCATGGGGAGACAGTGGTGGTCCCCAGGTTGGATGCACCTTAGGCTCGGGGTGCTTTCCACACGGAGTCCCACTAGAAGCGATATTGTCTTACTCAGTTTTATTGGCATGAATTATGACAAAGTATATTCACTTGAAGTGCACAGTTAACTGAGTTTTGAAACGTGTATAGCATACAACGGACACCGTAATCAGGATATAGACCAGGATTTGGTAAGCTTTGGCCGTGCAGGTCAAGTGCTCTGGGCCCATTTATTTTGGAATCATCTGTGGCTGCCTTTAAGCTATTACAGCAGAGGTGAGCAGTTGCCACAGAGACCAAAAGGCCCTGAGAACCCCCCCACATTTCCCTGTTGCCCCTTTTCAGCCCCCTCTTCCTGGCAGTCCCTGACCTGCATAGATTAGATTATTACAGCTTGGATTTATTTCTCCAATACTTTCAAAGTAGGAGGATATGTTTGACAGTTGCTCCTAGACTTGTGATGGGATTACATCCTAATAATAAACCCATCATTAAGTTGAAGATATCTTCCTAAGTCAAAATGTGTTTGATACACCTGACCTGTCCAACAGCATAGCTTAGGCTAGCCCGCCTTCAACGTGCACTGAACACTTACATTAGCCTACAGTTGGGCTGGGTCATTTAACACAAAGCCCTTTTTATAATAAAGTGTTGAATATCTTATATAATTTATTGAATGCTGCACTGACAGTGAAAAACAGAATGGTTGTGTGGATACTAGCGGTACCGTTTCTACTGGATTCGAATGGCTCTCACACCATTGTAAAGTCGAAAAATCATAAATGAGACCATTGTGCATGGGGGACCATCTGCATAATCTTTGTGTCCAGCCCCTTTCACTCCGCACAATGTTTTTGAGGTTCTTACATGTTGCTGTGCATGCCAGCACTTCATGTCTTTTTATTGCTGAATAGTTGGTGGACGTTTGGATTGTTTCCTCTTCTGGGTTATTGTGAATAAAAGTGCTATGACCTACAACTCAACAACAAAGACAGCTGGTTAAAACATGGGTAACTGTGTCAGCAACAGTGATAGACAAATGGAAAATAAACCTGGGAGAAGGTGCTTAACATCATTAGCTGTTAGGGAAATGTGAATCAAAGCCACAGTGAGGTACCACCTCGAACCCTACTAGAATGGCTTTAATTAAAAAAAAGGGGGCGGGTAACAAGTGTAGGTGAGGTGATGGAGAAATTAGAACCCTCAAAGATTCCAGATAGAAATGTAAAATGGTGTAGCTGTTTTGGAAAAACTTTGGAGATTCCTCAAAAAGTTACAAAATTACCATATGACCTAGCAGCCCCACTCCTAGGTGTATACTGAAAGGAATTAAAAGCAGGGACTCATAGAAACTTGAACGTGGCTGTTCATAGTGGCACCATTCCACTAGCCGAAAGACAAGCAACCCAGACGTCCAGCAGTGGTTGAATGGGTAAGCTAAATGTGGCATGTTCATCCATGGCCTATGATTCAGCTATAAAAAGGGATGAAGCACTGATACATATTACAATGTGGATTAAACTCAAAAACATTGTTCTAAGGGAAGGTAGCCAGGCACAGATTAATAGTTGCGTGTTGTGTTATTCCATTTATATGAAATGTTGAGGATAGGCAAATCTTTCCAGACAGAAAACACATTAGTGGTTCATGTAATGTATTATATTATTCCATTATATGAAATGTTCAGAATAGGCAAATCTTTCTAGACAGAAAGCACATTTCAGGGGCTGGGGATGTGGGGGATGGAAATGAAGACTTAATATGCATGGGGGTTCCTTTTGAGGTCCTGGAACTAGATATAGTGGTAATGGTTACATAACATTTTGAATGTACTAAATGCTACTGGATTATACTCTTTAAAATGGTAAATTTTATCTCATGACTATTTTACCACAATAAAAGATGATACAAGAAATGCTGTGAGCATTCATAGGCAAACCTTAGCGTGGACATATGTTTTTATTTGTCCTGCGTAACTACCTACAAGTGGAATTACAGGGTTTCGTGGTAAGTAGATGTTTAACTTGATTTAAAAACTGGCAAACTGCTTTCCAAAGCAGTTGTATCATTTTACGTTCCCACTGCTAACGTATGAGAGTTGCAGTTGGTTCACATCCGTGCCAACACTTGCCGTTGTCAGTCTTTTTAATTTTAGCTATTCTAGTGGAAATGTGGTAGTGCTGTATCCGTGCAGTTTTGGTTGAGCATCTTTTCATGTGCTTATTAGCTATTTGTGTATATTCTTTTGTGAAGTGTCTGTTTAGATCCTTTGATTACTTTTTAATTGTGTTATGTCTTCTTATATATGAGTTATAAGTGTTCTTTACATATTCTTGATTCAAATATTTGTATTGCAAATATTTTCTCTCAGCCTATGGCATGCCCTTGTATTTTATTAGTTATATCTTTCAATGGGCAGACTTTCTGGTTTTAAGTTGTTTTAATGGTTTGTGCTTTTTGTGCCCTATTTAAGAAATCTTTGTCTGACCCATAGTGATAAAGACTTTCTGTGTTCTCTTCTGAAAATGTGGTAATTGTAGCTTTTGTGTTTAGGTCTGCAATCCATTTCGACTGGACGCTGTGGCTCATACCTGTAATCCCAACGCTTTGGGAGGCCAAGGCAAGTGGATCATCTGAGGTCAGGAGTTTGAGACCGGCCTGGCCAACATGGTGAAACCCTGCCTTTACTAAAAATACAAAAATTACCCGGGTGTGGTGGTGCACGTCTTTACTCCCAGATACCGAATGTTAAATCATTCTTGCAATTCTGTAGACCCAGCTACTTGGGAGCCTGCAGCAGGAGAATCACTTGAACATGGTAGATGGAGGTTGCAATGAGTCAAGATTGCGCCACTGCACTCCAGCCTGGGCAACAGAGCGAGACTCAAAAAAAAAATCTGCGATTTTCGAGTTAATTTTTAATGGAGAGGATGAAAGATTCATTGTTTTGCATGTGGACATCCAGTTGTTCCAACACCATTTGTTTTAAAAACAACAAGAAGAAGCCTATTCTTTCTGCAGTGAATTATGTTGGTACCGTTTGTAAAGTAATTGGCCATATCTGTGTGCCTTTGTTTCTGGATTCTGTTCTGTTCCATTATGGCTTATTCCCCATAGGTCCCAGTGCCACCTGTCTCTGTAGTAAATCCTGAAGTCAGGTGGCATGACAATTTTGCTTCATTTTCAAAATTGTAGTGTCAGTTCCAGATCCTTTGCATTTTCACATATACTTAAGATCAGTTTGTCAGTTTCTGTAGAAAGCCTGCCTGGATTTTGACTGGAATTGTATACTCCTTAGGTCAATTTCGGAAAAGAAACCATTGTAATAATATTCGGTCCCTTGACCAGTGAGCATGGAATCTCCCTCTATCTATTTTCATCTTCCTTAATTTCTTTTAGCAGTGTTTTGTAGTTGTGAGTGTACAGGTCTTGCACATGTTTTATCAGATTTACTCATAAGTAGTTCATATTATTATTCATGGATTTAAAAAATTTTATTTTCCAGTTGTTACTTGCGACGTATAGAAATACGATTGATTTTTTAATATTTTTGTTTATCCTGTGAACTTTGCTAAGTCTCTATTTTTGTCACTATTATAGAAATATAATTGATTTTTTTAATATTTTTTTGTTGATCCTGTGAACTTTGCCAGGTCGCTGTTTAAGTAGCTTTTTTTGTAGTCTCTTAAGATCTTCCATGTAGATAATTCTGATGGTTATGAATAAAGACCGGTGTTTTTCTTTCCAGTTAGAATCCTTTTTACTTCTTTTTCTTCTTTTTTTCACTTCTGGGACCCTCAGTACAAGGGTTACTAGAAGTGGTAAAAGTAGGCATTCTTGCCTGTTCCCAGTCTTAGGAAGGAAGAATTTCAAGTTTTCTGTTGTTGTTGATGTTAGATAAAGATATGAAGTGCATTTTACAAGGCGGTGGTAGTTTTCTGATTTTCTGAGAGCTTTCGTCATAAGTAGGTGTTGAATTTCCTCATGTACTTTCTCTGTATCTGTTGAGATGATCATATGGTTTTCCATTTTTTGTTTGTAAATATGGCGAATTACACTGGTTCACTTTTGAATGTTAAATCATCCTTGCATTCCTGGCAGAGATCCCACTTGGTCATGATGTATCATCTTTTTATATATTGCTGAATTTGATTTGCTACAATTTCATTAAGGATATTTGTAGCTATATCATGAGGAATGTTGTTTTCTTTTCTGGTACTGTCTTTGGTTTTGGTATCAAAAAAAAAAAAAAGACTTAATAGAGAAAAAGTAAACTTTGCCCCACACAATGATTTGGGAAATAGTTCCTCTTATTATTTTTGAATAGTCTGTGTAGGGTTGGGATTTTCTGTCTCTCTCCCCCCTCCCCTCCCCTCCCCTCCCCTCTCCTCTCCTCTCCTTCCCTCCCCTCTCCTCTCCTCTCCTTCCCTCCCCTCTCCTCTCCCTCCTCTCCTCCCCTCTCCTCCCCTCCTCTCCCCTCCCCTCTCCTCCCCTCCTCTCCCTTCCTCCCTTCCTCCCTTCCACAAGGTCTCACTGTGTCGTCCAGGCTGGAGTGCAGAGCTATGATCATAGCTCACTGCAGCCTCAACTTCCTGGGCTCAAGTGATCCTGCTGCCTCAGCCTCCTGAGTAGCTGGCATTACAAGCATGTACCTCCATGCCTGGCTAATTTTTTTGAATTTTAGTAGAGACAGGGTCTCACTGTGATTCCCAGGCTGCCCTTGAATTCCTGAGCTCAAGCCATCTTCCCTCCTTGGCCTTCCAAAGCGCTGAGATTGCAGGTGTGAGCCACTGTACCCAGCCTTTCTGGGGTTTTCTTTATGGAGAGGCTTTTAATTATGAATTCAATTCCTTAACATAGGACTATTAAGATTTTCTATTTCTGTTTGAGTCAGTTGTGGTCATTTGTGTGATTTATTGAGCTATAATTTTATATGGAGTGAAATCTATCCTATTAAATGAACCATTCTGTGAGTTTTGGTTAATGCATGTGGTTTCGGTAAATATAACCATCATCAAGTCAAGGTTTGAAAAATTTTCACAATTCTAAAAATTCTCTTGTGTGCCCCTTTGTAGTCAGCTTCCTTACCCCAGACCTGGCAACCACTGACCTGTTTTCCACCCCTCTAGACTTTTCCAGCATTTCATATAGAAGTTATACAGTTTGTAGGCTTCGAGTCTGGCTTTCACTCAGCATAATTGTGCAGGTATTTGAGCAGTAAATAAAGCGATCAGATCTATGTCTCAGGAGTAACTCTGGCATTTCACAGTGATGACTTGGAAAGACGAGGATTGGAGACAACGGGAAGAAGTTATGGGACGAGAATGCTAGATGATGTTCATGGTGGCCTTGTTATAAATGATATGCTGAATGCTTTCTATACGTCTCATGGAATTTGCACCACAGTCCTGTAAGACTGGGTCAGTTCTTCCCTCTCGTTCACAGGTGAGAACAGGGAGAATAAGAATGTTATTCTCGAAACGGCTCGGCCAAGACGTGGTAAAGCCAGGAGTTGTGATTTGACGCTCCTCACTGAGGTGCGGCATCTAATGCACGCACCAAGAGGTGGCAGTTGGTTAGTGTTTTAAAGATTTTAAAGGCTCATGTACCCTTTGACCGTTGGAGTCTGAATGTGCTAGAAATTTAGTTTATTTGAAGAATCATGAATGTTAAGAAGGATTTATTGAAAAGGGTGTTTCTCAGTGTTTATTAATTAATTTCTCAGTGTTTATTAATAGAGAGAGAGAGAAAATCCAGATATAACCTGGGCAGCTACCGACAGTGAAATGGTTAGGCAGGAGGTGCCATAGTAACACTGGCCACTCTTTAAAAATCTAGTGTAAAATATGCCTAATGAGATGAGAAGTCAGCATAATACAACATGTGCTAAGAACAGTTCGTGAACCAACATGCACAGCCAGGACTTATAATTGCCTAGAAAGCACTAGACTGTGTCCAAAATGCGAGTCAGATGTTTCGTTGGTGACGTGCCTTCTGTTCCCTCCTTGGTGCTTGTCTCCGTTTCTCTGATTTTCTGCAACAATACTTGTTATAGAAATCACAAAGGAGAAATACAAAGGAAAAGGTTGAAACATGTAGCTCAAGAACACACACACACACACATTCACACACACACTACATACTACACACACACCCCACCACCATGCACCCAGTACACACACGTCAAACAACACACACGTCACACCACACACCCCATATCACACACTACACGCATGCCCCCCATACCGCACGCCCAGTATACACACATTACACACACACACCAATATATCCACATACCTACCACGCAATACATCCACACACCACACACCACAGCACACACACCCCCATACCACACACTACACACATACCTGCACACCATACACACATAATACACAACACATCCATACACCACATCACAGTCCACACACACCCACCACACTACATACACACATCACACCCACACACACTACATATACACTGCATATATACACTACACTTCGCACCATGCACACCCCATACCAAACACTACACACATACCCCCCATGTACACACACACCATACACATACCTCCCCACCCCACACACCTAGTACACATACCACACACACTACACACACCCACCATGCAGTACATACACATACCATGCCACACACACACACATGCAACACGCACTGTACACATACACACCACACACACCACACATCAGACCCCATACATAACACCACACAGTCATGCTGCAGGTGTTACAGTGCATACCGCACACACACGCACCCCGCATGCATCGGGGTCTTGAGAGCCTTGCAGACTTCTAGACTGGCCATGTGTGCCTCATTGCCAGAGCAGGCGGGTGCTTTGTAGGTTATTCTGCTCCTAAAGGGCACGCAGGCAGTGAAGCTGGCCCTCCCAGATGCTGTGCAACCACAGGTGGGCCTGCAAGGCAGGGTGGCTATAGAGCCCTTTTCAGGGCTCTGGTTCCTTCCACGCCTGCCACACTGTGCTCGGCCTCAGTGGGGCCTGCGCCTGGCCCTCAGTGGTTGCTGGGGGACTGTGGGATTATTAAATGAGATGACTCCTGTAATATCCCTTCTTGCCCATGTTTGAACTGAGATGCATGTGGAGTTCAGGGTGATGTTTGCAAGCAAGCCTCAGAGAGATTTCAGTGCATGGGCAATATTGCTAAAACATTTTTTATTACAATGCAAAAACTTCCTGACCATCAGGAAGCCTGGCTGTGAATGTCTTATGCCTGGCTGCCTTCAGACACTGACAGTGACCCACATTCATTTTATATTGTGAGGCAGGACACGCGCGCGCCCGTGTGCACGCACACACACACACACACACATTGCACACACATGCATACATGCCACTAAAAGTTTTGCTCACAACAGCTACCCTTAACTATCTGTGATACCCTCTGATATTTTTATTCGATAGCATTTGTTGAAAAACTCTTTGCAGCCCCCAGGCTGAGAAATACTGACCCCCATGTAACATCTGGCCCTATGTGTGACTGCATGGAAATTAAACATTTTAGTATGATGTCAATATGTGTGCACTGTGTATTATTATCTTATTTCCCACATTGGCTGACATTGACCGTGTACTCCTCTACCGCTTGATTTTCCTCTCGGTGAGATTTCTGTGGCTGGGCATGCCTTAGAGCCTTCAGCACAGTGCCTACCCCAGGGCCTGGTGTTGGACCGTAAGCCTGAGAACAACAGGGCAGGGAAACTGGGTCAAAGCAAAGCTCTTGAGAAGGCGGAATTGGATATCTGGCTCGTCTTTGGATGCTGAGGGCAGTGGCTTGGGTTTCAAATGTGGAATCCTGCAAAGCCGCCCAGCTCCCTTGGTCTTGCCTGTAAGCAGCGGCTGCCTCCTAGATGTTTTGTGGGGCTGAGGCAGGGACCTGCCATCCTTATATTCCAAATCCATCCACAAGAGCACGGTTGGAGCAGGGCTTGTTTTTGCCGGCTTGGCAAAATCAGAGAGGTGGTGAGAAGGCAATTTTTTAAAATAGACACCAGTTGCTACAGGACCTGGAAACAAGCTTTGGGGAGATGCAGACTCCATTTGTTTACAAGTAACCATTCTGTGACTCCAGCCAGTAGGTACAGGTTTTACTTCAACTGGAAGAGAGTGTTATTTAATAATTAGCAGATTTAGGCCGGGCGCGGTGGCTCATGCCTGTAATCCCAGCACTTTGGGAGGCCGAGGCGGGTGGATCACGAGGTCAAGAGATCGAGACCATCCCGGTCAACATGCTGAAACCCCGTCTCTACTAAAAATACAAAAATTCAGCCGGGCATGGTGACGCGTGCCTGTAATCCCAGCTACTCAGGAGGCTGAGGCAGGAGAATTGCCTGAACCCAGGAGGCGGAGGTTGCGGTGAGCCGAGATCGCGCCATTGCACTTCAGCCTGGGTGACAAGAGCAAAACTCCGTCTCAAAAAAAAAAAAAAAAAAAAATTAGCAGATTTAGGACTGCAGAAGGGATACATGGCTTAGCACAGATGAGGTGTCTCCTGGTGGAAATGAAGGACCCCTGAGAACGCAGACACACTCTCTCCCCTTTTTCTTTTCTCAGTGAGGAGATCATGCTCAGGCCACAGTGCCATTCTCCATATAAATGGTGGTGTCTTCTGGAGACTTCCACTGAGACGTCTTGTGTCAGGAGTACCATGAAGCCTTTTCCAGCGCTTATGTTGTAGTTACTAAAGATGGAAAAACACTTTGCCAAGCCCTGCCTTATTCATGAACTGTGTCATGCCAGGAGTCTGTCCCTCCTGGTGTCACCCTCCCCAAACTGCTGGGCCAGGGGCCCTCTCCTTGTTGCTGGAGGAGGCAGAGCATGGCTTCTGCTGCACAGGAGACATTTGCTACGGTGCAGTTATCCTGAGCTTGGCAGGGCCTTCTGCTGTCTGGGGCTGAGAATGGCTGGGAGGCTTCCCTGAGGATCCGAGCTGTTGCTGATGCCTGTGTAAATCCTAATGAGTGTGGCCCGTGCTGTTCTTGGCGCTGTGACCCTTCCAAGTGCCTGTCTGATCAGAGCTGACATGAAGAGCAGATTCCATGGTTTGAGTCTGTGGCCTACATGGTCATCAGAGTGATGCAGGTGTGGCCCACTTGCTGGCCTTGCTGGTGCACATTCTCTGTGGACGTGTCCAGGAGGGCAGCAGGACACAGCCAGCCCGCGGATGGTGGACATTGCAAGTGCTGTGACCCATGTGAGCTGGTTGGTTCACAGCTGGCTTCACTGCCCTCTTCCTGGAGCAGCTAGGTCAGCCCCGCGGCCCACTGCTTTACAGTGGATCCCCTCGCTCGTCTGGGCGGTGACCCCTCTCCCTGCTTCCTTTCCTCTCTTGGAGTCAAGGGAAGGTTATCCGCAGGAAGCAGCAGCGGCGAAGCCCTCTTGCCAGGTTTGATCTCTGTTTTCATCTTTCCGTCTCCTCCTTCTGCAGTGAGATATTTGCAGAATTTACTGTGAAGCACACCTAGCCTCAGTGTGCAGCCCTTGAATATTCACAAATGGAGCCAGCCGTGCGATGCCTGGGAAGAGGGGCAGAGCACAGCGGCCGTGGGCCCCTGCTCACCACTCCCTGGCTGATCACAGCACTGGTTAATATTGGCTGGCTTGACTGTGTGCCTTGCATTCTGTAGCATGTCTTCGTGTGTGTCACTCAGCATCCGTCTGTGACATTTGGCTTGCGCTCACCTAGGGCCTTCTCCTCTTGCTTTGCCACCTCGTATTCCGGTGTGTGTGTCTGCCACAATTTAGGCACATTTATATCCACCACGGGCGTCTGGGCTGTCTGCTCAGCTGCTAGTTTGGAGCTGTTGGGAATGAGACTTGGAACGTCCTTGAGCACAGGCTGTGTTTTACCTTTTATTCTCCTTTCAGGAAACCAGGGGCCCTCTGGTTCTTATGGCTCCATTTCCTGGGGCAGGTCTGGCCTCCGTGGTGGCATCTGTGGTTTAATTTCATCTCAGACCTTGCACGTGGCACCCTGTTCCCAGACCTACTCTGAACCCTCCCCTCTGAGAAGGAGTCCCTGAACCAGCTCCTTCCTGCTGCTTGCTGCTGGGTGCCACCTCCCTTGCTGGGCCCTTGGGGGTCTTTCCAGCCGTGCCCTCTGTGCATCCTGCCCCACCTCTACCTGCCCCCCCAGGCCAGGTGGGCACCTCCCTGTCATTCCTAATGTGGTGTTTCTCAGGTTTGCAGTTTCTGTCTCTGGCTGCACAGGGTCTGCCAGTCAGTCTGCTGCCATCCACCCCTCAGAAAGCGTGCAGTGCCTGCCTAGTGTGTGCCAGGTTCTGGGATGGCGGTGAGACATCGGGGGTTGGAGGAGAATGGACAGGACATGTTACTTTTAGCAGGAGAAGGATGTGTGGGTGTATTGATAGGGGATACAGGGGCTTTGAGGGGATCTTGAGGGTGGAGTTGTCCAACGAGGACAGGCCTGAGGTGTTGATGTCACAAACACTGAGTTAGAACTCAGAGCAAGTAGGAAACAGCTGGTGGCTGAGCTGGGAGAAAAGCTGTAGTTGTTTTTAAAACATGGTGGCAATATCACTGTTGCTGTCACTGAGATGCAGCGTATCTGTCCCCTTGCTGTGGATCTGGGTTACCTCCTGACTGCCTTGATTGGTGGAATGTGGTGGGTGTGAGGCTGAGTGACCCCCCAGTGTGGCTTCCTCATTGTTCACCAGGATGCTGTCTCTGGGAGCCCTGTGATGCCAAGGAATTGGCCCTTTGGCAGCCATGCTGTAAGGAAGCCCAAGCTCCACAGACTGCCATCGGGGCTTCAGTGGGCAGCCTTGGTATTCAGTCCCTTCCACTCAGGGCTCTCATATATGAGGGGACAGGCCTTCAAGGACTGTAGCCCTTGGTAGTTAGGTGTGTCAGCTTCGGTGTCCTTGGACATTGGAGCAGAGATAAGCCGACCCTGGACGGGGCCCACTGAGGCTCCTTACAGAATTGCAGTGTAGTAACATGCCGCAGGCTGCTGAGTTCAGGGTACCGTGCAACACAGCAGCAGTGACGGAAACAAAAATGGTGCCTGCCCAAGGTAGGGAAGGAAGGGCCCTGCGGTGGGGTGGGGGATGAGGGGCCTAGGACTCAGGTTTTGGGTGGGACAGTGGAGTATGAACAAGGGAAAGACCCCTAAAAAAGGGTACAGTGAAGATGATTCATTTCATCTCATCCCACACATTTTCAGTCTGTATATTGTGGGCTGTCTTGCTTTCCCTGTAAACGAACCTTGAAGGAAACATAATCCTTTTTCATAGGAGCACAGAGGACACAGGGATGAATCTCTTGTAGCTGCCCATAAAAAGTACCACAAACTGGGTGATTTCCAACAAGAGAAATTTGTTCTCCTAGTTGTGGAGGTCGGAAGTAAAAATCAAGGTGTCAGCAGGGCCGTGTTCCCCCAAGGCTCTAGGGGGGCCTCCTTCCTCCTCTTCCCACTTGTGTTTCCCCAGTGTCCCTTGCTTGTACATCGCTCCAGTCTTTGCTCCAACATCACATGGCCTCTGCATCTCTGTCTTCCCCTCTGAGTGTATCTATAAGGACACTGGTCCCTGGATTCAGGGCCCACCCGGATAACCCAGCGAGATCTCATCTTATGATTCTTAATTACATCTGGAAAGACCCTTTTAGCAAACAAGATCACATCTTCAATCTGTTAGAGCACACAAGAAGGCGACTGAAATACTGCGTGGCTGGGCTGGTGGCCCTGGTGGGTGGAGACGGGGCTGGCAGGCTTTCACCTTCTCCAGGATATATTTCAGCAGGGCTTTATCAGCAGGAAAATGGAAACCACGGCTGCTTTTTGCCTTTGTGGGAAGCTATAGAAATAAGAGTACAGTGGAAACTCTCTGCTTTGTAAAATAGCTTCATGTTGACTCAGAGGGGAAACAGGAAAGGTGCCTTCTATCTTTTTTATGCGAATTTTTCTCTCTGTTGGTGGGGACTTTGCTTTTAAGGAGTGTTTCTACAAGAATATTTGTTGGATATTTAGTGAGAACCGGAAGTAAGATGTGCTGACTAACTTTTCCATTATTTTAAATGCCATTTTTATCTCTCAGAGACAGAAAGCAAAGAGCGAAAGCTTTCATTGTGCTGGGTGAACGCCATTAACAACCAGCCTTTCTGAGTGTTTTTCTCTGCCATTTTCCTATACACACACACCCGTGAATGCATAAGTACACACACATCAGGCCGGGCACCGTGACTCACACCTGTAATCCCAGCACTTTGTGAGGCTGAGCTGGGCAGATCACGAGGTTAAGAGATCGAGACCATCCTGGCCAACATGGTGAAACTCCGTCTCTACTAAATAAAAAATTAACTGCGTGGTGGCATGAGCCTGTAGTCCCAGCTACTCGGGAGGCTGAGGCAGGAGAATCTGTTGAATCCAAGAGGCGGAGGTTGCAGTGAGCAGAGATCGCAGCACTGTACTCCAGCCTGGTGACAGAATCCATCTTAAAAAAAAAAAGGTACACACACATCCGTAGAGGGGTGTTTCCCCAAAGCCACGGTCATACCATGTGTACCTTGCTTTATTTGCTCACCACTGTGTCATAGAAGTGCATGTTCTACAGTGTGCTGGAAAGCCCTGTGTACCCTTATGTGTGCCGTGTGCGCCTGGGGCCTTCAATGGAAGTCTCTGCAGTCTGCCACACCCTTGATTGCTTTTCCTGGTGAATATTACTGTTATCAGCGCATCAGTCAGCAGGACATGTGATGGCCCCTGTGAATGATGGAGCCCAGAAAAAGAAATTGGCAGGTTTGTAGTATGTTCCAGAATAGCAGTGCACAGCACGCTGGAGGTCTGCATTCTGGGAGAGCTTCTTGGATTTAGGAGTGTCTTCTTATTAGGAGGCTTACTGAACTTATTTTACGGAAGTCTTAGTTGTATTTTTAGTCAAAAGATGAGACTCAATCCCACTCTCCTCCGTGCCTTCAGCTTATCTAAAGTGAAATGGCCCGGGCAAGAATTTGACATGGTGCCACAGTGGTGTGGTGTATTTCTCTGGGGTCCCATATGTTGGCTCTCCTATCCCTGGACAGGTTAGCCCAGTATCCCAGCCAGATACTGTGTATGTGCCCAGATTCTTCACAGGCGTGAATTTTTGTTGGTGCCACGTGCTCATGGGGGCTGCCTTCCACAGTCAGACTCTGCTCTGAAGTAGGGGTTGTGGGCATCTCTGGAGCCAGGCATGGTACCTTTGCCATGTTCTGATTGATTGTGTTGGTCAGGGTTCTGCAGAGAAATGGAACTAACCCGTGTGTGTGTGTGTGTGTGTGTGTGTGTGTGTGTGTACACATTACAAGGAAATGGCTTACGTGGTTGTGGAGATGCAAGTCTGAAATATACAGCAGGCTGGAGACCCAGAGAAGAGTTGCAACTCGACGGAAGGCTGTCTGGAGGCAGAACTTCCTGCTTCTCTCCTTGGGGGGGGTCGGTCTGTGCTATTCATGCCTTCAACGGATTGGATGAGGCCCACCCTCACTGCAGAGGGTCTCTCTTTTAAATGTTGATCTCATTAAAAAGTAGTACCTCCACAGAAGTACCAAGAGTAACGATTGGCCAAATGTCTGGGTACTGCGGCCCAGCCAAGTGGACATGTGACATCAGCCATCACACTGGTCAGTGCTCCCCAGTGCATGGGCCCTGTGGTGGGCTGTGTTTTATAAACAAGTGTGGGCCCTAAGTAAGATGCGTGAGCTTGCTCAAGATGTATAGTACGAAGGTGTTGTCCTGCTCCCAGAAGCCTGCCCCAGAGCAGGCAGGGCTTGCCACCCTTGCTCAGAGGTCATCAGGCCAGTGTAAGATGGCTGAAGGTTGGCACTTCTCACATTCTAATGGCACCGGGAGTGAGGTCTGAGGCTTATGCAAGCTGCACTCTCACCTCAGCTGACCTTCTGCTTCTTAGGATGGTTGCTTCCGTCCAGTCACCACTGGCCCCATATTTAAGCATGAGTAATATCTTAGGTGCCTCTGGAGATGATTCCTGTTGTCCTTTTTCCAAAAACTGCTTCATTTTCCTGTCAAAATGTGGCCCACTTGGACATGCTAGAGGCATTTATTAGCAGAAAGCCTTGGAGCTCTGCCTCCCTGATATTTTCTTTTTCTGGGAAAAAAAATATTTGTGCAAGCCGTGGTCTTGTCATCGTTTCCCGCCCTCTGTGAGCCTGCTGACATTGGCCTGCTGTGCTCTTACCAGACCTGTGTGCCATCCTGTGAATTCGGCCATAAACAGTCACGGTGAGGCAGGAGAAACAGCCTGGTGGTCCAGGGCGGGCTTGGTCTGGACTGGGTAGGAGCTGCCCAGTGGATCAGTAGGGGAACGCTGAGGGGTGCCAGCTCCAGGACTGGTAAAGTTGGCTCTTCCCTTCCTTTTCCATCAGATGCAATGTTGGAGTGAATGAATGATGGATGGGTGAATGAGAGAGAGTGGAGCTGGTCACAGAGGTAGGAAGGACTCAGGTCACTGGCCGTGTGGTGGGAGTTGGGGGCTGAACCCGTGCCAAGGCAGTGACCCTGGGACCCGTCCTAGTCTGGTTGGGCTGGCAGGAGTGGGTGTTTGTTTCTGGGACTAGTGGTCGGTATGTGTCCTGTTCCCTGCTTCTCGCTGGCTGAGGCTCAGAGGTGACACCACCAGGATCTAGGGACCCAGCAAGTCCCTCTGGCTCTCAGGTGGGTGGGGGAATGGGTCTCAGCACCACATACTTTCAGGCCCCTGGGAGTTCCTGCCCAGCCCCTGTGACATAAGCCACGTCTTTCCTGGCAGCAGGGTGGCCTCCAGGTTGTGGCCAGTCTCCCCTGGCTGCAGGTTCTTTTCTCATCCTGCACCTCCACCCTTTCCCCCAGGAGAACCTCCTCCAGGGTGGGGCTGGAGCTGGAGAGAAAGAGGGATCTGGTGATCACATGGTGTCAGCCAGGGCAGCTGTGAAACCCTGCCTGTACCCCCAGGTACCCTCCTCAGGTTCTAAAGCCAGAGCTCCTGCTCTCAGAAGTGCTTTCTGGGACTTTTCAGGATGGGACACCGGGGGCCTCTGCAGCAGGGAACCCTTTTGCAGGGGCCGACAGTCACAGATTTGAGAGCAGAGTGTTCGGTCTTGACCCCAGCCCAGGCTTTCCATAGGAACGTGATGGTGTGGCAAATAATCTGTCTGGTTTTTTCACCTTCTTTGAGGGACACATGTCTGTCAGGCACAAGAGGCTTGGGGGACAGTGGCTAAATATTTCATGGCTTAGCTCTTGTCCTCGTCCAGGATGAGCTTGAAAACTGTAATGAAGTGTACACATTGAGAAAACAAAAACCACCTGCGGTTCTGAAGCTAAGTTGGGTTCTGTAGGCGAGTTTTAGCGCTTCTGCTCATAGAGAGAGAAACACTCATGTAAAGGCAGTTTATGCCGGCTGCCTAGCTGCTGCTTTCTTCTGTGTACACAAAGGAACATGGCTAGAAATGAAGAACATGGAGGCATGTGGGTCTGTTTATATTTTATTTGTCCAATGTAATCTTTGTGATGTTCTTATTTGGATTCGAATGCTAGTGATTTCTAAACTCAACCACAAACACAGGGTTTAAATGAAGGTTAATTACGGCTAAAATGCTTGCGATGCACAGGGCTGGGTAAATGAGTCAGGCTGTGTTTATCTTCGGAGTTTTTTGGTGCCAGGTGTCTAGAAGCAGCAGTTTGCATTTCAGCATCTTTGGAGGGAAGGTTCTTGGCTACCAAAAGGGGAGGCAGGAGGACTTGAGCTCAGAACTTGGTGCCATGTGTCTGCAGAGTGGCTGGAACTCCTTTGGGCTGGGATGGAGACCGTGAAGGCAGCCCTCGGGGGACCCAGAGTGCTGCTGTGGGCACGGTACCCCTTCTTTCTACCCCACTTTGCTGGGAGATGCCTGGGGACGACCTGAGAAAGGGGACTCAAACTTGTCACTGACTGACCAGCCTGAAGGCTCTGAGCCCTCTGACTGTATGCCTTCTCTTCTTTCTTCTATTTGTTTTTCGGTTTTTTTTTTTTTTTTTTTTTTTTTTTTTTTTGAGGTGGAGTGCATTTCCCAGGCTGCAATTTCAACGTCCTGGGCTCAAGCAGCCCTCCCACCTCCTGAGGCTCTGGGTCCCGAGTAGCTGGACCACTCCTGGCTACTTTTAAAATTTTTTTATAGAGATGGGGTCTCACTATGTTGCCTAGGCTGGTCTCAAACCCCTGGGCTTAAGCACTGCTCTCACCACCGCTTCCCAAAATGCAGCTGACCTGGTGTATACCCGAGCCGGCATGCACCTCAGCCTGTGTGCAGCTGAGCCGGCGTGCACCTCAGCCTGTGTGCAGCTGAGCCGGTGCGCACCCGAGCCGGCGTGCACCTCAGCCTGTGTGCAGCTGAGCCGGCGTGCACCCGAGCCGGCGTGCACCTCAGCCTGTGTGCAGCTGAGCCGGCGTGCACCCGAGCCGGCGTGCACCTCAGCCTGTGTGCAGCTGAGCCGGCGTGCACCCGAGCCGGCGTGCACCTCAGCCTGTGTGCAGCTGAGCCGGCGTGCACCCGAGCCGGCGTGCACCTCAGCCTGTGTGCAGCTGAGCCGGCGTGCACCCGAGCCGGC
>NW_022437058.1:1114182-1304849 GCF_009761245.1 Sapajus apella | reverse complement strand
GCGCACCCGAGCCGGCGTGCACCTCAGCCTGTGTGCAGCTGAGCCGGCATACACCCGAGCCGGCATGCACCTCAGCCTGTGTGCAGCTGAGCCGGCGTGCACCCGAGCTGACATGTACCTCAGCCTGTCTGCAGCTGAGCTGGCGTGCACCTGAGCTGACATGCACCTCAGCCTGTCTCTAGCTGAGCTGGCGTGCACCTGAGTTGGTATGCACCTGAGCTGGTGTGCACCTGAGCTGGTGTGCACCTGAGCTATTATGCACCACAGCTTGTCTGCAGCTGAGCCGGCGTGCACCTGAGCTGGCGTGTACCTCAGCTCGTCTTCAACTGAGTCTGCGTGTACCTGAGCTGGTGTGTATGATAAATATAGCGAAAATCGGACAAGGAGCACAGCAAGCTGTTGACAGTGCTGCTATCTGGAGAGTGTGGTGAGGAGGGACTTCAGCTTTTTGCTTTTTCAACTTCTTTTATTGTTTTATTTTTATACAGATATAATTTTGTTAATCTGTTCTGGCAGAAGATCAAGAGTTTTTAAAATTGTGGTAAAATAAACATAAAATTTATCATTTTAACCTTTTTAAGGGTATAGTTCAGCGGCATTAAGTTCGTCCGTATTATTGGGCAGCCGTCACCACCCCTCCGTCTCCTGAGGTTTTTCATCATCCCAAACTGAAACTCTGTACCCATTAAATGGTAACTCCCAGCCCCATTCCCCTTGCTGTCTCTGTGACTGACTGCTCTAGGGACCACCTATAAGTGGAATCAGAACAGTGTTTGTCCTTTCGTGTCTGGCTAAAAATAAGGGTATTTTAAAAGACATTTCAATCAACTTGGTGCAGTCATTTTATTTTGTTTTTCCTTTTCCTTTATTTTTAACATTAATACACAGTAAGAATGATTATTCCAGTGTGCATTTCTAGGAGTTTTAAGACATGGGTGTAACCATCACCACAATTAGAATACAGAGACAGTCCATCCTCCAAGAAAACTCCCTGTCCCATCCCTTTGTCTTTATGTTCACAGTGTCCAGTCACTTATAACTGCTGAGCTACTCCTGGTCCCTGTAGTTTACCTTTTTTTTTTTTTTTTTTTTTTTTGAGACGGAGTTTCGCTCTTGTTACCCAGGCTGGAGTGCAATGGCGCGATCTCGGCCCACCACAACCTCCGCCTCCTGGGTTCAGGCAATTCTCCTGCCTCAGCCTCCTGAGTAGCTGGCATTACAGGCACGCGCCACCATGCCCAGCTAATTTTTTGTAGTTTTAGTAGAGACGGGGTTTCACCATGTTGACCAGGATGGTCTCGATCTCTTGACCTGGTGATCCGCCCGCCTCGGCCTCCCAAAGTGCTGGGATTACAGGCTTGAGCCACCGCGCCCGGCCTAGTTTACCTTTTAAAGAACGTGATATAATGGAACCACGCAGTACGTAGCCTTCCGATATTGGCTTCTTTCACTCACCACAGAGCCTTTGAGGCTCATTCAAGCTGTTGCAGGTATCAATAGTGTGTTCCTGTCTTTGCTCAGTAAGTAGTCCATTGTCTGAACAGAGCTGCTGTAAACATTTGTGTATGAGCTTTTGTGCACATACGGTTTTATTTCCTTTTGATAAATGTCCAGAAGTGGGATTGCTGGGTCATATGGTCACTGTGTGTTTATCCTTATAAGAAACTGCCAAAATCTTGTCTAGTGTGGCGGAACCATTTTGCATTCTCACCAGCCCTGTCACTCTGTATCCTTACTAGCACCTGGTATTGTTAAGTTTTTTTTTTCTTAAGCCATTCTAATGTGTATTTAATGTGCTCATTGTGGTTTTAATTGCATTTCCTAGTGGCTAATGATGTAAAGCATCTTTTCATGTGCTAATTTGCCATCTGTGTATCCTCTTTGGTGAAGTGTCTGTTGAAGTCTTGCTCATATTTTAATTGAGTTGTTTATTTTCTTGATATTGAGTTTCGAGACTTCTTTGCATATTCTAAATACAAGTTCTTTGTCAGATATGTGATTTGCAAATATTTTCTCTCAATCTTTAGCTTGCTTTTTAATTCTTTTGACAATATCTTTCACAGAGCCAAACATTTTAATTTTGATGGAGTTCACTTTATCAATTTGCCAAATGTTGATAAAGTTCATGGAAATATGACCACTTTTATGTTGTTGGTCTTGCACCTCTGACTTTGCTTAACCTCACTTACTAGTTCTAAGAACTTTATTGTACAAAAAGAAATCCTTGGAATGTTCTACATAGGCAATCATGCTGTCTGTGAATAGCCCATTTCATTCCATTCTTTTCCATTTGTGTGCCTTTCCTGTCTTTTTCTTGCCCCATTTCTTTAGCCAAGACTTCTGGTGCAATGTTGAGAAGTAGTGAGAGCACATCCTTGCCTTGCTTCCAACTTTAGATGGAGCCGTCTGTCTGTCACCATGGAGCATGATGTTAGCTGTGAGTTTTCCGTAGATGCCCTTTGTCAGGCCAAGAGAGTTCCCTTCTAGTTTTAGTTTACCGAGAACTTTTATCATGAATAGATGTTGAATTTTTTCAAATGCTTTTTCTATATAAGTTGATATGCCTGTGTACTTTTTGTTCTGTGAATAAGTGTATTGCATTTATCGATTTTTGAGCATTGAGTCAATCTTGTATTTTAGAATCAACTCCCTTGGGCTGTGGCGCATTATTTTTACCTATTGCTGGATTCAGTTTGCTGATATTTGGTTGACGATTTTTGCATCTGTGTTCATGAAGGGCATTGTCCTATAATCTTCTTGTACTGTCTTTTTTTGGATTTGCTTCAGGGTAGTGCTGGCCTCATTTAAGTTGACAAGTGTTTTTTCCTCCTCTGTGTTCTGGAAGAGAGTGTATGTAATTGTTGTTAGGTTCCTACATGTTTGGTAGAGTTTGCCAGTAAAACTATCTGGGCCTTTTCAGATGTCTTTTTCAGAAGGTATTTAACTACATATTCTATTTCTTTCATGTTTATAGTATTGCTTAGGTATCTGTTTCATCTTGTGTGAATCTTGATGGTTTGTGGTTATTGAGAAATTTGATCATTTCCTCTAAGTTGTTGACACTTTGTGCATAGAGTTGTTTGCAGTGTTCGCTTCTAATGTCTGTGGGGTCTGAAGTGATAACATCTCCTTCTTTCTTGATATTGGGAATTGGGAAGGTATTAACATATGAGGACCTCAGAGCTAGTGTTTTAAATGCAGCCTCTGTGTAGGACCAGTCTAATCAAGACTGCAGTCTATAGTACTAGGTATTACCAAGTTCTCCTGGGGCTGGATGCCCTTCTGTTATATGGTGCTCCCTGGGGAGTAGCAAATGAGGTGCCTTAGGAGGGACATCAAGGCTTTTAAGCCCTGGGGTAGCATTTGGTGCCTCAGTGGTAAGTTAATAGGAGCTACCCCAGCGACCTGCAGGACTTCAGTGTCTCTGGAAGTTTCGGATTGCTGCCCTGGAGTATTACACAAGCATTACATGCCAGGAGAATCTGGGTAGCCTTATACCAGAGTGTAAAGAAACCTGCAGCCACTACCTAGAGGGGGGATGAGATTTTCACTTTTTCAGGATGTTTGAGATGATTGTTCTGAGTGGCATGTTAATAGGTACTGATTTATTTGTGTTTTGTTTATTTCCAACGAAGGCCACAGATTAGCCTGTTTGAAAAACCAAAGGAAAATAAGGCCAAATGGAGAGTGATGTTTAAGCAGAGATTGCTTTGTTGTCGATTTTCATTTGCTGGACCGGGGACTAAAGATAGTTGATGGTGTGACCTTCTCAATGCTCTGTTGTCAGCTTTCATCTTAAGTCATAAAGTAGACACTTTTTCATTGACGGACTTTGGGGAATTTGGTTCCTGACGCTGATATTATAGCATCTTCCTATGTGAGAGAAAAGGTCACAGTTTTGTAGTAATTCTTCAAGTGAGATTAATTTTGCTTTACTTAATTAAAAATCTGTGTCATGCTGGGGTTTAAAATAGAGTGATTTATAAGCAATAAAAAGAAAATAGGTGTCTGCAAATGCAGAAGGTTTGGAAATACCCATTGCAGGTGGAGTGGAGTCAGGTTCTGTGCAAGCCTGGAGCCATCCTAGGGTGCTGAGTTTTCTCAGTGATCAAAGTCATTTGGATGAGCAGGCCTGACATCGTGACTACCCTAGTCTCTCGGTATCTTCTCCCAAATGATTCTATTTGGACAGGCTGGCTGTCTTTCTGCTGCAGAGATGTGTGACGTAAGAGTAAACGTCTGGCTACGCAGCTCCAGCCTTGGGACAGCCCTTGGTGCTGGGAAGGCTGCTCTCCAAGCCTGAGGCTATGGGACATGCCACTGCCAGCTCTCCCATCCTCGCTGTGGGCATACCCTTGTAGCAGTTCATGCGTTCCCAAGTGTGATTCCCCCCATATCAAACAAGTAACATATTTACTGTAAAAAATTCAGGTAACTCAAAGGAGGAGAATGAAATCAACTTCTCTACCATGTATGTCCTTATGTAACTGACCGCTCTATTCTTCTTTGGAGCTGAATTGTAGGAACCAGAGGGCTGAGAGCTCTAAGAATGCTGTGATATAGGGACCTTGGGGGGAGCATCAGATGTGTGTTTGTTTTCAAGAGGTGATCCAGGTTCTGCGGTGTCAGGAGCCGGGAAGCTGGGGACGTGAGGCATGAGGAGAAGGGTAGGCATGTAGTTGTAGTGGGGCACATGGCTGTGTACCCATGTCCTTGTGTGGCCACTAGCATGGAGCGAGGCATGATTCACACGCTGGGACAGGAGTGCCCACATCTAGTCATGGAAACTTTTCAGCCTGAACAAGAGGGAAAACCCCTGTTAACTTCACACATGGGACTGTGAATGCTGCAGATGAATAATTGTTTCTTTCTGGGAGGTTGGTGACATTTTCATTTCTCCTCTGGTTGCTTGTAAGAGTAACAAGGCCCTTTGTGGCCTTGTCTTCTGGAGCTGGTGGCTCAGAACCTTCTAGATAAAGGGTAACAAGACTGCTGAGGGGAGGGGGCAGCATCCTTGAAGGAGGCTCCAATAAGGACACCGAACTCATATTGGTCATCGTCATGTGTGCTCCGAGGTGAATGCTTGTGACCTGGTAGCCACCTCCCTTCTGCACACAAGGGCAGAACTCACCAGAAACAGTCCGTGCAGGGCTACAGAGCATGTTCCCCCATGGTGGGTTTGGGTACTAATAATCACTGTGTACTAATTGCTGTGGAAAAGGACAGTTGGCCGTGGCTTGAGAGTGTGGGCAAGCGAGCATGACCTTGTGCACACAGGAGCCGTGTGCTCCCTCCACAATGCACTCACTGTGCGTGGTGTGGATGGAAAAGTTGCTCACGGAGGTGGTGGGCAGTTCTCCATACATATGGAGAGCGGTCAAGCATGTGCTCAGGGGGCCTGTGAGTGTTAGTGTCTCCCAGGTGTTGTAGATGTGGACGCCTGGGGAAAGCCAGAAGGGAAAGGCCCCAGGCAGCCCCCTCTCTGATGTCATGGATTCTTAGAGGTGTTTGAGGAGCCCAGAAAGAATTCCAGACTGGCAGAAAGACTGTTTCTGAAAATGAGTCCGCATCATTGCATGTATACTCAGAGTGGCGTGATCATCCTGTTTTTTGTATGAGTCAGGGAAAATCATGTTTGTGCGTGTCATTGAGCATTTCGTGTGCCTGGTCCCTTGGCGTGTGCCCCAGCAGCGGTGGTACTGTGCTGCAGAAGCCCTCAGCCAGCCCAGGGCTGCAGACTGCCCAGGGTGCACCCTACGTGGCCCCACTCCTCCGTGGCTCCTCGGCCACCCCAGCGTCTCACTCTGTCACGCAGTGGACCATCTTCTCAGGCCCCAGCACACCAGTGAGCCCACCTTCCCCCTGCCTCCAAGAAATGCTGGCATCACTCCTGACACCATCTCCAGGCTGCTTTCATTCCACACCGTCCACCTTCACCATTGGCTGAAGCTGGTCTCCTCCTAAATCTGTGCACTCCATCTCCTCCTCTTTCCGCCTTGGACTTGGGCATAAGCAGCCTTTGAGTGGAGCACTGGGGCTGCCCAGGGCTCACCTGTCTTCGTACAGCTCTATGGTCATAGATACCTGAAGGCAATGCAAATAACCCTTGTCCCTAGACATGCAAATGGGTTCAGCCTCCTGGAGAGACAATTGGCTCCCCATGGAAAAAGCTGGTATTGTGTCCATTGGAAATCCATGTCAATATTCTTTTACTCTGTATTACTTTTTTCTTGAGGTGAAATTCACATAACATAAAGTTAATCATATTGAAGTAAACAGTTTCATAGCAGTTAGTACATTCACAATGTTACAACCTCTATGTAGCTGCAGGACATTTGCAGCATCCCAAAAGGAAACCCCCTAATTATCAATCCATCATGGCTCAATCCCCATTCCCCCAGCCAACCCCATGTCATTTTGTGATTCTTTGAATTCTCCTTTGAGGGGATTGTGACATCTCCTTGGCTCTCTTGTAAGTGATGATTTAATAATGTTTTTAACGCACGGTCACTTTTTTTTTTTTTTTTTTTGAGATGGAGTTTCACTCTTGTTACTCAGGCTGGAGTGCAATGGCGCGATCTCGGCTCACCACAACCTCCGCCTCCTGGGTTCAGGCAATTCTCCTGCCTCAGCCTCCTGAGTAGCTGGGATTACAGGCCTGCGCCACCCTGCCCAGCTGATTTTTTGTAGTTTTAGTAGAGATGGGGTTTCACCATGTTGACCAGGATGGTCTCGATCTCTTGACCTCGTGATCCACCCGCCTCAGCCTCCCAAAGTGCTGGGATTACAGGCTTGAGCTACCGCGCCCAGCTCACGGTCATTTTTTTAAGTGACCCATTAGCAGCCATCACCCCTGGGCAGAGCCGAGAGCGTTCTCACTGGATGGATGGACGATGTTGGTTTCCTGGGGGCTGAGGCCCCTCTTGTGTGTTCTCCGTGGGATGCTGCCACTCTTCACTCTTTTAAAGTGAGAATTTGGTCCTGGAGGGCGGAGAGGAACGTTCCGTGGGTGGATCTTTCCAGTCTTGTCTGTAAGCCTGAACCAGTATGAGAGGTTCTTGGGTGATATGTGGAAATGTGTCCCCTTCCTGGGCTGGTCCTCTCTGCCCCTGACAGGTTGGTCAGTGAGTAATGGTTAATGATCATGTGCTTGGTGCTTTGTAAAACATGCGAGGTGTTTGCAGCTATAGAGAGGACACGGTGTCAAAAACAGAGCTGCATCCAAATAAAGCAAGCAAGGTAATATAATTTAGAGCTAGCTTATGCTTGCATCTACGCCGAGGGCAGGACCCTCACCCTGGGGTGCTCTCCTGCCTCCCCCACTGTGGTAACTCAGACTTATTTAGCCCTGTTCCAAGGAGGCTGAGGACCCCTGCAACCCGCCCATTTCCTAATGGACCCAAAGAATGAGGATGTGGTTTTTGTCTAGCGCTCACCTCTGTGATGGTTGACCTCCATGACTGCCTGAGTTGCTGTCAGTTTTCCCTGGGGGCGCGTCACTCTGGGGAGACTAGTGGGTTTTGAGCTCTGTCTTCAGTGTCTCTGTGCTCTCCTTTGTCCCCACGGCTTTGCAGGGAGAGGACCTGTCCCTGCCCTTCCTAGCTGGGATGTTGCATCCCACATTTGAGGGGTCTCTCCTTATTGCTGAACTCCTATCCTTTCTGGTCCAGATCCCAGGCATTGGGGAGGTGGCCAGAGGCAGCCTGGTCGCACCCTGCTGCTGAACTCACTATGTGGTGGCCCCTCCTTGCCCCTGAAGTCCTCAGCCTCACCCCAGCTGTTTATAATCATATGAAACCGAGGTTAGAAGGCAGGATTTCCAGCTGTTCCTTTTTTCTTTTTTCTCACAGGTAGCAGCTTGGTGAAATAATTCAATTTACAATTAAGCATTTTTATTTTACATCTTTAACATGATTAGAATGAAACTGTCCTTGGTCCCCTGAGAGCGTAGTGCATCTGAGAGAAGAGAGGAAGAAACAGGCTCACAGTGCGGTTTTGTGGTAGTTTTCTTGGGGGCGGGGAAGGTGAGTCACACCCTCCATTTTTGACTGGTGTTCTGATTCTGAAATTTTAAAAAAAGCAGAGCCCCAAAAGCATGTGTCTAAGGTGGAAAGTGAAGAAAGTGCCCCCATTTCTGCAAAGATGGAAGTTAAGCCCCTGGCTCTAGTTGACAACCATTTGGTTCTTCCTTTAATTTTTTTTTATTATTATACTTTAAGTTCTGGGGTACACGTGTAGTACAGGTTTGTTACATAGGTATACACGTGCCATGGTGGTTTGCTGTACCTATTAATCCGTCATCTACATTAGGTATTTCTCCTAATGCTATCCCTCCCCTAGCCCCCCAGCCCCCGACAGGCCCTGGTGTGTGATGTTCCCCTCCCTGTGTTCATGTGTTCTCATTGTTCCACTCCCACTTATGAGTGAGAATCACTGTTTGGTTCTTTAAACACAATTTGGTTCTTTATTCCTCGTGTTGTGAATAAACGTTGGAGACTGGTTGATGCTAATTAGTTTAGTGCCTTCCCACCTCTGCTGCAAAAATGAAAAAGCAGCAGCAGCAAAGGGCTGGTCATGACCTGGATGAGAAAGAGAGAGGTTGAACTTGATCATGGAAAGCCCCCAAGTAGCCCTGCTGAACAGATTTAGCACCTGGAGGTGGACCCCTGTCTGTGAAGAGGACCAGACAGATCATACAAAACATCGCTGGTGTGAGCCTCAAGTAGATTCTCAGCTCAGAAATGGGCTTAGTTGATAAGATGGGTTAAGCATGTTCCATTGTGGCTTTCCCACTGTGAGTGCAAGGAGCAGCTATTCAACGATTCTCAAAAGAATATAGTAGCAGGTGGTTTGGGGAGGAAGATGAGAATGGGAAGTGTTCCTGAACAGGGCATGAGTCTGCCATTTTTCCCCACCTGGTATTCCCTAATCTGAACTCAACACATTGGAAACCTGAAAGTGAGTAGTGGGATGCAGAGAAGAGTGTGCCAGAAGCCTTCTAGGTCTGGCTTAAGGACTAGAAAGGGACATTCTAGTGTTCTGAGGGTGCAGACCCTTTTGTCCTGTTTCCCTTGTCTGTGTTCTCTGACATGCCCCCCCCTTCCTCCCTTCCTTCCCTTCTTCCTTCTCTCTTTCCCTCTTCTCTCCCTCCCCTCCACTCCCCTCCCCTCCTTTTTTCCCAGCACAGTCTTGCTCTTTTTCCCAGCTGGAGTGCAGTGGCATAATCACAGCCCTCTGCAGCCTCAAACTCCCAGGCTCCTGTGATCCTCCTGTCTCAGCCTCCCAAGTAGCTGGGACTAGAGGCACATGCCACCATACCTAGCTAATTATTTTTTATTTGTAGAGACAGGCTCTGATTTGTTGCCTTGGCTGGTCTTAAACTCCTGGCTTCAAGTGATCCTCCCACCTTGGCCTCCTAAAGTACTGGGATTACAGGCATGAGCCACTGCATCTGGCGGGGACAGCTTTAAATAGATATTGTTGGTTTGTTGTTGTTTTGAGTTGTTTGCTGTAGATTGGTATTGGGGAATTTTTACTCCTTCAAAGTGAAAACATTTCATCATCTTGCCAAAAAAAACAAACTTATTTTGTAAAGAAAACACAGCTCTCCTTATATGGGTATGCCACAAGGAAAAAACATTTCCACAGTTTATAGCCAGTCGCCTGCTGCTGCTCACATCAATGTTATTATAAAGGAAAAGCATTGGTGACCACTTCCCTTGGAGCCTACTTCTCTGCAGAAGCTAGCCTTGTAGGCTTTTGTATTGTAAGTTAATGTACAGATAATGATCTTAATTACCATGATTTATAATAGCACCTTGTTTAAATTTTGGACTGAGTTAGCCAGACGATCTATACCTGTGAGAAATCAAGTTTCGAGGATTTGTGAAGCATTCACGCCAAGCGATTTCTGGCATTTCTTTCTGGGTGCGCAGACCACCCCGGGCAGAGAGGAAATGATTTTAGCACCACAGGCTTCAGTTAGGGATTCAGCAAAGTCTGAGAATTTCCCTTCTCAACACAAGCCACGTTTAATGCATCCCTAGGAAAAGCAGGTTGGTAAAACTCATCCTAGCCTTCTTAACATTATCCATTTGTATTCAAGAAATATACATCCGCCCTAGGATTCAGGCTTCCCAGGACTCCGGGGGCTTATGTCTAGGACACCATGATTTCTATCCTTAGCTACTCTCCTAGTATAGGAGAAAAATGTTTGGAGGTTGATTCTGGCAGCCTTCCTGGTGTGCCCACACCTGTCCTGGGAGGGTGATGAGTCACCGTCGCCTCCTCAGTGAAGTCAGGACTCAGAACTGCAGCCATTTGCTCAGTCATCCATCCGAGACTCAAACATACAATCTGCTGCTTTATATATTGACCTGCTCCCTTCTATGGGGGATTTTTCAGTTTCACAGAGTCAAGAGTATATAGGGTGAAACATTTTGTTGCAATTAGCTGCCCCAATTTCTGCTCATTGCCCCTAGCTAAGAAGTACCCTTCTAAGATTCCTGATATCCCTGGCATGCTGCTTGCTAGAAAAGTCATTGGCAGCAGGGAGGGGCTCACACCTCCACACCACCTCCAGCCTGGTAATTATTTTCTCTGGTGCTTTTGTAGGGGAAGAGTGGCGTCTTGCTTTAATCTGCATTTTTCTGACCTCCAGGGAGATGCACATTTTCTTGTTCAGTTGCGGTTTGTAGTAATCTTAGAAAAGAGACCTGGGGGCTTCAGGAGACTACTGAGGGGCCCTGCAGAACCCCCAGGCGTGACTGTAGGATTAGGCAGTAGGGTGGTCTGCCCTGGGAGCTCTCTCTCTCCATTGTGGGGTGTGTGGGACAGCAGGTCGCCTGCTCCATCCTCCCCCTTGGCATGTGTGGTGGCCACATATGAGGCTGGGTGTCATCTTCAGCTGGCCCTGCCAAGCCCTGCCTGTCTGCTGGAGGAGGGCAGCTTACACAAAATGCCCAGTGTGCTGAGTTCTACGCTGGAGGGCATGGGTTCTCCGGGGAGTGTAGGATGCCCATGTGTGTGAGGGGTGTGGTTCGCCTTCAGTGTTGCTTCTCCCCTTTTTCCTTGCACTGCGGCTTCCAGGAGCAGCTGCGCATGTGGGGCTGGGGTATCTCTGACATATTCCTGAGCCATCTCATGAGCTGTGGGCCTGAACCAGCAGTACCTCCATTAAACCTGTGACTACCGGTCTTCCAGGAGGCAGAAATCAAAGCTCTTACCTGTGCATCCATTGCACGGGTGTGGGACACATTTTGGAATTTCAAGTTGTGTATAATCGGTAGGCAGTTGTCAAATAAAAAACCAGACTTAGTATGAAGAGTCTTTCTTAAGAGTGTGCAAAGGAGGGCACGGACTATTACAGTAGGGCCGGGGCCTGGTCACATGCTGACCGTGAGATCACACGCGTCTCAAAGGTTAGACCAAAGGGCTCTTCTTTGTAGGGTGGTGTAGATGAGGCTTAGAAGAACCGGAGATGGGATGTGGGAGGAAGGTGGTGGAGTCAGAAGATGCCTTACCTGAGGCCGGCCGTTTGTCAGAGGGGCTGTGCTGGCTCCATGGTGCCTGAGGGGCCCCGGGGAGGACAGAAGTGAAGCAGGGCTTGGTTATGAGCATTTTGTTGTGAGTGATCAGGAGGGGGCGGGGGACGCACAGTGCCGCTGGTCATGGAGGGGTGCAGAGCAGGCATTGGCGGGTTTCTGTGTCTGGCCTTATCCTGGGTGGATGGGGGCATCGTGAGCCTTAGCTCAGTCCTGTGGGAAAGGGGCTTTTTTTTGTAGCTGCTGTTTCTAGAATACAGAGGGCAGGGGATTCCCTACCTCCTGCTGTTTCCTAGGAGCAGTTGGCATTGTCACAGTTGTCACCTGGAGTTTGCAGAGAATAGGGCTTGTTATGTGGTGACTGGATGCTGGCCTGGGCTCCTTTGTGTTAGCCTCATGGGCCCTCAGATCTTAGCTTAGTTCTTGTGGTGTGTGGTCCTTTCTGACCAGCTAGGGACCTTTGTCCCTGCTTCTAGGTAAGTGGGATCTGAGCCAGGTGGAGACTGGAAGGAAGGTGCTTGCCACACACAGGAGCAGCCCCTAAGAGCTGCAGAGAGGACGAGGGTCAGCTTGGGACCCAGGGCTGGGCAGGGGCAGAGCAGGGGCAGAGCAGGGGCAGCTGCAGGGAAGAGGCTTGGGGTCTGCAGGGAGATTGTCATCCCTCCAGGAGGATGAGACCCTCAGGAGTGTTAGTAAGAGTCTTCCTAACACCCCTGCAGGCTCTTTCTCCCATCGCTGTGTTCCTGCTCTATCATCATCTCACTTCCTGAAATGACTTTCTCCAGTTGTTTCTTTGCATGGTCAGGAGGGCCAGGGACTTTTGATGCAGCTTGGCACACAAAAGGAGCAAAAAGCATTCACTGAAAGAATGAATGAGCTGCATCTAAACCCTGACTCCATTAAGCTGCCCTAGGGACCAGACGCTGTTCACTGGAATAGCAGCAGCATCAGCCGAGGGACTGTTAGAAATGCATGTTCTTGGTGCTCCGCCAGAGAGCTACTGGACTGGGGCTCCAAGTAGGGCCCCGAGATCTGGCATTCAGACCCTTGCCAGGGCTCTGCTGCAGGCCACAGTGTGAGAACCACTGACCAGAGGCACATGGGGTCCCCAGGAGGCCGCGATGGCTCAGAACCTGCCTTTGAGCTGCTGAGGAGTAGTGGGGTGGTTCTTTCCCCAGCGTGTGAGTGAGTGGGGTTGCTGAGCTGCAGCTCCCTTGGGACGAGGATGAGGACCATGTAGAGTGTGTGTTTGAGTGTGCATGTGTGTGTAGGCACATGTATGTAGGTTGGTGTGTATGTGAGTACATGTGGGTGTGTGCAGTATGTGTATGAGTGTACATGAAGGTATATATGTTTGTGTAGGTGTGCATGTGTTTGTGTGTGTATCCATGTGGGCATATGTATCGGTGTGTATATGAGTGTGTGTTTAGGTGTATTAGGTGTGTGTGTATGTGAATGTGGCATTTGGGTATGTTTGTGTGTGCATATATGTGTATATGTATGTGTGCATGTGTGTGTATGTGTGTATATGTGTGCGTGTGTATGCGTGTGTCTTTGTGTGACTTTTTGAATATACATGTATGTCTGCTTACATGGGGGTGTGTGTGTGGTATATGTGTGCATGGGTGTATATGTGCGTGCATGTAAGTGTGGGTGGATGTGTGTCTGCATGGATGGGTGTCTGTGTGCATGTATGCATGTGTGTGGTGTATGTTTGTGGTGTGTGTGGCAGGCAGTCTTTTAGGGGGACCCAGGAAGGGAACTGTGTGACCAGCCATGAGTCGGCCTTCCTAAGGCTGTATGTACCATGTGAAATTTGTAGGTTCCACTTAAGAAAAAGGGGGTGCTGCTCTGTGGGTGACTGTGGCACATAATCTGTTGCAGCATGCAGGGTAAAAATGTCACTAATACGGAAGCTCAGAACTGCAGGGACCAAGTTGTCTTCTGATCCCCAGACCACTCCACAGCATGAGAAACCTGTTACTGCTCTCTTGACTGTCCTGCCAAAAGCCCATGTCCCTCGCGCGGCCATTCACACACATACGTAAGGTCACCGTGGAGCGGCGGGCTTGCCCTGGCTGCCCCTCCACAGCCTGCCTTTTTATTCTGTCTTGGGCAGTTCCCTTTCCACACAAGGTAACCTCCTCAGGGTTTGTTTTTTGTTTTTTTGGTTTTTTTTTGAGATAAAGTCTCACTCTGTCACCCAGGCTGGAGTGCAGTGGCACAGTCATAGCTCACTGCAGCTTGACGTCCTGGGCTCAAGCAATCCTCCCATTCCAGCCTCTTGAGTAGTCGGGACTACAGGTGTGTGCCACCATGCCTGGCTGACTTTTTAATGTTTTGTAGAGATGGGGTCTCACTGTGTTGTCCAGGCTGGTCTTGAACTTCTGGGCTCCAGCAATCCTCCCTTGTCAGTTTCCTGAAGTGCTGGGATTACAGCCGTGAGCCACTGTGCCAGCTGATTTCCTTGCCTTTGAAATGGCTGCATAGACGTCAGCGTTTGGATAGACTATTTGATCCTGATCAGCTGCTGATGGACTTTGAGGGTTTCTGTGGCTTTGCTACGATGCAGGAAGCACCCTCATGGTGTAGCTTTGTGTCCAAGTGGAATGTGATTCAGGAGCATCCTGAGTGTCACAGTCAGGCAGCCACCAAGTCTCCTCCCCCACTGTCGGGCGCCAGTTTTCCCGCCCCATCACGGGCTCTGGTTGCTCAGCTTTGTAAGTTACTGCTCATCTGAAAGATGAAAACGGCCGTCCGGTTTCAGTTTGTTTCTTTCATCACCAATGACATTGAACATCTTGTCCCTTCACTTGCCATTTGAGGCTGTGTGCCCTGTGGGTGGGGACTTTGTGATGCTCACTCCCTGCTCCAAGAGGCCAGTAGAGGAGGGAAAGAGCCCTTTGCATTTTCTCAGCGTGCTGCTTCATGTTTCTCCTTTCCGCAGGGCATTATTAAGCCCTCCCCTACTTTTAAGATTATTAGAAAGCCCTCCTGGCTGGATGTGGTGGCTCACGCCTGTAATCTCAACACTTTGGGCCAAGGTGGGCAGATCATTTTAGGTCAGGAGTTCAAGACCAGTCTGGCCAACATGGCGAAACCCCATCTCCACTAAACAAATACAAAAATCAAGAATCAGCCAGGTGTGGTGGCATGCACCTGTAATCTCAGCTACTTGGGAGACTGAGGCATGGGAATCGCTTGAACCTGGGAGGCAGAGGTTGCAGTGAGCTGAGAATGTGCCCCCACACTCCAGCCTGGTGACAGAGCAAGAATCTATCTCAAAAAGAAAAACCCTCCCAAATTCTGATACCTGTTTGCGTTCTTCTTTTCTTCTCCCTCTCTTCATTGCCCTCCATCTCCTCCCTGATCTTGGTTTTTAAGTATGTATTAATTTTAAAACTTGAGAAGTGTTGGAATATTGAGTACTAGCACTGACATTGTCTTCACATATGATTTTTAAATTAGGGACTGATTGGGAGCTTTGTGCCACAGTGTCCTTCTTGACTGTGGCTTCATTGTGGGTCACAGGGTTCCTGGGTAAGGCCTCGGCCCACCCTGGCTGCCTCCTGCCCTAGAGCTCACGCTCAGCGATTGTGTGCCACGCCAAGGAGATGCTCTCTGCCACAAGGAGATGCTCTCTGGCCAGGAGTAGAGGGGAGGAGAGATGGGTAGGTGAAGGAAGGTGCAGATGATGCCTTCCTCCCAGCTCTTGCTAATCCTTGTCCTTTAGTTGTGATGCCTCCTCTCGTCTCACCTGGCCGGGTGAGCCGTATCCTCTGACTGATGGTTTTCTGCGATGATGCTCTTGCAGTCCCTGGGGGACATTTTTGGCACAGGGTTGGGGTATGGAATTGTGTGTGTGTATAGTGCAAGGAGTCTGGTAGTTTATGTTGCTAAAATGCGCCCTTTTCTAACTCTGTTTCAGACTCTGCCAACACCAGATAGTAGAAAGAAACCATATGCTGAAATGTTTGACAACACTGATCGTTTGGTAAGTGATGGCGTCCGCCTGAGAGCCACGGTTCCTTTTGGAATTGGCTCTTCAGAAGGTCTCGTCCCAGTGTTCCACCCCTCCGTCAGCAGTGATGCCCGTTCACTGTTGACCTGCCAGGCAGGCATCTGGAGAGCGAGGGAGGAAGGCCTGTCTCCGGAAGCTCAGGTGGTTCTGCCTGGAGTGGTCAGGGTCCATTTAAGGGATGCAACTGTAGAAGAAGTCAGAGTGGGTGGGGGCTGGGGAGGCCATGAGTGAGGCGATGCTGGGTGCGGGTCGTTTGGTGGTGAGCCCAGTACCCAGCCAGAGCACCGGCTTCCCTGGCAGGAAGGGAAGGGCCCAGGTATTGGAGGTGCCCCTGCCTGTACTGTCCCCTGAGGACTGGTGCACCTGGGAGTTCATATTGGGTTGTGGAAGGTGGTCTTTCACCTGACCCTTGGGGTCTTCGGTGGGCAGTTGCTTCTCTTCTGTCCACTAGCTCACACCCTTCATGTCCCATGTTCAGGGAGGTCTGGGGAAGGCGGTGGCTTGGGCTGGGATGAGGTGGAGGGGGACCCCTGGGGCTTCTGCACCCTTGCTCCCATCCCTGCCCCTCGAGTGTGCCGAGTGGAAGAAGGGGCTCCATGTTATCTGAGATTCCAGAGCACTGGGCCACAGGGGTCCTGCTTCGGACAGGCATGTGGGGGTGAGCCTATATGTCGTGGCAGCCCTAGAGAGCACTGGCCCTCCCTGTCACGGATGAGGTCATGGAGGCACAGCGTGATGAAGTGATGTGGTTGTAGGCTATGACCTAGGCCACGCATTTTCTCTGGCCCTGTCCCCATCCCCTCCCAACGATTTGAGATCAGGCAGCCTGCCTTGGAGGGCTGCTGGGCCATGGGCTGGCCCGTCACTTCATGGGTTTAGTTTCCTCTTCTGTAAATACGAAGGGGCAGAGGTGCCCCGGGCGGCTTCCTGGAGGGGCGGGGCTTCCTCACCCATGCGGGGCACATGCCTGGGTGGAGTCCTGTGCCAGGGCTCCACTGGGTCAGCTCAGGGCTGAGGGTGCTGTGGAGTGGCTACACCCCCCGCCATCCCGAGGGTGGCCTGGGCTGGGACAGGTCACATCCTTGTGCTGTGCAGGATTGCAGGCTCCATAGGACTCACCCTGCGCAGAATGCTGCCCTCAGCCTCACACCCTGCCTTCACCATGGGGCACCGACTGCGGTTTGACACTCTCACTGGATGTGGGAGGTACCCTGGGCAGCCCTGGGAGGGACTGTCTTTGGCTCATCAGCCACCTGTGCAGGCTTCTCATTTCTGTCTTGTTTACATGCTCAGATGGAGCCAGAAGAGAAGTGGTCATCAGAAGAATCTGCTCTGTTTGATCTGATAGAGGGCCCACCTGTACAAGGCCCACTCCTGCTAGATCTGGTCATGGAAATAGAGGAGGGAGTGGAAACTGGGGGGTTGGGGGTGCTGACCTTATCAGCCACACCAAGCTGGGGGAGCCTCAGCCACTTCCATGCCACCTTCTGTGGCCGCTACTGGAGACATGGATTCAAGGTTGATGCAGGTGTGTCTGTGTTTCCAGATGTGACTTTTGTTGTAAGAAGTGGGATATATAAGTCCTTGCATCCCCTTTAGAAAGCTGGGTTGTGACTCTTACTGCCTTGGGGTGCCTCGGCCCTCCAGGTCTTGCTCAGGCTGGGATCCTCCTCGCTGCAGTTTTCACACAGGGAGTCCGCACACACAAGACCATTTGCAAAGGACATACTGAAGATTAAGACATATATTCTAGAACTTGGGTTGAAGTGGAAGCAAAAATAACTTTTAAGGGAACTTTTTCAGTGTGAAGTGGCCCATCCAAGCAAGTTTGCCAGCCTCTGGGTGGGGACAAAGCAGGCATTGTGGTTCCCGGTGCCACCGTGGGCCAGGCTCTGTGAAGCAGGGTCCTGGCGAGAGGACGGCCTCCACAGGAAGCTGACCGTCAGGGCTGTGTGTCCACCCGGCGAGGGCCAGGACCCGATGGTTCCGGGAGGCCTGGGCTGCTGGGGTCCCTACTGCAGGCCTGTTGGGAATGGCTGGGAATGGCCTGGGGGCCATCACCTGCCAGCAGATTCCCTAGAAGCATGGGATAAGACAGGCAGCAAAGGGCTCTGTGTCTTCGGAGGAGGGAGCACAGGTTGGCTTGGACATCTGTCTGGGGGAATCAGAGAGCCGCAGGATCCAATGCTGTGTCTTGCAAGTGATTTCTTTTCTTGGACCCAAACTCTTACACTTGCATGTGCTTATGGGGAGAAGTTCTGAGTGCAGAAAGTGAATTTCTTTGAGTTTGGTTGTTGTTTTGATAATATCTGCATTTAGGCCCTTCTTTCTTAATTTAAAACAACCTGTAGTCTTTAAGAAGTGCACTGTGTAGGTGCTGCCCAGCCTCTCTGGTGTCCGAGTGTGCCCCACGGCTTGGAGGCAGGGTTGCTTCACCTGCACTGGGATGGAGCCCTGTTCATAGGAGCTGGGCTTTATTTTTGGCAGGTACAGTTGCACGACACAGAGCTGAGAACAGAAAGACTAGATTTAATTAAATGACACTGAAAGGGGAGCTAATTACTTCTGCATGTTTCAGGAGGCCCAGGAGGGTATCCCAGGTCCTCTACTGCAGCCCTGTGAGGCTGTTACCTGGAAAATGCCCAGGACACCATCCCTGATGGGTTCTTAGGGTTCTGAGGCATTGCTGTGACTGATGATAAACGATGTGAGCTTTCCTGTCTGAAGCCTGGCTTTCAAGATAAGCCGTGCAGTCTAGAGACAGTGCAGCAGGCCAGTGCAGAGGAAGCATGGTAAAGATGTGCATCCCAAAGCTGCTTTAACAGGACAGGACATGTAGGGTACTCGCACCATCCAGCCGCCTCTCGCACACAGGAGGGGCCCGCAGCCGAGGGCTCATCTATAGTAACCAGAAGCTTCCACACCTTCAGCACACTCAGATCCATAGCGCCTCCTCATTTCAGTGGCTGTGTGGGCACTACTCCCTCCTTATGCCTTACAGGGTCCCTGTCCGGTAACCTAGCTGGACGCCACACCTGACACGGAATACCAGAAGTGTGGCTGATCAGAGCCGAGATGCCTGATTTGCACACAGAAGACAAGATGTACTGCCTTGTTTATGACCTGCATACAAAGACATGTAGATGGATGTATTTTGGATGTGTATTGGGTTAGACAAAATACGTTACTAAAGGGCTGGGCACGGTTGCTCACACCCGTAATCCCTTTGGGAGGCCAAGGTGTGCGGATCACAAGGTCAAGAGATCGAGACCATCCTGGCCAACACGGTGAAACCCCGACTCTACTAAAAATACAAAAATTAGCTGGGCGTGGTGGCGTGCGCCTATAGTCCCAGCTACTTGGGAGGCTGAGGCAGGAGGATTGCTTGAACCCGGGAGGCACAGGTTGCAGTGAGCTGAGATCACGTCAGTGCACTCCAGCCTGGTGACAGAGCGAGATTCCGTATAGCTCGCTCTCCCTCTCTCTCTCTGACTGTCTCTGTGTGTATATGTATATTACTAAAGAAAACGTACTTTTTTAGCATGACGTCTAGGAAAATCTGAAATCATACCTGCGGCTCGCCTGGTATATGTGGGATCTAAACTGCTCTTTGGTGCCCTTGGATTTGACTTCCTCTCCTGTGGAGGCCCCACCCCTGTCATTGGAAGCTACTGACTGGTAACAACCATATCAGGCTTTGAGAGTATTTTTAGCCAGCTTTAAATGCTCTTATTTTGCATTTATGCAGACATTACAAGACAGCCTGCTGGGCCTTACCAAATAACCAGGGACCACTGAGACTGCGTGTGCAGGGCACCCGGGCCTGTGCTTCAGTGAACATACCCCTCCCCAAAAGGCCCCACGCAATCTGGACTTCTGTTTCCCTTGCTTTCTGTGGGTAAGACTTACACAGCATGATTGTGGCTGATTTTCCGTGTCCCAGCCGTACTGTGAATGCATCAGTTGGCGTGCTCAGCCTGCAGGTCAGTGATGGTTTGTGATGAGCCCCATCCTGCGTTCCTGTGGGGGGAGGGTTCCCACATAACCCTTTCAGGCCCTGACCTGCACTTGCTTTGGCAGCCCCTGGGGTCTCACTGAGGGGCTGCTATCTGTGCCGCCAAGGGACACACACTGGAGTCCTGGGAAAAGCCCCTCAGGCACTCCCACATCTGGACAGGCTATTTATATCCCTCATAAGGGCCCATTTTTCTTTGCAGAGAGTGAACATGTGGGCGATGCTGTCATGCCCACCAGTGGAGCCCGTGAAACAAGCCTTTCATTGAATAGCTTTCTGGGTGCGTCTGACACGTTCTCATCCACGTGCAGAGGCCTCGCAGTTTTACGTCTGCCCTGCTGCCGTTGTGTGGATCGCTGCTTCTCAGAGTGCAGGTGGGCTGTGGCCCCCACAGCAGCCTGTTCCTGGTGCTAGGGCAGCCTGGCTGGTCTAGGTAGGCACAGCCCACCTCCCTGTCTCTATCCCACATCACCCAGGGCAGGGTGGGTCCTCCATGGCCTGGAATGCCAGTTCACTGAGCTCCTGCCCTGGGTCCTGGACGCCTGGGCAGTGGGGCCTCAGCAGAGGAAATAGCATTCTGCTCTTGGGGCAGGCAGACCCCGAAGGAGATCAATAGGTCATGTATGATCGGAGTTACAAGGGAGAGAAAAATAAAGCAGAAAAAGATGCCAGGGGCAGTGGCTGACTCTTGTAATCCCAGCATTTTGATAGGCTGAGATTGGAAGTATCACTTGAGGCCAGGAGTTTGAGACCAGCTTGGGCAACATAGTGAGACCCCCCCATCTCTATAAAAATATAGAAAATTAGGCTAGATGTGGTGGCTCACGCCTGTAATCCCAGCACTTTGGGAGGCTGAGCTGGGTGGAATCACAAGGTCAGGAGTTCGAGACCAGCCTGGCCAATATGGTGAAACCATGTCCCTACTAAAAATACAAAAATTGGGCATGATGATGCATGCCTGTAATCCCAGCTATTCAGGAGGCCGAGGCAGGGAAATCGCTTGAAGCCAGGAGGCGGAGATTGCAATGGGCGGAGATTGCCGTGGGCGGAGATTGCAGTGAGCCAGGATTGTGCCACTGCACTCCAGCCTGGGTGACAGAGCAAGGTTCTGTGTCAAAAAATGTGTGTGTGTGTGTGTGTGTGTGTGTGAAATTAGCTAGGCATGGTGACATGCACCTGTAGTCCCAGCTACTTATGAGGCTGAAGTGAGAGCATGACATAAGCCCAAGAATTTGAGGCTGCAGTGAGCTATGATCACAGCAGCCTGGGTGACAGAGCAAGACCCTATACAAGTAAATACCAATAAAATACAAATAAATAAATACATAAAGCAGAGAAGGAGATGAGACTGGTTCTGTAGGGGAGCTGGGCTGATGGATGGAGCGAAGGCCGGCACCGTGCCTGTGCATGGGGAGGAGCACTATATGCCTGGGGAGCAAAGGAACAAAGGCCCCGAGGCAGATGGGAGCGAGTCTTGAGGGTCCAGGGAGCACTGAGGTGGGGGTGGTGGGCAGTGGGCTAAGGCAAAGTCAGGAAGGGCAGGGACAGGAGAGGAAGTGGTGGGTAGGGGAGCTTGAGGGGGTTGGGAAGACCCCTGGCTTCTGGGGAAAATGGGCCCTGGTGGGAGTGCCAGGCACCCAGTTAGAAGGCTATGAGATGGTCTGGGAGAGTGGTGCTGGTGCTGGCATGGTGCAGCAGTGTCGATGAGGAGGGGCTCCTTTGGGCGCTTATTTGGAGGTAGATCCAGGAGACCTGCTGCCAGCTTGGATCCAGGGTGGGCTATGGTGGGGGCTGGGGAGCACAGAATGCACTGGGGTTTGGCCTGAGCCATTGGAAAGATGGGCGCTCTACGTGGGTTTCCGCCTGGGCTTTCTTGGAGGCGTCTCAGCTTTGGAGAGGTGAGGAGCATGGTTTGGGGACACAGGAAGCTTGAGGTGCTTATTAGTGGGGAGGAGGCTGTGGGGTACCTAAGCCTGGAGTTGGGGAGACATGTGAGGACTGGCTTAAGGGTGGGTCCTGACTGGAGCCGGGGCATGGAGCTGTCCCAGGGCAGGCCTCCTCAGAATGCCCTTGTTCCTTCACTGTCAGGTAGAGACATGTCTGTCCCTGCTTCTGCTCCATGCTGGCCTGCAAGGGTCACAGGAGAGGCCAGCCTTTGGGGGCCCCCACTGAGACTGGAGGGGCAGACAGGCAGCGTGCAATGGAGGGTCAGGGTTCGGATTGGCTGCCGGGCTGCGGTGGGAGGGGTGGTTTGGGAGGTGGGGTGGGAGGTTCGGACTGGCTGCTGGGCTAAGGTGGGAGGGGTGGTCTGCAGTGGGGCTGGGAGGTGAGACGGACAGACCTGCAAGGGTAGGACACATGGCAGGGCTTGGAAGGGAAGGTGTCTGGGGACTTGAGGGTCTCCTCTCATCTTCTGCAATCTTTTGCGGGCAGTGCTCATCCCACAGGGGCAACCCTAGCTGAGACTTCGAATCCTCTGAGCTGGGCACAGTGTGGGCAGGGAGCCCGCCTGAGGCCTGGGTGCAGCGTGGCATGGGGAGTAGAAGGCAGGTCCTAAGGGTAGGCACCTTCCTTCCCCACCAGCGTGCCTGGCACACAACCACCCTTTCACGCCTCAATCTCCTCCTGCTGCTGCCTTGTTTTAGAAGGCGTGGCTGCCAGGGTCTGGGATGTCCCACACCTCTGTCAAGGGGAAGCAGCTGCTCCTTTATGCAGGGAGCTTCGAAGCCTGGAGAAGCCCCAGGAGGCAGCCCCCCTCTCTGCCCTCTTTGGTGGCATGAGAGAGGCCCAGCAGTATTCGTAATGGACATAGGATGGTGCGTCATCCTGTCTTCTTTAGCCCATGCTGGGCAGGGTGGGGTCATGGCCTTGGAGCAGGCCCTGTTCAGAGCCACTCAGTCCATCTCAGGGTTTTTTGTTTTTTGGTTTTGTCCCTTATGGTAGGCCAAATGATGGCCCCCGAAAATACCAGGTTCTAACCCCTGAAACCTGAGAGTGTGACTTTGGAGTTAAGAGTCTGCAGATGGGGCTAAGTTGAGGATCTTGAGATGGGGGGATGATCTGGATTAACTGGTGTACCCCAAATGCACTCACAAGTGTTCTAAGAGTCAGTAGAGGAGGTTAGGCACTGAGGGCACGAGGCTGGAGTAGGGTGGATTTCATCTGCCAATTGGGCTGGGTCTCGGGGTACCCGTTAAGTGGTCAGGTGCTATTCTGGGTGTCTGTGCAGGTGTTCCTGGGTGAGGTTGACATGAGAATCGGTAGACTAAGGAAAGCCGTGGCCTAAAGGCAGGGTGGACAGACCTACAGGGATAGAACACATGGCAGGGCTCCGAAGGGAGGGGGTCTGGGACATGAGGGTCTTGTCCTGTCTCCTGCTGGGGGTTCAGTACTTGTCCTGCATGGCACCCCCAGCTGAGCCTGCAGAGACCTCTGAGCTGGACAGAGGCTGGGGGCGTGGAGAGGGAGCCTGCCTGAGGCCTGTGTGCAGCATGCGGAGTAGAAGGTGGGGTAGAAGGTAGCCCTACCCAGTGTGAGCCTTACCCATCTGTGGAAGCCCTCAGTAGAACAAAACGACCCGGCTTCCTGAGCCAGAGGGGACTTTGCCTGCCTGACCTCCTGCAAACAGAGGCACCGGCTCTTCCCAGGTCGCTAGCTTGCAGATGACAGATCCATAATCACGTGAGCCGAGCGCATAATAAATCCCTGTCTCTTCCTGTGCACATCCTGTTGGTTCTGTTTCTCTGGAGAACCCTGCCTAACCAAGGAACCACAAACCAAGGAACACTGCAGCCACCAGAAGCTGGAAGGGGCCAGGAAGGGAGTCTCCCCTGTGACCTCCAGAGGGAGCGTGGCCCTGCTGACACCCTGATTTTGGTCAGTGAAACTGATCTCAGAATTCTGGCCTCTAGAACTGTGAAGGAATACACTTCTGCTATTTAAGCCACCCAGCTTGTGGTCACTGGTGAGAGCTGCCGCTGGAAAACCATGCAGGCAGTGTAAACAGTGCTTCCGCGAACACCCTGGCCTCACTCTGGAGCTGTCGTTCAGTGCACAAGTTTCGGGGAGCAGCACTCACGGTCCAAAGAGCGTGTGTCTCTTCACTGTAATGCATCTTGCAAGATCCATTTCTGAAAAGATCCAGTAGTTCATCCTTTCCCCTTGAGCATGGGGAGCTCCCTGTTCCTAGCACCCTCTCTTGGCAGTGGCCTGAAACACTGTAGACGGACTTGTCAGTCTTCATGGGCAGAGTGACTTTGTGTTCTTGATGGCATCACCCAGAACCTGGTGAGTGTTGAGTCCTTGTTGAATGTTCTGTGGCCATTTGGATCTTCCTGTGAGTCGCCTGTTGTGTGTTGTGAGCCTGTTCTGTCGTGACATTCAGCCCACTCTTGCCAATCTACAGGCACTCTGGATTTGTTATAGATATTGATCCTCTTTCTTCTGCTTGGAAAACATTTATTCCTAATTCTCTCCTTGGCTAGTTTCTTTTATTGTATCATTTGCTGTCCAGATGAGCTCATTTTGTGGTCAAATATGTCTCTCTCTTCTCTTAGCATTTGTTAAGAAGATTACATGGGTTGTCTGGGGATTTTCTGGCAGGAGTTTTTTTGTTTTGTGTGTTTGAATTAAACTCTTGAACGTGTCTAGAATGCTTTTAACATGAAATAATATGTTTGGGGTGGGGGAGGACAATTTTGTTTCCTTCCAGTGTGCCAGCACTAATTAGTCAATAATCCGTCCTTTGACGAATGAATTGAACGTCAGCTCTGTGGTCTGTTAGGGTCTCCTGTAAACTGGGTTCCGACTGCGGATCCGCCATCCCACTTGCTGGCCTGCTTGTCTCTTCATGTGCCCACATCCCGTCAGTAGCGGCTGCAGAGCATGTGCTGATGGCTGGGAGGAGTCCCCTCGCACGCTCCGTGTGTGATGACGTGCTTTATGAGCCGTGATGGCAGGAGTGCTCCTGCATGTGTGGGTATGTGTTTGCCTGTGTTTCTTCTTATGGCTCCTGGGCAGAGCTTGATAAAGGCAGGTACCCTGAAGCTGTGCTGCAGGGACAGCCAGGGAAGAGGCCGTGGAGGTGGAGAGGGGGGCCCAGGGGAAGCAGAAAAACAGAGACCACCAAGTGGACGCAGACTTATGCCTGTGTTAGGTATAATTTCTAAAAGACAAGGTGTCCAGGGCAATCAAGGTAAAGCAGGTTTATTATGGGAGGAGCAGTGAAAAGATAACTCCTCGTGTCAGGGACCCGCCCACTGCTTGGATTTCCTTAGGGGGTGAGTGCCCTGGCTCTGCCTGTCGTCAGGGGGTGCCCTGGCTCTGCCCGTGGTCAGGGGATGCATGGGCATGCAGTGGGGTGAGCATGTCACTGCAGCTTAGGTGCCTGTACCTGGCCCAGGTCTGCGTGACCCTGGGCCCCTGAGGATGCTCATGCCCAGGCACTGCCTGGGCCCCTCTGGCAGCTGGCACCCCAGAATCCCCAGATGCTCTCAGTGTCCTGTCTTCTATGGCACTGCTCAAGTGTGGCAGACCACACCCAAGCAGGAAGCCCAGGAGGTCAGGACCTACCTTTACCAGCTGGTGACCCCATCCCTGCCCATGCTGTGGCAGGAGGGTACAGAGTTTCAGGTGCCGGCCCATACAGGACTCACAGCCAGGAGAGGAGGCAGCCAGGTCCTGGCCACCAGCTCGGAGGCAGGCGTGGGGTGGGGTGCGGCCGAGGCTCTGCAGGGCCAGGGCCGTCTGCCACCCGCCTAGCCCGGGCACATCCTCCTCTGGCGGCGGCTGCTGGCCCGACCTGCTTCCCGGGTGGCTATTATGGGCGGGTGGAGTCCAGGCTGTGCTTTACAGGGAGGGCTCATTTTCTGTCAGACACCTGAAGGCTCTGGAGGGACAGCAGGACCGTGGTACATTTTCTCCGAGGTCAGTGAGAAGGTGGACAGAGCAGCCAGGCCCTGTGGGAAGGGGGCCGGAGGCTTGGCCCATGGGCATCCCGGTGGCCCTAGTGATTAATCTCCTTGTTCAGCCCACACACAGCTTGTGGCTGGAGTGTGTGTCCAGGTTGAGCTCTGGCATCCGTTCTTCTTCAGGGCTCCCCTGGGTTCCATCTAGGGGGTAGTGTGGGTGGTCACAATCCCACCACTGACCGGGAAGTCTCACTCGTGAAGCTGTGAAGAAGTCTTCAGGGGACCTGGTGGGGCTGGGCTGTGGGCTTTGAGTCACCTCCTGGGGAGAAGAGCTGCCTTCCTCCTGGGTGGCTTCAGTCCCAGGCAGGTCAGGCAGAGGCTGTGCAGGCATGCTGTAGGGATGCAGGGGGCCTGCCTGCTGCTGAGCAGGGTCCTGATGGGCATCGGAGTGAAGGCCCCTAAAGTCTCACAGGCTGTGTGATGACAGGCTTGCCCCAGCCCAGGCCCGAGGCCCAGGTTTGCAGATGACACTGGCACATGTGTGAACCAGGGTCCCCAGCATTGACTTGCATCTGCCCAGGTCTGGTGGTTCCTCGCTGGGAAATGGTGAGAAGGACGGGGAGGGCCGCAGCCATGCCAGATGTTGTCTGGTGCTGATCCCTCTCTGGGATGGACGTGGTTACGACCCCCGGGAACTCGCCCCTCCCCATGCTTTTGTCCTGACAGCTCAGGGTGGGTAGGTTTGATTCTTTGCTAGCTTTTGGGGCCTGTGGAAGTGAAACTCATTGTCTTTTCTATATTTACCTTAAGCTCTGTGTTTCTCGAAAGTGGAGAAAGAGGACCCTGGCCAGGCAGATAGTTTATTTTTATGCGTGGTTTCAGATGGCGCCTGCCCTCCTTTCCTCCGTGCTGCTGACCGTCTCGCTGCTTTGAGATGTTGCTGCTGCGTGGTTTCCTTATAATTCTTCCTATTCTGCATTTAACAAACGAAGTCTATATTCTTCTGCAAAGCTACTATGTTTAGCAGAGGACTCTTGGAGCCTGTCAGGCTTGGAAAGAGCAGGTAGCTCCCTCCTCTTCTGGCGGGTGGGCCAGTGGGGCTGGAGTGGGGGCTCCAGCAGCCCCCACCACCCGTGTGGCAGCCGTGGTGCTCAGGGTCAATCCACTGAGCCCCTCCCAGTGCTCTGGCCAGTGACCTTGACCCAGGCCACACAGGGGCAGCAAACCATGTCTCTGGCCTGAAGATGTGGCCTGGGCCAGGGGCAAAGGGAAGGAAACAGCTCCAGCTCGCTGAGTGATTACAGGGAGGGGCGATCAAAAACATGCTGAGCTCACCAGCCAGGCCATTACTGGTCCACACATCCATAAACTGCAAGGTTTCAGGCGTGTTAAATAACAGAGCCTTGCAGTCAATGAGGAAGGGAAATGTTTAAACACAGCCATGGGATGGGTGCCTGGTGAGGGACTGTCAGTACTGCTGACATTTTCAGCACATCTGCCTCCCATCCCCCACAGAGATCGTCCCCTGGAGAAGGTGGACACGGCTGTGAGCCCTTCCTGCCAGCCTCTAGCCCTCCGTCCGCACAGTGGAGAGCCTGGAGTTGCTGGGCTTCTCCTTCACTTAGATCACAGGGCAGGGTGGGATGGGAATGTTGGGGGTGGGGTTAGAGCCCAGGCAGGAAAGCTGGAAGCAGAGTGGTTGGACAGGTATTGGGGGCTGAAATGACAAAAAGGGTATTGAGGACACCCAGGGACAAAGCAGCCACGGCCTTCATGCAGGTCCTAGAAGTCCTGAGGAGGAGCCATGGGGTGGTGGGGAACTGGTCCCCTCCCTACCTGCTGCCTCCAGGCTGCCCTCACTTCCTTCCCATGATCTGGGGTATTCTGATTCTGACACAGTGATCTGGTGGTGGACTGTCATGTGGGAACGGGGCCCTGGCCAGCACAGACAGACACCTGCAGCGAGAGCTCAGGGTTGCCTCTGCCGTCAGCACCTCGGCCACATCACCCTCCCTGCTGATCCCAGACACTTCAGGCTCTGTCTTGCCTGTTGTTCCATCTTCCTGGGAAGCTCATGTTGTTGGTGCCGAATTCCTGAGGAGTCCTCCATGATGGTTGTCTGCTACACGGAGCCATGGAAGTTGCCCACTGCCGGGAGGAACAGTGCCGCCCGGCTGAGTCCTACACATGTGTGGAAGCGGAGGTCAAGGGTTGGTATTCGTAAGGTCTGGGAGTTTGGCTTAAGGCAGATCTTTCAATGTGGGTGGCTGATCTGATTTGGATTGGGACACGTTAACAATGTATACTAAGACTTTAAGATCAGTGGACACAGCAGAGGGTGGGAAGCCAGCCTGATGGTGGTTTGCTGGAAGAGCGGCTTGCCCAGTGGAGTGGCTTGTTGTTCTTAGAAGGACTCCCTGGGTGAGCAGGTCAGACAACTTCGGGAGCTCTGAACGTTCAAGTTGCATGCTGCTTTGCCCTCTTGGGTGGAAGTTTGCTGCAGTAGACCAGTTAAAGCGTGCTTGTGCAGTTCTGACACCTCACCCTTTGGGTCCAACTCGGCCTCCTCACTGGGCCAGCTTATCTACTGTAGTTCTCTTGTCACCCTGTGTGTTCCTACTCAGGACTTGTCACAGTGTGTCATCACACACATGCAAGCACACGCCGTGGGACGCTGATGTCCTGCCCACTGGATGGGTTCCATAGGGTGGAGCCAGCCCCACTTTGCTCTGCTGGCACTTAGCATGTTGCCTGGCACGTAGCAGGTAGTTAGTTAAGAAATATTTGCAAAGGAACATGAATAAGTCTTGCACAAGGTGCCGGGGAACTCAGAGGATGAAGCAGCCTCTGTTTTTTCCAGGAGACCAGGGGACACTTGACCCAGAAGGTCCCGGCTGCTGTGGAAGGTGCAGCCTCCCTCGGGGATGAGTGTGGAGGGCAGGGCCCAGGGGGCAGGATGATGGGAACAGGGGATACACGGGTGTGGGTGGGAGGTGGATCAGGCAGCATTGTGAGGATAAAGGATTGGGATTTTAAGCAAAAGGCCGCAGAGAGCTGTTGAAGGCTTTTCGGCAGAGGCAGATTTGAAATTGTCAAGACCAGATTTGAAGTTTTTAGACAGTCATGCAGCTACACCTTGGGGGTGGCTGAAAGTGTGGGTGGGAGAAGCCACAGAGGCTGGGGAGGAATGGGAGGGAGGGTGGTGTGGTCACTGCTTCCTGGTAGGGGTGGGGAGGGAGCTTTGACTGGGTCTTCGGGGCAGAGGAGCCAGCGCCACTCCAGGGCTCATCCCAGGTGGTGTGGATGGAGGTGTGGCAGCCCGGTTGGCTCCCAGGGTGAGGGTCAGGCTGAAGAGGAGGACACCAGGCCGCTTATCGTGGCTCCATTCCCTGTGGACTGCCCTTGGTGGGTTTAAGAGCAGGCAGGTCTCCCCATGTGTCCCAGACACGGCTCCTGACCCAGCAGGTGTGTCCACTTTTCAGCTGTGGTGAAGGTGACTGAGGGGCAGTGCACCAATGTAGAATGACTGTATGGTGTGTTTGTGGGCTAAAGTGAGTTAATGTTTAAATCGACACTAAACATGTGTTGGCTGGTTCCCATTCAGCCAAAACTTGTGCAGTCGGGGGCATCGCTGACTTTCTCTTTGTAAAGAGAAAATACAGGACCTGCAAATATGCTTTTAAAAATAGACACTTGCTCTTGGTTTTTTTGCAAATTAGGTTGACCTTTCAGTGCACTCTGGGGTCCAGCCAGCTGTGATGATCTTTGGACCAGTGAGCTGCTGACCGAGCTAACACCTTGTAGATGGAAATGGAATAGGTGTTATACCACGTCGTTTGTGTGGGTGGTACATGCAGGTGTTTGAAACCATTAGCTTCTTTGCATAATTAAAAACCTTAATTTTTTGTGAAATCTTTAATCACAGAAGAAATGCTTCTTTCCAATGTGAGTATTTCTCTTAATATTACCGTTGCTTTAAGAAAATTGCCTTCAGGTCTCATTATCCTCTTGGGCAGTTTACAGGCCAGAGTGGTCTCCACTCTCAGCCACTAGATCTTAGAGGATTCAAAGAAACCCTACTCTTTAAACGAGGCAACTCATATATTCTGAATCTATAAACACATCTTAAAATTGTGAAGCCTTTTGTAGAGTGTTTAGAAGTTCTTAAAATACATACATCGTATTCAATTCTAGTCAAAGAATATAAAGAATACTTCGATTTATTGCTTCGGATATCTTTAACACTAGAAATGTTCTTTGTCTCAGGAATGACAGAATAAAGCGCTTCATAATGTGGGTTTGACTGGCATAGCTTCGAGCCTGTGATGCGCCGGGTTAATATTTTATCTAATTGCATGATTCCAGCTCTGTCATGATCGGGACTTACAGTGGCCAGGCTCCCGCAGTGAATGCCGTTCCGCTCACCTTGTTCCATTCTGTGATGCAGCCATCACGAGCCACCGAAGGAGGTGCTCTGCCCTGAAAGCTCTCTCCAGGCCAGCCTGAGCCTGGCAGCCATGGAGCACAAGGCCTGCGGCAGCTGAGGCCCCCAGCCCTTCACTCCTTACCCTTCCTAGGTCTCCAGTTTCTCATCTCCAAACTTAAAGCTTGGGTTCATGGTCACAAGAGGCTCCCAGGAGAGAAGGAAGGCGCTTGGCTTGACTGTTCTTTACAGTGTGGCTGTTTGCTGCAGCGTGGCTGTTCTCTGCAGCGTGGCTGTTCTCTGCAGCGTGGCTGTTCTCTGCAGCGTGGCTGTTCGCTGCAGCGTGGCTGTTCTCTGCAGCGTGGCTGTTCTCTGCAGCGTGGCTGTTCGCTGCAGCGTGGCTGTTCGCTGCAGCGTGGCTGTTCGTTACAGTGTGTCTGTTCGTTACAGCGTGGCTGTTCTCTGCAGCGTGGCTGTTCACTGCAGCGTGGCTGTTCTCTGCAGCGTGGCTGTTCTCTGCAGCGTGGCTGTTTGTTACAGTGTGTCTGTTCGTTACAGCGTGGCTGTTCTCTGCAGCGTGGCTGTTCGCTGCAGCGTGGCTGTTCTCTACAGCGTGGCTATTCTTCTCTACAGCTCGCCTTTGTTGCTTCCCTCTTCCCTCTTCCACACTCAGGCCCCAGGGAGCCTGCTCCCTCCACAGCAGCCGCCCACCCTTCTAGGTAAAGTGTCCCCTGCTTTCTCTCTGCATCTTGCTGAGATGGCCCTGCCCCTCTATCCCTACCCCTGTGGGTTATTAGAAACCTTCCAACGAAAAGGGCACGGAGCTAACACCCAGATGGCACTATGGGTGTTAGCAGGTTGGATGGCTCATGCTTGGGGCTGAGTTGCTCAGTTTAAGGAATTTTAGACTTGGCATCTAGGTCCAAGCATGTCCCTGTCCTGGCTGTGTGTCCCGAGCTGCAGGTCAGGGCAGAGCATCACACCTTTCATACAGTGTCCCTGTCTTGTTCATCTCCGAGGCTCAGAGACCTAATTTGTGTGGCTGTCACCTGTGCCTGCTCAAGTCATGTTGCTACCTTCCTTCAGCACCTGGACACATCAGCCAGACCTCCCTCCCTGGGACCCCTTGACCTGGGGCAGCACCGGGAACCTCTGCCCCTTGCTGATGGCACACATGGGTGGGTGCCCATGGTCACTGAGCCCAGCCATGTCCCAGGTCTGCGCCTTCCCTTCCCAGGGTGCACTGCAGCAGTGGGAGTCTTGTCGCTGCTGCCTGCTAGGGTTGGGGCTAGGTGGGGGTGGGTGCAGGGGCTACAATCTGGAGACAGTGCCTGCAGTGTCAGAGACTCAGGGCGAGCCTCACACCTGCTCTGCTGCTTGTTTTGTGGTTGTTTGCTTATTCAAGACCAAGTGTGAGCGACCAAGTTTGGGCAATACCACTGCATCTCGCTTTCTTACAGGCTTGAGGGCAGGTGCCTGCCATTGTGGGAGGAAAACCTGGTCTGCAGAAAAATAAAAACCGCCAGAGCTGCATGAGCCACTCCTCAGTGCACTATGCAATGCCCACTAGTATCAGGCCACTCATGGGGGTGGGCGTACTGGCCGACAGAGCAGCCAGGGCCCCTGCAGTCCCTAATAAAAGAGGTCATGTGTTTCCCGTTTAGGGTCATTTGCCCAGCTGGGAGCAGGCCATCTCACTGCAGTGCTGTTCAGCAGCTCTGTGCATGTTCACCTCCCAAGTTTGCCCTCATTGCTACCTCTTGACTGAGCTGCCTTCATGATTCCTGTATCCAAGGCTGGACATGAGAGCTCAGAGGGTCCGAGTGACTCGCCCAGGGCTACATCTGCTTCTTTGGGACTTCCCCTCTAGCCCCATTCTCCCGTGGCCCTAGGCAACTCGCCCATCCTGCCATGGAGCCCCAGACGACTGCAGTAGTAGCCCGGCCTGCAGAGTCCTCAGGCATGGAGAAGCTTGCCCTTCGCAGGCCCCCAGCCACTGTGTAGGTCGACAAGACCCGTGTGCACGTCTCGGGTGCTGGGCCACAACCCCCACAGCCTCATCTAAGGCAGCCTTTCTCCTGCTCCTTCAGCCCTGGGGCTGGGCCCTGTCCCACAGGCCCCTGAATTAGCCCACACAGGAAAACAATTGGGCCCACATTGCTGAACAGCTCCGCTGTTTAAAAGGAAGAGAATGGGACAGGCTTGTTCCACAACCTGCAGACAAGGCTCACCACAGGACTTTGTCCCTGTGCTGAAGGGCGCCTTGTTGTGGCTGGAGCAGTCCTGGCCTGAGACCCAACTAATAACAGAGCCCTTGAAACCCCTGCGGTCAGGACAGATGTCCCAGGCGGGCAGAGGCCCTGTGTGAGGATAGGACGGCCGGTCCAGATGGTGTCCTGAGTGCCCATCCTGCCTGGCAGCTGGGGACACGCTGACCAGCGTGGGGTCAGGAGCACGGCCCCAGGAAAGGTGAGGCCAACTGGGCAGGGTCAGGGGCTCAGGTTGTCTTTATCATTCGGTGAATGGTCTTGTGTTCCCATTTCTCACCACTCACTGGGGTCGAGTGAGAATGAGCTGAGTCAGTGGCCTTCCTTCTAATGTGAGGGGACTGAATGACCAGCTGTTGTTCCGGACAGCCAGAGGGAAAACACTTGAGTGGACCTGACAGGCTTCACAGAGCTTTGCGCTTCTGTGCTTTGAAGGCAGCAGAGTGCAGGGTGTTGTCTGAGAAGTCCGTCCGTCCGTAGCTGGCCAGCGAGCATCCGAGAAGCCGAGGCTGAGGCTGTGATTCTGGGGAGCTGGGTCGGGGTGGGGGTGCTTCCTTGGCCTGGGGCTATCCCTGCCTTCTTCTCAGGGGCAGCCAATTCCGTGTACGTTGGGATGCAGCACAGCATGTATGGACACTGGGTGTCTGGCAGTGTTCATGCCCTTCCTTTATTTAAATTTCATTTGTCTTTAAGTTTCTGTGTTTTGCACAGCCTCTGTAAGGAAAGGCCGGGCCTGAGCCTGCGGGCGTGGCCCTGGCTGGGGTATACCCCAACCAGGTTTTCCAGGAGCTGGCAGCGGGCTGGTCAGGGCCAGGTGGGGCGTGGGTGGAGCCTGCGGGACTTGCTCTGCATAAAGCCGTGGGTGTGGCTGCTGTTAGGATCTTTGCTGACACAGAGACCTGGGTGGCCTTGTTGTCGCTGGGTTTTGTAAATCCAGGTACATGCCCGGCACTGTGTCTAGTATGGCTCAGGTGTGTAAAAGTCAGAGAGCCCTGGGAGTCTGCCGTCTCTGCGGGCTGGGGAAGGGAGGAGGGCCCAGAAGCAAACCAGAAACTCTGCAGCTCCTGCTTAGGAGCCTCAAGGAAAGAAACAGGGCAAAGCAGCCAGAAGGCTGGGAACTGGAGGGCCAGTCCTTGGACTAGAATTTACATAGGAATGGGGGCTGTGAATGGAGATGCTTGTAATCCTTCCAGAATTGGGGTAAAATTTGCATCTCAATGACTCATCAAGTCAAGATTCCCATGGAATGTACTGGTTTCCTGGTTATTTTCCAGGTCCTGTTAATGGTCATTTGCATGTTTACTCAACCAGCGTTCTTAAAATTAATATTGCCTTGTGACTGCCTTTATCCTGACTCTGTTAGTGGGGATTTCTGTCGTCCACATCCCCTGGGGGACATGCAGCCCCGTGCGTGCCCTGCCTTGGCCTGCCCCTTCCCCCATGCAAGGGGCCCAGGTGGATTCTGAGCTCTTAGACCGGCATCGCAGCCCTCAGATGGGTTTGGTTGGGACTTCCCAGTATTAAAAATATATGTATTAATTACCTCACAGCATAGGAAGGCGTCATCTAAAAATTGAGGGTTTTTTCTTTCAGGAGAAAAAAATCAAGCCCATACTAGGCCACGTTGCAGAAGGCTGGGAGGTGCAGTGGCTCCTTCAGACAGGGCCTGGCCCAGCTGCCCTGTCTCCCCTTCATATGCCCTGATGGGACCCGGGAGGCTTCATTCAAAGGTTCATGGCTGCATATGCCAGGGATCTGCAGGAGATGAATAATGCCTCGAGGTACCCACCTCCTCATCCCTGGAACCTGTGAACGTTTCTGTTCGTGGTAAAGGGATTTTGCAGATAGGATTAAGTTAAGGACCTTGTGACAGGGAAATGCGCCTGGAATTTCCGGGGTGGGCCCTAAGTGTGATCACCAAGTTTCTTATGGGAGAGAGGCAGGAGGGCAGAGAAGAGAGGAGCTACACTGCTGGCGGAGGGAAGAAAAACTTTCACTCTCTCTTAGGTTCTGTTTCTAGGACCTGTGAATTAAACTGACAAAAGACATTAAGAGGAGAAAAGACAGACTAACGTTTTTATATGCATGAAGCTTCATGAAAGAAAGTAAAAACCCAAAGAAGCAGTCAGATTGGGAGCCTGCATACCGTTTTGACAAAGGTCTCAGTGGAGATTGAGAAGGCGCCCAGTGCCATTGCGCTGACGTCTTCCCTTCTAGAGGTTTCTAGGAGCCTGGCAGGCTCCTAGGCTGTGACCCCTCCCTCTGCTCCCTCCATGCGTGCTGGGTGGGGGCAGCCATGCATCGTGAAGCCGGGTGGCACTGGGTGACCGGGTAGATGGGTTAGACCTTGTTGCACATTACTGCTGCTCTGGGGCCAAGGTCTGGTAGGTCTTAAAATGTGAACAGCTGGAGACAATGCGGTGTGTGTGGTCCATGTCACTTGGCACTCCTGGTATGCCCCATGTGTCAGAGCATCTCTCCCCAGAGTGAGGCAGTCCATGAATGCCAAGTGCTATTGTGAATCATGCACAGATTCCTGCTCACATCTGCATGGAGGCTTCTGCAGCTCTTCATAGTGTCCATGTCACCCGGCCCAGAGGGGAGTAGTGGCGCTCTGGCTGGAGCTGCCCAGTGTGACCCACATGTAGCGCAGAGCTGCTGGGGTACGCTGGTGCCAGCATCCATAGCCTTTGAAAGATACTGTCTCAGCCCTGGGACAGTCTGCACCTAGGGCGGCGCTCTTGTGTGTAGTGGGACAGCAGAGGGCTTTGTGTCTCCCTGTTGCCTCTTTTTCCTGTGACCCTCTGGGCTCTGCCCTGGGCGATGTTCACCCTGTTCTCAGCCATGTGCAGGGGCGGAGGCCCCTTGCAGAGGGGGTTAAGTGAGATGCCAAGAGGTGGCTGCATCTGACCTGGTGTGCCTGTGCACAGTCCCCATCAGGACACACACCGTGTGCTCCGAAGGCTGTAGCATGTGGCACCAGCTGTGTTCACAATCTGCAGTGGCTGCTGGTTGGACAGAGGTCATGGGAACCCATCTCTGCTGATTGGAGACCCCTCCCCACTGTCAAGGACTCTGTCAGTGCTGATCATGCTGCAGTGGCCCACTGGCCGCTTGGCCCCCTGGAAGTGGGCAGGTCTTCTGGTAGCTCCACACCTGTCTGCTGCTGGCTGCCATCTCTGCAGTTGCACTCATAGGGGACTTGTGGGCAGCCTCAGGGGATCACTGCTACATCCATACCTCTAGAACAGGGGCTAGCACACATGTGTGTCCAGCCTGCTGTAGAAGTGAGGTGAGACGTTCTTGTGAAGAGCTGGCTTTCGCCCTGTGCCCAGGATGCACCAGCAGTACCCTAGAGCCAGCTCTGCCTCGTTCCCAACCGTGGTGCACACCCAACGACGCTCCTGTGTTTGCACCATGGTAACAGAGGTCCCCTTCAGGTTGTCCTATAAAGGTGGGGTCACTATCAGGACACGACTGTATGCAGAAGAGATTTCTGGACCTTGTGGATAGTGCTGTCGTGAGCACAGATGTACACATGTGTCTTTGAGACTTCTTTGTATACATACCCAGTGTGGAATTGCAGGATCACATGATTATTCTAATGTTTTAAGGGACTGTCATGATTCCCACAGTGGCTGCACTATGTTGCATTCCCACAGCAACGTGCAAGAGTTCCGGTTTCTCCATATCCTCACCAATACTTGTGTTCTGGTTTTTTTTTTGGTAGTAACCACCCTGATGGGTTTGGGGAGGTTGGGAAGTGGTTTTTGCTTTTTAACCCCATTTTCACACAGGTATTAAGTATCATTTGCCTTCAGCACCAAATCCATTTTTACCATCAAGGATCTGCAAATCCCCAGAGGTGTGCCCCGCTGCACTGGTGACTGGAGATAGAGGCAGGGCACTCAGAGCAGGAAGAACCACGCAGCCAGTGGTCTTATTGCTGTCCTTGGGACAGAGTGCTGGAGGGTGCCCCTCACACTTGCCTCAGGCAGTTTCAGGACCTGACTGTGGCCGCCCTGATCATCCTGAACTGTCAGATCTCAGCTCCCTCCTCCCCAGGGTCCTGTCTGCAGATCTCCAGGCTTAGTCAGTGTTACAGTTCCACTCTCTGGTAAAAATGACCCAATCCATTATGTGATAGTAAATTTAAATAATACTGCTTGTTAAAACGTGTTCTCTGAATGAAGAGAACCCCCAAACAAGCTTTGTGTGAGCAACATGGGTGTTTATTCACCTGGGTGCGGGCCCGTTGAGTCCGAAAGAGAGTCAGGGGAGGGCGGAGGAATAGGAGTTGGTTTTAAAGGTTTGGGGGACGCAGTAGAAAGTTACAGAAGTTGCAGTTTAGGGTGTTTCTTTGCAAGCTGGGAGGGGGTCATAGGGTTGACCAAGGTCGGTTACAAAGTCCAATGGCCTTGTCAATTGAGACCGGAATAAGAAACGATAGAAGAATGTCTCGTTAGTTAGGTGTTGCAGGGGTTGATCATTTCTTTCAGGAACTCATCTGGGCTGTACGCGCGGGCCACAGAGGTTACCGTGCCGTTTGTGGTGTGGTCAGTCGGCCTAAAAGATCTTACACTACTTACATAAGTAGTTAACATGTATTGTGCTGAGCAGTGTTATAAATAATCCAGGTACCTTTTGCAGCCGACTCTGTCTTGCAGATGGAAGTCGAGGGGCAGAGGGCTAAGTGGCCAGCCCAGGGCTGCACAGCTGGTAAGGGTGAGCCCAGAGCGTGCACCTGTGCCACCAGGCTCCTGTGCTGTGTAAACACACTTCTCCTGGGGGAACAGATGGCCAGGTCAGGGCTTGTCATAGCAGAGCAGCACAGAAGGGAAGATGCACTAAGGTATGAACACAGAGATGAAGACAGCATAGATGAACTAGAGCTCATATTAGGGTCTTGACTGTGGATCCCAGTCCAGCCAAGGGGGAGGGGCTGGGAACATGTCCTTGAGGATGGCAGGAATGTGCTCTGGAGGCTTCAGGGCCACTTTCTTTTTTGCTGGGGTGAAACCATCAAAAGAGAGAATCTTGCTGGGTACAGTGGCTCACACCTGTAATCACAGTGCTATGGGAGGATCACTTGAGCCTAGGAATTCAAGGCCAGCCTGGGCAACATAGCAAGACCCCATCTCTACAAAAAATAAAAAATTAGCTGGGCATGATGGCTCACACCTATAGTCCTAGCTACTCAGGAGGCTGTGGTGGGAGGATCACTTGAGCCCAGGAGTTCGAGGCTGCAGTAAGCTATGATTACACCATTGCATTTCTGCCTGTGTGACAGAGTGAGACCCTGTCTCAAAAAAAAAAAAAAAAAAAAAAAAGAGAGAGAATCTGGGGAAATTGCTGTTGTTTCGAAACAATATAGTTGTTTGTGAGAACAATACTGAAAAATGCCTCCAGTAAAAAAATTTCAGATACAGGAAAGTTCAAAGAAGGTATTTAAAATGCCCCTAAAATTCCACCTCCCAGAATTAGTTCTGGCATTTTGGTGTCCCTTCTCCTGGAGGTGGCTCTGCCTGCGTTCGTGGGTGGTGTTCTAGCCAGCCCTGGGTGTGCCCTTGCTGGCTGGCTCACCCGCAGGAACAGGTGCAGGAGCCGCCAGGGTGAGGAGTCAGCCTGGGAGTGAGCCGGGAACGTGCTGGCCAGGCCATTCCCTGGGTGTGGCCTTTCATGACTGGTTTTTTTTTACGTGAGTAAGCTTGCTCTTAAGTGCTGTTTTATCTTCTCCACTTTGCATTTAATAGAATGTTTATCTGTACTTGTCAGTAAACATCGATAGGCGTGGATTGTACTCCCTGTGTAGCATGCTATAGTACTATTATTAATTTAACCTGTTTCTGATGGGTCGATATTTGTTTTTTCTTCCCCCCCTAGCCCCAGATGGAGTCTCACTCTGTCTCCCAGGCTGGATTGCAGTGGTGCAACCTTCGCTCACTGCAAACTCTGCCTCCCAGGTTCAGGCGATTCTCCTGTCTCAGCATCCCTGTAGCTGAGACTACCGTCACCCTGTCGCTGAGATTATAGGTGCCCGCCACCACCCTCAGCTAATTTTTGTATTTTTAGTAGAGACGAGTTTCTCTACTAAACCCCAATCTTGACCTCTTGACCTCAGGTCATCTGCCCTCCTCGGCCTCCCGAAGTGCTGGGATTGCAGCTGTGAGCCACCACGCCTGGCCTATCTGATGGCGCATATTTGGATGACAGATTTTTAGGGCACATGGAGATAAACATCCCTGGACAGGGCATCCCTCTGAGCTTGTGAAGTTGCTGAGGCCCCGGAAATATGCCTGCTAGACTGCAGACATCAGAGGCCGGTTTCCGCCTCCCCAGTGACTGTGGCTGGGAAGATGTGGACTGTTCATCCTCCCAGCCTGGCTGCTGCCCCTGTGCAGGCTCCTGTCCTGGGTGGGTTTTGCATCTGGACAGTAGCCACCCCTAAAGAGGCAGTCAGTCACTTGTCTCCCACTGAAGCTTGAAGGGCATCTAACTCACCCAGTAAGCGCGGTCCAGGCCCTTTGACATGGTGTGTGTGATGGGGGTTGCTGTCTGGAGGGTTTACTCTTCAGCTGCTGGGGAGCAGGGGCGGATGCTTTGAGTTTCTGGCCTGCAAGTGGGAGAGTATTCCTGAAAACTTCCTCCTAGTTCTGAATTTTTTTTTTTTTTGAGACAGAGTTTTGCTCTTGTTGCCCAGGCTTGAGTGCAATGGCACAATCTCGGCTCACACAGCCTCTGCCTCTCAGGTTCAAGTGATTCTCTGCCCTCAGCCTCCAGAGTAGCTGGGATTACAGGCATGCACCTCCATGCCTGGCTAATTTTGTATTTTTAGTAGAGACAGGGTTTCTCCATGTTGGTCAGGCTGGTCTCAAACTCCCGACCTCAGGCGATCCAGCCACATCGGCCTTCCAAAATGATGGGATTACAGGTGTGAACCACCGTGCCCAGCCCTAGTTCTGAAGTTTTGTGGTGTATGTTCGGACTGTCTAGTAATTCCGTTCCCTGTGTGAAATATTTCCAGAACTTTCTGTCATCTGCAGATGCTTTGGGCATGACTTGCCATCCCACCCTGACGTCTGTCGTCCTCAGCCAGGATTGTGACTGCTCCTACCCACAGGGCTGCCCATCAGGGTTAAGCAGGCACTTTGGAGGCTTTGGTACAGGTTTACAGAGTTTTTAATGAGATTTTCTTGTTATTTGCATTTTCAGAGTGCCGCTGTTTGACACAGCTTGACCCCAGACAGAAACCCACACCTGCATTCTTCTGAGCACGTAACTGACCGCTCCTCATCCAGCACATGGACTTCAGTTTGTGAACTGCTTAATTGTTGTGCTTCTTTTTAAAGCTAGCAAAAAATTATTGCACCACACACTCTGGAATGACCTGTTAGCAGCATGCACTTCTCTGGAACAGCCTACTTCCTGGGCTTCCAGAGGCCGGGTACGTCCCTTGGCCACTGTGACCCGGCTGGGGCCCAGGAACCTGCTCTTCATGAAGTGCCCACCAGGCTCCTAGCTTGAGGTGAACTTGAGATTCTGTTAAGAACCGGATTTGAACGAGCGCAGCTCAGCCCAGGTGTGCTCAGGAACTGGCTTTGATCCACCTGGGTTTGTCTCTGATGCGGGGTGGGGAACTTTGCTTTCCAGACCTTTGGTGTCAGACACTGCCCCCTACCCGCCAGTGCTGATACAGCTTCTGGAAGTTTCCAAACCTTACCTTCTTATCTGCAAAAGAGAGATGGTGACAGTAATAGGTCCTAGCTCCTAGAGCAGCGGGAAGGGTTCCTGTAAGAAGCTGGCACCTGCCTGGGGTGTGATATGCTCAGGAGACAGCAGCTGCCGCCCCCACCGGCGCCTGCCACTGTTGCTGGTCTTGACCGCATTGTTGCTGGGTGACCTGAATTACCGTCTTCACAGCTCCCTCTCCTGAACCCAAGAAGGCGCTCGCCCTGATGGGGATGTGGATGCTCCCCTAGATGTTGTCTGCTTTGGGTGAAGCTAAGATTAGAGGCTTCCTGGTATCCAGAGTGAGCCGAGATGGTGGCCGGCGTGGTATAGCTCCTGGGGGTGGGCTGGGGAGGACTGGCTGGGCAGGGAGGATATGAGAGCCAGGCCATATGCCACTTCTGTCCAGTGCCCATGCTCAGGCTGCCCCATGGGTGACCTGCATTTGGGGAAGGAGCTGGGGCCCTGATTGACTCCACACTATTGGACCCATTGTTTAGTGGGCCTGTGACCTAAGGCCAGGAGTGAGTGTGGAAGGGGAGACCCCCTCCAGAGACCCATGTCCATCTTCTGTGTCTTCTGGACCTCTGGAACAGTCATGCAGAGCTGCAGCGGTGTGGTTGGCAGGGTCCAGGGGTGCTGAAGGACCCAGTGGGCAGAGCCCCAGAGAAGCCTTGTGCTGACTGCTGACAAGGTGGTGATGGGGACGAAGTGGCTGCTTGCTTGCATACTTTCCCATGGCCAGTCCACACTGAGATCTGGTTTTTTGCTGTTCTGGGGGGCATCTGTCACCCTGCCCCAGGAGATGGGTGTGCTCCATGGTCCTGTAGGCGGGGCTGGGGACCATTGCCCCAGTGCAGGAGAAAGCACTGTCTTGAGGTGGTGGGCCAGGCCATGTGCAGAGTGGCCGGGAGCTGGCCTGCGCCACGTGACCTTAAGTAGATTCCGTGCCTGTGCCTCACTCTCATCCTGCCTGTGATGAAGGGGCTGGTTTCTTGTGCTTCTGAGTTCCTGCAACTGGATGTCTATAGCCCTGAGATTCATGCAGGCTGCGATGGAGGATGTGTGCCTCCCCTCTGCTGCCCGCCTGGCACCCTCTCCAGTGGCTGGGGTGTGGCACTGGGCTCTCGGCAGGTCGTACGGGTCTTACCCTCGTCCCTCCGGTTCAGGTTCCCTGCAGGGACTATGTTTGGGCACTGCTGGGCAGCACTGAATGTGAGGCCCAGAAAGAAGCTGCATGGGCCTTGGCAGGGGCCGGCTGGAGCTGGTGGCCAGTGGTGGTCCTGAACTTGTGACCACTGAGAGGGTTGGGAAGAGCCTGCCCAGGAAATTGTTCAGTGCGGGGGCTATATCCCTCCATAACAGGTCAGCTGTGGTCAGACGGACAGCAGCATGCCCTCAGTGACACATGCCGGTGAGAAGGGCCTGGGGGTTGGAGCCAACGTCTTAGGTCAGCCCTAAGCCATCCACGCCTACAGAGCAGAGCCCACCCCTCAGAGCCAGGCCCACCCCTCAGAGCCAGGCGGGCCTTCGACTCTACTGGTGAGTGCATCCCTAGGGGAAATACGCCTCCTTCCTGGGCCCTACAAGAGACAGAGCAATGGCCAGGTAGCCCCTCCGCTGGAGCTCTCAGACCTGAAGATGACTGTGTGTGGGACAGTGAGTGACGATGACTCACCAGCTCTCCTCCCCATGTGTGACCCACCACGTTGCACACATTCTGAATCATGTGGAAGGTGACACACTGCTTGGAAAATGAGAACCCCCACATGCAGTGGAACTGGCTTCCTGCGGGAAGGACAGACATTAGCATGGGGCTCTGCGGGGCCAGAGACTCTTAGGCTTTGGCGCTTTGAAGTCAGCCCAGCTAAATTCCACTTGCAGGTGCTGCTGACCTGGGGGTGGAGAGGGGCTTCCAGGTGAATAGGACCAGGTTCCTGTTAGCAGTGCAGGTGAGGTCTGTTCCTATTCGGAGGCTGCAGAGTGAATCCTGAAATTCACTTGAATTACCTCACTTGACTACCTCAGTGGGGAATTCCTACCTGGGCTCTGTTCACACTGAGAGGACAGCAGAGGTCACCCACCAGGCCCCGGATGTCTCAGGGAGGCCGGGGCTGTGGTTTTCTGATACAAGCATCACACTGGGGTCACACTGCCTCCTTAGTCCATATGCATTTGACCCTCTTCCAGCATCAACAGCAATTTGGGGTAGGATGGACCTGAGTGACTGGCTGTGTCATTTTAGGCTGCCCCCCGCTTCTGACTTCCCAGGAAGGGAATTGAGGAGCTGCCTCACTTGGACTGGAAGTATCTGAAAGAGAGAAGAAGAAATATCAGTTCCCTTGCACTGCAAGGGAGGACGGATTTAGTGAGCTGAACTTGGGGATTGATTATAATTCATTAGAGAAGAGTGAATCAACCTCTGACCCAATACTGGACTCATGACATTCAGCGAGAGGGTCATTTGGTGATTTGAAAATAGATATTGATTGAAATTCTGGCCATCCACATGGGCAGTAATTGTCTTAGTGGCAAGGGAAGAACTCACTGGGGACAGGCTTAGGTCTTTGCAGGGAGCAGGTGTGGCCTGCAGTGTTTGCTTCTTACCATCATAGCCTGGTGTTGTGGTTGTCATGTTGTCTATTTTTTAGCACTTTCGTGACACTGGTCACCTGCCCATAGTGACCACTTGGTCCACTGTTGATGGGAAGTGAGTTGGCTTGGTTTGAATATGGTTAAGAAGTAGCAGAGTCTCAAAATAATGAGCTTAGTTGAAGTTGCTTCCTCTGATACTGAGGTCAGTACCTTAAACTCTGACCTTGAGATGGGAACAGACAGCCCCAGATGATGCAATGGCGAGCTTCCTGTTGTTTGCCACCAGGAGTGAGGCAAAGCTGGGGCCTTTGCAGAGCTCTGGCTGGAGCTTGGGGTTCTCTGGTGGGTTTGCCACGCTGGAGCTAAGGCTGGCAAAAGCCATGTCCTGGGGAGGAGGCCTGGATCGTGAGGGAGAGCCTCCTGGTGACTCAGGACTCCGCCGACTCTATTCTGGTTATGAGCTGTGGTCATGCTGGCCTAACTTTGTAATTGTAGTATATATATTTAAGGAATCACTAAAGATGAAAGCAAGGACAGTGGCATTTGGTGGTTTTGAGACTTAAAAAAGAAATTCCCACTTGGACTGGGGCCCGTCCTGAGGCATTTGGGCCTGCACCGTGGCAGAGCAGGGAGGCCTCTGTTGCCTTTGCAGCTGGACTGAGTCTGGGGGCAGCAGGGGAGGAAGATCCTGGCCTGGAGGAGGTCCAGTCCCCTGGAGAAACTGCATGTGCTCTCCCTGTGGACACTTGGTGGGGACCAGGATGCCTCTGGGTGCCAGGCACCTCCCCAGTCCACCCATAGTCCTGAACCAGCTCAGGGTTCCAGATGGTTCCGGCAGATTCTGCAATGTCTTCACCGCTGGCAGATGGCAAGGAGAAGGAGCCATTGTTTCTGAAGGACCTGTTTCTGCCCTGGTGTCCCTGGAGGAGGAAGGTGCTGGCCCAGGGCAGGTGGAGCCTCAGCACAGCTGGAGAGCACTGCACCAATCATGGTCCTAGGGTCACTGCAGGACCTGGAAGGGAGGGCGTCTCAGCTCTCTCAGTGGTTCTAGATGATTGTTGCATTTTTCTGAGCCCGTTTTTTCTCCTCCCAGCAGTGCCGTAAAACCTGTCTCCAGGGGGGCATGCTGGGGGAGGGGGGTGAATGAACAGCGGGTGGGGACACAGGGTTGAGCTTTTGGGATTCCTGCCCCCGATGTCGAGGCAACAGGCTTGTAGGTTGTCCTTGCCCAGGCCTCTCGAACACTGGGATTCAGTCAGGTCTCAGCTCTGACGGTTAGTGAGGAGGCCGCCAGGGAGCTGTGGACATGGGAGGCATGGGCCGCCCCTTCCCCGCTGTTAGGGCCATGTGCACTTCAAGGTGACTCACAGCCTGACCCTTGCCGAATCCAGTAGAACAGTCGCCTTCTCACCTTTGCCTTGTGGCGGATGTTTGTTATTCTTCCTGCTTACATTTTCCGTGAGTGAAGACCAGCTGAGGGGAGGCATCTGTTCCCAGAGGGCAGGCCTGAGGTTGCCCTGGCCTTCGAGCTGAGCCACAGTGGACAGCCAGGATTTCAGTGGGTGGGTGTTGGGGGTGGACTGGGGACATACCTGGCAGAGGCGGCACGGCTTGGGTGACACTGGGAAAGGCAGAAAATCTGGCAGGTGCAGGCCGGTTCTCAGTCCTGGCTGCTGGTCACATGGGCTGCTCTGAAACCAGACAGACCCTGGCCTCACTTGGGAGCTGCTAAATCGGAATATTTGGGGGGCTAGGACAAGATAGGTGGTGTATTCTCGATGTTCCACAGAAAGAGTGGAAAAGGCACATATATCGAGTTGTAGGGCTTCCTTTTAGGGCACTAGATTGGGGGCTGGGACCTGACTCTACAAGTCCTGGAGAGAAACAGGGGGCTTTGGAGCGAGAGAATAGTACGATGCAAGCTGCCTTGTAAGAAATAAGCATGACAGCTGGGTGTAGGGGGAAACGGGGGCCTGGGGCACAAGGGCTTTAAGAAGATGGGGCTTAGACTGTGGTCATTCCCTTACAGGTAGCGGAAGCCAGGTGGAGGCCTTACAGGAGGGATGGTGGTATGAACCATGAGTGTGAGGGAAGCAGGGGACATTGGGCAAGGTGGGGGGAGGACAGGAAGAGGGTGCCCAGGGGCCCAAAGCCAGGCAGCACCCGGTGAGGAAGGTGATTAGAAGGGTTTGAGAAGGGTCCTGATCAGAGAAAGGAAACACTCAGGAATTAAGGGGGCAGGGTTCTGAAGAAAGGGGCTTGAAGGAATTTGGAGTCAGGGGATGGAAGCATCTTGGATTTAAATCATTTCAGGCTCATTGAGCTGAGGTTAGCAGTAAAAGCTGATGTGGTGGTCATGGGCTTTAGAAAGAAACTTTAGATTTAGGCATAAATCACAGAGTTGAACCATTGTGGTTTGGGCCGCCATTATGGGGATAGTGCCAGTTTGTTGCTTGTTCGTAATATTGTGTTTAACATCCTTGCCTTACAAGCCCTTATTTGTGCAGTTTCGTCTCTGGTGGTAGGACTGTCTCCTGTCCTCTCCCAGGGAAGTAGCTGAGGGGAGGAGGAGGTGCTGAGGGAGTAGTGGAGGGAGGAGAGATGCTGGGGGAGTAGCCGGGGAAGGTGAACTACTGAGGGAGTAGCTGAGAAAGGGGAGGTGCTGAGGGAGTAGCTGAGGGAGAGGAGGTGCTGAGGGAGTAGCTGAGGGAGGGGAGGTGCTGAGGGAGTAGAGGAAGGAAAGGAGGTGCTGAGAGAGGGGAGATGCTGAGGGAGTACCTAAGGGAGTAGAGGTGCTGAGGGAATAGTGGAGGTGCTGAGGGAGTAGCGGAGGAAAGGGAGGTGCTGAGAGAGTAGTGGAGGAAAGGGAGGTGCTGAGAGAGTAGTGGAGGGAAGGGAGGTGCTGAGAGAGTAGTGGAGGGAAGGGAGGTGCTGAGGGAGTAGCTGAGGGAGGGGAGGTGCTGAGAGAGTAGCGGAGGGAGGGGAGGTGCTGAGAGAGTAGCGGAGGGAGGGGAGGTGCTGAGGGAGTAGCGGAGGGAAGGGAGGTGCTGAGGGAGTAGTGGAGGGAAGGGAGGTGCTGAGGGAGTAGCTGAGTGAGGGGAGGTGCTGAGAGAGTAGTGAAGGGAGGGGAGGTGCTGAGAGAGTAGTGGAGGGAAGGGAGGTGCTGAGGGAGTAGCTGAGGGAGGGGAGGTGCTGAGAGAGCAGTGGAGGGAGGGGAGGTGCTGAGGGAGTAGTGGAGGGAAGGGAGGTGCTGAGGGAGTAGTGGAGGGAGGGGAGGTGCTGAGGGAGTAGCTGAGGGAGAGGAGGTGCTAAGGGAGTAGTGGAGGGAAGGGAGGTGCTGAGGGAGTAGTGGAGGGAAGGGAGGTGCTGAGGGAGTAGCTGAGGGAGGGGAGGTGCTGAGGCAGTAGCTGAGGAATAGGAAGGGGCAGAGGCCTATTCTAGGTAACACAACTGGGACGTGGCATCATGGGAATCTAAACCAGGCAGGTTGGCCTCGCAGCTGGTACTGCAGCCACCACAATATACTTCCTCCACAGTTGGGGGAGAAATTAATAAGCAATTAAGGTTTCTAATAGGCTTGAAAGAAGCATAAAAAATGTTTGAGCTAGGTGACTTGTGTTTTATAGCAAAGACTGTATTACTTTGCAAAAATGATTTCAGCTCAACTGACTGGAAATTTTAGAAGAGAGTCAAATGAAAATAAATCATTCAAATTATGTGTGATTCTTTCCCTTCCCGGTACAAAGGAAGCAAACCTGTCAGTGTGATCAGCAGAAGCTCTGAGCCTCTGTTCAAGAAAGGCAAGACAATAACACATTGCTGGCAGTCTCTAAAAAGGTTATACAGGTTATAACGACTATTAAAGTAAGATCCCAGCACTTGTGTCTTCTGTACTAACGTTACTAAGAGGTTTCATCAAGATGGAAATTTCATCAACAGCAGACAGACATGATGGAGCCACAGGATCTCCCCTGAGACCATCTCCCAGTACCCTCTGTGTGGTGCCCAGACTTCTATAACATCACCGTGAATGTTCCCGACAGAAAAGGTTCTTGTCCAGGTAATGCTGGTGGTTAAAGAAAAATGAATTGTAAGTGGAATTACAATTGGAAAGGATCTGAATGTCCCACATTATCATATTTGATTATGTAATATTGCGCAGCCGGGACAGGCTGCTGAGGGCACCATATAAGAAACAGCGCGGGGGTGTGCACGTGTGGTGGGGCAGAAATACACAGGACCAGGATGCGACGCGCATGGGCTCTACCCCTCCAGCAGCCCGCAGGCTCCAGCCCGTTTCTTGGACTTCAGGTCCCACCTTCTATGTTACAGAGCCAGCAGGCCCCCGCAACACCTGCCCACCTGTGCGGTTGCTGTGGCCTGCCCTCCCCAAGCCAAAGACCAGGGACTGGGAGTCAACAGTCTTCGTCTGACTCACACCTTCACCCCACGCCCTCCAGAAGTGAGTGTTGAATAAATGAGTCAGAGTTTCTTAGAATGAGGAATTCCAACAAAATGCCAGTCAGACCAGAAACGTATGTCTGTCTGATGTTCTTGAAAATTTCCATTCTGGTGAAATCTTCCTCTTAAAGTTAGTACAGAAGACACCGTGCTGGGGTCTTATTTTAATCAGTGTTACAACCTGTATAACCTTTTTAGAGATACGTAGGAATGTGTTCTCTTGCCCTTCTTGAATTTTTCAAATTTTCTATAGTTAACTGTATTTTACTTTTGATATCAGACTTAAAATATTTTAGTTAGAAACCACGTGCTTAAGGAAAGAATTTGAATAGTTCTAAAGAATCCAAATCGTGAAAAATAAAGCACACTCATTTCACAGGTCAAATTCTCTTCATAGGCATCCCCTGCCAGCAGGTTCTTGATTAAATTGTGATCTTTGGAATTATCCTTCCGATGAACCTGTGTGTACACCCATTCACACACTCACACATGGCCATACACCATGTGCCTGCACAGATGGGAACATACCACACACGTTTTTGGGAACCCCAGTTTTACTGATCAGTGGATCTGGAGTGCCCTTACATACAATTGCAGCGTTATGCTTTTTAACAGTTGCATAATGTTCCATCCTCTGGAATGTACCATAATTTGTATACAAAAGTTCTATGCTATATCTGTGTGTACCCATGTACACAAACACACACACACACACTGATGGACTTCTGGGTGTCTTTGGAGTTTACCTGTTGAATAGCCTTGTACCAGTCATGTCACACACATGGGGTATATCCACACTGCATTCTTGGTAGAGAACTGCAGGGTCAGAGGTTCTGGAAATAGCTTTTTGGGAGATGTTGGCCTACAGGGCATGGGAACATGTCCTCCAGGCCCTCCCTGTGCACTTTGTAGCCAGCCTTAATCAGCTGCCCTGCTCAGCAGAGTGTAGTGGCATTGTGTTGTAATATGCGTGCCCACTCAGTCGGGGTGTGTGCTGGATTAACAATTTCAGTGGAGGGTCCCCCATTGCTCTTTGCCCCTGGAACTTCCTTACCTGCTTCTGGACCAGGATGAAGAGATTGAGCAGAAGAGGCTCACACCCCCCTCCCTGTCCACAGCCACAGCAGTGCTGCCTGTCTGTGTTCCTAAGCTCTGCTCCCAGGAGTCCATGGGGGCATCTTTGGACCTGAGCAAGCTCTGATCCCTTGTGTGTGCAGGAGGAGGCTGGTGGAGCCCCCAGTCCCTGGCAGTAGGGGACGTTTGATGTGCGAACAGCTGTACCCTGCTTGCTGTATCTCTCGGTCTTTGCTAGGCATGAGTAACTGGCTTCATTTCACAGGTGGTAAGAATGATAGTTAAAGCTTCCTAGTGCTTAAACAGCATCAGACACCTAGGAAAGCACAGGAAGCATTAACTATGATTAATAATGGATCCTTATAACACCTAAATGAGACAGGCACTATTAGTATGCCCACTTTTTTGTGAGGAAACAGAGGCTCAGAGAGGCTCAGTAACTTCCCCCAGGAACATACAGCTTGGGGAAGGTAGGACTGGAACCCAGCTTCCTCTGATTGTAGAGCCCCTTGCTCTTGCTTCAACCCACCTGTGTCTTGTCTGTGTGCTGAAGAACACCTGGTCCCTGCTTAGGGAGGATGCCCGGAAGGCGAGGTCATGTCTGCAGGATGGAGGCCAGATGAAGGCGCTACCTGTGGCTCTCTGGCTGCTGCCATCAGCGGCCACTAAATACCTGGGTGTTGGAGCCCCACACTCTCCTTCAGTATTGGGGGTGCACCAGGAGAGGGTGTGAAGGCCATGAGAGGGAAATGCTTTTCTCTCTTCTGATTAATTTCATTGCTTTTTGGTGAATGGGCCATTGGATTCTTTTTACCTGTGCTGTCAGGAGTGGGGAGGTGCGAGTTGAAACAGCAGGATGAGTAATTACATGAGAAGTGTGAGTTTGCATTCTTCAGCAGGGTAACTAATAACTGGGGGGTTTCATGCTGAGGAAGAAGCAGCAAACTGTGTTCGTGTAGAGTGAAAGCAATGTGGGGCCGGGGTATGGGCAGTTCACTAAGGAAGGAAGGATGTTCCCCTTTAGGAATCTTGGGGCTGGCAGCTGTTTTTGGAGGCTAGCTATGAACCCCAGCTGGGAAGCAGGGCACGAGGATGCCAGTGTTCAGGTGGAGTTGTTGGAGGCTGTTGAGATTAGACCCCAGACCTGCTGACATTTGTTGTTGGACGCTATAAAATTACCATGAATATGATACGTGTCATAAACCACAAGAGGAGCAGTTGTGAGTCTTTTTTATTCAAGTGAAAAAGACTTATTTCATTTCTAGAAAATAGAAGCTTTTCATTTGAAAATCCTTGATGTTCACATTATTTACCTAAACCTCTTATTTATTTATAAATCCCTGCCTTTTTTTTGCCTTGAACTGTTTCTGGCACAGTCCCCAGGTAGCCACTGTCCCCTCTGTCTCCTGTGTGACAGGAAAGCCTCGTGGGAACAAGTGATATGACACTTTGCAGGTGCCCACAACAGTGTGGGGTTCCCTCTTTGCTTGTCCAGCAGTTGTGTCCAAATGCCCAGCCCTGCCCTGGGAGTTTCAACAGGAAATATCGGTGTTAGGTCCTGGATAGATGCGGCCTTTTCCAGGATTCTCATAGCCGCTCCTGTGAACATACTTTTGCTTATAAAATTGGCTGTAAGAGGTATCCGCTGCTGGAGAGAAGACCCTAGAATCAGCCTCTGGAAGCTTCGCTGTGGTGGGGCCTGATGAATTGTGATTGTTTCTGATCCCTGTCCTGGTGGCTCCTTTGCTAACTCCAGGTGCCTGCTCCGGGTTCAGAGGATGTGTCGGCCCCCAGGGGTTAGGGGACTGGACGTTGTGTGCCTGAATGGCCGTGTTTAAGGTCCTGCTCCCTGGAGAGGCGTGTGCAGGGCATCTGTAGAGGAGGAAGCTGTCCGGTGAGGGGCCTGGGTGGGAGGGATGGGGGCTTTAAACCTGGGTTTCCAGGGAGAGCCGCCTCCTTCCCAGCTGGCTTCAAAAAAAGCCGTGGTCTTATAAGCTCTGAAAGCAAAAGGAAAACAACAAAAAAGAAACCCTCTGCACCACGGAATATGCTGGAGTCTGATTCTGAGGTTTATGTCGCTCCTGTATTAATAGAATCATGGAGGGATCAGGGTCGGCTCCGAATGTCTGTAGTCCTGCACATGGCTCTGGTTTTGTGATTCTGATTCTCTTGATCTAATTGTTGGTGCTGTTACTGCACCCTGCAGTCCCTATCTTGAGGCTGCTCTCCCACACTACAGAGGAGTGACAGCCACACTATGAAAATCTTGCCATACCACAGTGGACATCCTTCTGTTTGGCTGAAAACCAACTATCCAAAAATAAAGGAAGATGAAGAGCTCTTTGGTTCTTGTAATTATGCTACATGTGTTTCTGCTTTTTCCTTGTTTGCTTTATGAAGATAAATATTAAAGGATAAATATCTGGAGCTAATAGACAATTAGATGGTGGTTTTTGTTTCACGGGCTCTGCTAACTGAAATGACTTATTGTGCAAGAAAGTGCACCTGGTCGGGTCCTGGGGCTCATCTCCAGCACTGGGTGATGGGCTGGGCTGCACTTCCCCTCTGTTTGTGGGTGGGTGATTGCACAGCCCCTCCCTCCTGTCTGCCCCAGCGCTGTCTTCCCCAGCACGTACAAGCCAGGCAGATCCTGGGTTTAAGGAAGTCTAGAAGTTTTAGAAAACTCACAATAATTTGTTTTCAGTGCATTTCCAGGAACGTTGCTGAGTTTAAGTGGATGGACAGTTTAAGGGCTTAAACAGCCTTATTTCCTATTATTTCCACAGCAAAGATTTCTGAAGACGTCTTTCTAGAAGTGACTGGAAAATTTCAAGAGGCGTAAGATACAGGTAAAGCCACTTTATTCATGATTTGTAATTTCAATTGAGCAGAGTTGATAACGTGTAGAGGCCTCAGTTGGGTCTGGCAGGTGGTTGGTTGCTTGGTCTCTTAGTCCCTGTGTATCCCATGGGGCAAAGCTTCAGACTTGGCTGCCGTCCCTTGGGCTCAGCAGTGGGGAGGTGGGGGCTGGGCACCGGCAGGGATGGCCTGTCTCTGTTCCTGTCCTCCCACTGCTTGTCCCTGCTCCCGCTCCCCGTATCCTTCCCTGCTCTCTCGGCTTCTCCTCCTGCTGGGTCTTGGGCTTATGGCAGCTCTGTGGCTGATGGCCCCTGGCGTCCACACCAGAAAGCTTGCTTTCTTCTTTTGGAGGGTGCAGGGAGGTGGTTGGTAAGGTGTGGTGTAATGAGAGGGCTCTCCAGGTCACCCTTCTCAGATTTGGGCCATTTTTGTGATTAATCTTGATTTGGGCCCATTCCAAGCCAGGCATTTTCACTTTCAAAGGAGAGAGAAATAACCAGCTTAATTTGTAAAAACAAAAGTGAAACCCCCATTTTCTTCATCGTTTTCATATTACTCAAGTATGATGAATGGGCCCCACAAGGCTTTTGATTCTGCTGGCTTTTAAAGAGTCCTGCTGCCAGCGTAGATGGTCATGGTTCCTATGCCTGGGACCGTGATGAGAACACATCTTGCCAGTTTGATAGGGCGGCTTTAATTAGCACAGCGTTTCTGCTAGGGCGACAGCTCTTTCTGTGCTTACCGGCTAGATGTATTATCTGGTCCATTGGGATGGGAGCTCTGTTTTCTTACATTTGTTAGATCACTTTATTTATTAGGAATTGACACTTGTGTTACAAGTATTTTTTGTTAGTTTTTTTCCTTCCTTAAGTCACTTGTCTTTGAGTTTTGCTTTTTGTTAATCTCTTCATTAAAAAACATTTTGGAATCTTTAGCTATAAGGTAATTGAAAGTAGGGACAATTTTATCTACTCTGTGCTGTATTAAGTAGTAATAGAGTTCCAGTGTGAGAGCCCAGGGGGACTGGCTCCTTCTGTTAATTTTTACTTTGCTGTCACAAAAACCATGAAGCATATATGGGGAAAAGAAGCCACTTCTCATTTTTTATGTAAATTAAAAAGGGTCAAAGGTATGGCAAGAAATAGTCACCCAAGCCAAGAAATGGATTAGCATGTGAAAAATTGCATTACACACAGCTCCACACATTAATGTGGCAGGTTTCAATTATTGGTATACTGACAAGTATAGCATGGATGAAACATAGTCTCTTAATGGATTAAATTTTTTTTACAGAAGCGATATAAGAGTATGATTCATTTTTTAAAAAACAAAGAAAAATTGAGTTTCCTGGCTGTTGTCCTCCTCCTCCTCCTTAGAAGTGACCACTGTTAACAGTTGGCTGTCCACGTTCATGTGTATGCATCTGTGTGTTCTCGTGTGTGTTCTTGTGACTCTGTGTCTGATGTTTGTGCATGTTTATGTGTGTCCGTGGCTGTGTGTGTTGTGTGTACACTGATGCATCCTCTGTTGACAGAGGTGGGTTGTGCCTGGGGTGTTGTTGCTCTGCACCTGTCTTTGGTGTGTGCTGCGCTCACAGGCAGTCCGTGTGGACCGGCTTTAGTCTCTGTAACGGTGCTGTCTTCCTGGCCTGCCTGCTAAGCAGCCCCTCATTGAGGAGCATCCCCTCTGGTTGCACATGTTACTGTCGCAGCGCGGCAGGGTGGTCCTCCCACACGTTGTTTTGCAGGCCTGCAGCTGTGCACACATAGTTTGTCCGCAGGATTGCTGCCCAGGATTTGCCAGGGGGTCAGTGTGTGCAGACATCTGGATAGCTCAGAATTGCCCCCAGAAGTCCTTAACCCCACACCTTCCCAGCACTGGCTAGCAGCAGACTTTGAAATTTCAGCCTGCTTTGTGGACAATAAATGGGTATTTTATTTTAATTTACATTTGTTTTGTGGAGTTAAGCACCCTTGGAGTTATTTTTTATTTTATTTTTATTTATTTATTTGTTTATGTATTTGAGACAGAATCTTGCACTGTCTCCCAGGCTGGAGTGCAATGGCATGATCTCAGCTCACTGCAACCTCCGCCTCACAGGTACAAGCGATTCTCCTGCCTCATCCTTCCATGTAGCTGGGATTACAGGTGCCCACCACCACGCCCAGCTAATTTTTGGTATTTTTTTTTTTTTTTGAGACGGAGTTTCGCTCTTGTTACCCAGGCTGGAGTGCAATGGCGCGATCTCGGCTCACCGCAACCTCCGCCTCCTGGGTTCAGGCAATTCTCCTGCCTCAGCCTCCTGAGTAGCTGGGATTACAGGCACGCGCGACCATGCCCAGCTGATTTTTTGTAGTTTTAGTAGAGACGGAGTTTCACCATGTTGGCCAGGCTGGTCTCAAACTCCTGACCTTGTGATTCGCCTGCCTCGGCCTCCCAAAGTGCTGGGATTACAGACACGAGCCACCATGCCTGGCGGAGGTATTTCTGAAGGTAGGAAAGTTTTATAAGATAGGTGGAAAATTAAGAATACAAATAAAGTCCACTTAAAGCAAAACCCTTCTATATAGTAACTTTTATGTAATTTTGCCCTCCTTGCAGGCCAAGCTCTGGGGACTAAAGCACCAGCTTTAGTGTCATATCAAAGGCTCTAGCAGTGTAAATGGTGACCTTTGGCATTCTGAAGCATCTCTTCCGGCTGTGTTATATCTGGTGCTGAGCTCTGCTGGGTGCCAGTGGCCCCTGAACTGTCACTGTCTCAGTCAGCTCAGGCTGCACAAAGAAAATGTCATAGACTGGGTGACATAAAAACAGACATTTCTCCATTCTGGAGGCTCGGAAGTCCAAGTTCAAGGTGCTAGCAGATTTGGTGTCTGGTGAAAGCCCTCCTCCTGGTTCATAGACAGCGTCTTCTCACATGGTTGAGGGGTGAGGGGGCTCTCTGGGACTCAGAGTGTACACTGATGGGACACTAATCCCATTCATGAAGACTCCGCCCTCCTGACCCAGTCACCTCCCAAAGGCTCCCTCTCCAGAAACCATCACATTGGTGGTTAGCATTTCAACATCTGAATTTAGGGGTAATACAGACATTCAGACCGTAGTATCACCTTTGAAAGACATGACCCCAGGCATCCCTTTGGTGCTGGAGGGTGAACACAGTCCTCCCTGAGGGGCTGGACAACCACTTCCCAGTACAACCCCACAGTTTCCCCTGGAGCCAGGTCCAGTAGGGAGATGGTTGGCTCCCCTGGAGGTGGCAACAGGTCAACATTAGGTCAGTGGAAGATGATGATTTTATTTTTGCTAGCGCTAACCTGTTTGGGCCCAAGGATGCATGCACACACCACACACCCTCCAGAGAAGACAGTATTGTCTGTATCCAAGTCAGAAGAGTAGAGTGATGTTGCACAAGTGGCATGACAGTCTGCATCTCTGCCATGGTGGCTGCTGCTTAGAGGGGTCCCCACTCTTCCTCTGAAGGGCCCTCTTCCTGCTGCCACTGGGTATGCATCCTTATAGCACTTGCCCTGCCGTCATTGCTGATAGGTGTGTCCTTCACTCCCACCGCCCTCTCTTCCTGGGTTTCCCGTTCTGTACATGCTGCACCCAGGGCTTTGGGAAGTGGGTGAGGTTAGAGCATGTCTGAGACATTCTGGCTGTGGCTTGCTTGCCCCTGCAGGGATGTGGCTTGAGGATGAAGTGGACCGGACCTGGCAGCTGCCCTGCTGGGTATGTCCAGTCCAACACAGGTCCAGGGCCAAGCATGTCCCTGCAGAGCTGGAGCGCTGGTCTCCAGGGATCCACTTTAAATTCTAGGAAAACTGAAGTTGGAACAATAAGCTGTTTGTTATGCTTGTGACCTGAACAGATCCTGAAACCCATTCCTGATTCCTAATGGGATAAGGCCATTTTTATCCTCAGTTTGCAAGGTGGTGACATCAGCACCCTAACTGGAGGTGGGAGAGGGGTTTCTGGGGGCAGAGGATGTCCCGGGGTAGGGATGCTAGGTGGCTAGGCACTGGCAGGGCATGGTTGGGGAGGGCAGTGGTGTCTTCTGTTCCTTAGCACTTGGCTGCCTGCTTCCAGCTGGGGGGAAAGATGTGGTAAGTGCTTGTCCTCCACTGTCCTCGTTGCAGGGCCTGGAGAGGCTCTAAGCTTTACCTGCCCCATCTGGGCAAACCCCTGAGATAAGAAATAAGCCAGAACATGCCTCCCCAGGCAGTGTTTGCAGTGAGCTCAGGGGTCCAGGTAATGACTCCCTATGTTACATTGGCCAGTCCACAGCTGTCACTAGCGATCCTTTTTCAGTTTCCCTGGGACACCAGCCAGGGCATTTTAATGCCAGTGTTACATCCTGTTGCTGGCAGAAGCACTGACACCTTCTGTGTGGTAGTGACGGGTGTCCCTTCTGTAATCCGCCCTAGCTGCCAGACAGCTGATCCCAGGAAGGAGCCGAGACATGGGTGGTTGGACAGTCCCCAGACGGCTTTTTGGTCCATGGTTTTTGCCTTACAGGGCACTTGGCAGCAGTCACTATTCACATCTAAGATGCAACATTAGGTCAGAATGTGTGTGCTGCAATGGTGACACATGCACAGATGCACACATACATGTCTGCATACACAGATGCATGTATGTGTGCATATTGCTGTGCACACATACACACATGTGTATGCATAAACATACATACAGATATGTGTACACAAACATGCACAGGTGCACACATACATTATGCATCCACATACACAGATGCCAATGCTACACATATGTGTACACATGCAGAGATCAAGCAGATGCACATGCACACACAGGTGTACATGTGTATGTCCGCACATGCATGTGTATGTACACATGCAGAGATTCAAGCAGATGCAGATGCACATACACAGATGCGTATATGTATGCATGTGCAGACACGCAGACATACACATGTAGATAACACACCTGTACAGAGGTATACAAATTACAAACATGGATAGGTGCACATACCTCTGTGTGTTCACGTACACACATGCAGAAATACAGATGCACATGCATGCACATGAACAGATGCATACACACAGATGTATAAACATCCACATATATGTACACCCACACAGACATATGCACAGTGGTTGCTGGGTACTCCCATTTTCTCTGCTGTGACCTCCTCCCTTGATTTGAAGTCCCCTGGGGGTGGGAGAGCTGCCATCTGACAAGTACTGACAGGCAGGAGTGTGGGGCTTAGAGCTCCCTTGGAGTTCCATTCTGCTGACATTTAAAGTGGGCTCGTGCACCCTCATGAACAGCCCCAATTACATATAAGTAATGGGAGTGACATTTCATAACCCTGTCTTTCTAATGGGCTTCTGTGTCAAGTCGTTCTTTCTGAATGGGAAGGGCAGCAATTTCACACTGTCAGGGCAAAATGCACATGCATACGGCTCAGCTCCCAGCAGGATGCCATTGCTTCTCAGAAATGGTGAAGAAAGCCAGCAAAATGGGCTTTTTCTCTTTTTGTTTTAATTTAACAATTTAGAGTGAGGTCTTTAATGTAACACCCATCAGTGATTATGGAGCCACTGTTCTGAAAGAACTCGCGGGGCTGGCAGATCTGTGTGAGTGTGGTGTGTGCTTTGCTTAAAGCAGTTTCTAAATTATATGAAACAATGCATTTTGCTGAAAAAGGAAAAAAAATCAAACCCCTCCAATGTCACAAAGAAAATGCTCAGCCCCTCCCCCTCCCCAGGAGGAGGAGTGTGTGGTGTGGACCTTCTATCCTGACCTTTGGCTATTCATGTGGATTGTTTTAAAGGCCATTTGAGAAAAGCAGCTAGGTCTGATCTAGGCCCTCGAGAATCTGGTGTCTGCTGATGAGGTCAATACGCTGCAGACCTGGATAGAAATCCATGCCAGGGAGCCTGGTGTCAGTCATTGTTGTCAGGGCAGCTTCTGGGAGCCAGGTGGGTGTGTCCATGCCCTGCTGAGCGCCTACATGGCAGCATCTGGAAAAGAAAAAGGTTTTTTCCTTCCAACATAACCAGTTTGAGTAACCACATAAATGACCCCAGTCCTAACAGCCCTTTGTAACCGTTTAAAGCCACCCAGGAGACAGAACCTGCTGGCTTCCACTGGGGCACCTGCTGACGTTTCTGGAAAACCTTCTCTTGGGCACATTCATTCGTTCAGGAATGGCTTAGCCATCCCTGGGTTTGGTTGTGGATACTATGGCAAGATTTGTTTTAAATGTCTCTTCACTGGCGATTTTGTTTTGTGGGACTTTCGGCTCTTGGCAGCTTTCCTTCGTCCCCTCCAGGTCTGGCCCCGGTCTTCTCACTGGGATGTTTGTGTGTCTCCTGCTCTGCCCCAGCTAAGTCAGGGAGGCATTTTCAGGTCCTTAGGCCAAGTGCTGTGAAAACAGTAGAGCAAGGGGGGGGTGGAGTGTGGGGGTCAGGGGAGGAGAAGTGACTGTGGGATGGAGCCAGCCGCCAGCAGCTCCTGGGGGAAGAACAGTCTGGAAGGGGGAGCAGCAGGCACCAAGGCTGTGAGGCAGCCTGGGAGGGGTGGGGTGGAGTGGGGGCACTGGCCACACTAGGAGCCGGCATTCTGCATTAAATCCGGTGCCACTGCCCAGCACTCGGCTTTGTGGGGAACAATAATCCTATTTTTACAACGTGTTTGAGCCCCCAAATGTGGCCGCTCTCGGGACCCAGGCTCTGCACAGAGGCAGCTCACTCTTCCCGTCCTTGGGAGCCTACCTTCAGGGGTTTCTGTCTTCTGCTTCTGGATCCACTGGGCTGCTATCCCCAGGCTGCGAGGAACCAGAACATGGATGTCTCTTTAAGGTTAATTCATTTTACGAAAGTAATTAATGCATGTAATAATAAAGTGAAATAGTTCTTATTTAACTTGAGAGAAGCAGCACTTGCTTGTCTGTCCCTTTGTCCCTTCCCTGCTGCCCTGAGATGGTGAGTTTCAACTATTTTAGCCATTTGGTATATTTCTTCAAACTAGATACACCTACATTTCTTGACTTTTCCATCTTAGATGGTGTATTATGATGGAAGACAGGATTGTGTTCTCTGACTCTTGTCCCCTCCCCTTCCTCTCTTTTCCCCCCAGACCCCCAACGGAGTTAGTTGTAATTTTTCTTATGGGGGCTGTGCAACTGCACAGTGATAAGTACACTCTGGTTACATTTCCATTCATAGGTCACTCTTGCTCCCCCTGGGGTTAATAACTGCTTCATTTTCTAATCTGTGTATCTGTTTTAATTCATCTTCAGACTCTTTGTAAGAGCCTTAAAATGCATTTCTGAGAACAAAGCCGCAGATGCAATCAGTAACCCATCCTGGCTTCTCCTGCTCCGCCCCATTGGAGCCTCTGCCTGCTCCCCAGCCCCTGCTTTCTCTGCCTCCCCTCGACTCACTTTCTAAGAAAGAAGACCTGGGAAGCAGCTCCCTTGTTTTGGTGGAGCAAATCCTGCGGTAGCTTTCTGAAAAAGAATCTGAGGGAGGTAAGACATTTGAGAACATGTAGGTTTGAAGCAGTGTTCTGCACATACTCATGCTGGTTGAAAATTTGACTGGATGAGGAATTCTAGGTATGAAGTCATCTTCCCTGGGATTCAGAGGCATTGCTTTGCAGCCTCCAGTGGGGCACTCAGAGGTAATTTCATTGTGGCCTGTTTCTTTCTGGGAGCCTCGTGTCTTCCTTTGATCTCTTAGGATTCTCATATTTCTGTATGATGTGTCTGGTGTGGGCGGGTTTTCATTCACTGTGCTCCTGGGCACTGTCGTTCTGAAAGCTCAGGTCCTTCTGTTCTAGGTATTTTCTTTTTATTACTGCTTTATTCCTCTTGTTTTGTGTGGAGTTCCTGCCAGTTCCATGTGGGACTCCTCAATGGATTCTCCAGTTGTCTGTTCACCGTGTTTCCATCGCTCCTACATATTTAACTTCTAGGAAACCTCGTTAGTTTACTTTCCAGTCTTTCATTTCTTTCATCACATTTTCACTTGTAAGCTCTTGCTTCCATTTTCCAGATTGTGTTTCTTTGTGACTTCTTCCAGGCCCTGGCTCAACTCTGGTCTGAAAATCAAAACAGCACCGGTGGTGTGTGAGAGATCTGGTGGTCAGCACAGCCGCTGTTAGAAATTAAATACATGGACTTCAAGTGAAACAAATTGTATTTTAAAAGGTAAAGTGCTCAGAGCGCATTCCCTTCTAGTATTGTGTGCATGCTGCTGTTATCTGTGTGGCTGTGGTTACTCGCCTCTTGTATCCGAGTGGCAGTACTGTGTGCTGGGTGCTGCTCTGCACCTCGCCCCGGCTCAGCAGCAACATGCTGGGAGCTTGAATGCAGCATTTACACCACGGAAATCGGCGTGTGCTGCGAGCTGGGCACCCCCACCCCCACCGCTCACCCCACTCTCCACCCCACCGCCCACCCTGTTGTTACTGCTTGCCAGCACACCATTGGTTACTACTTACCTATGAATAGATTCCCAAGTCACCTCCTTCTTCCATCTTTACCCTTAAAGTTCATATCCTTTTAGAGTCATTTCACTGGGTTTCCAGAGAGAGTTGAGATAAATCTGTGTTCTAGACACCAGTTTCCAAAGAGAGAAATCCTCTCCTGGCTCTGGACTCAGCCTGGGCTGACCACAGCCTGCTTATTGGGACGCCAAGAGGACCTAGGTAAGAATTAGATCCTCTGCAAACCATATCCCTCCAACAGGGACCCAGCATCTTTGGCATTTGACCCTAAAGGAACCGGGCCCTGTAGGCCTTGCGTCTCTGCTCCCAGCCCCTGGTGTGGGCATTCACCTCCTTCATGTGTCCATGCCATGAACCCTCACAGAGGCTTCTTTTGTAACTGGCAAGGAACTCCTAGACTATTCCTTGTTGTTACTGATTTTAATAGACTTTATTTTTCAGAGCAGTTTTAGGTTCTTAGAAAAATTGAGAGGAACGTGCAGAGATTTCCCATATGCGCCTTCCCCACACATGCACAGCCCCCTCAAGAGCGGCGCCTTTGCTGCAGTCAGTGAACCTGCACAGGTGCCTCATCACCCCACACCTGTACCGGACATTAGGATCACCAGTCGGTGTATGTTCTGTAGGCTTGGACAAATGCAGAACTGACATGTGTCCACCATGGTAGTATCCCTGCCAGAGTAGTTTCCCTGCCAGAGTAGTTTCCCTGCCCTGAAAATGCTGTATTCCACTTCCTCATCCCTCTCTCCTGGGATGAGGAGAGAACCCTGGGAACCACTGATCTCTCTACTGTCTTCATGGTTTTGCCTTTCCCAGTGTGTCCTATAGGCGGAATCATGCAGTATGTACTTTTAGAGACTGGCTTCTTTCACTTTAATGATAAGCTTTTAAAGTTCCTCCAGGGAGGAACTTTTTGTGGCTTAACGGCTCATTTATTTTTCATGCCGAGTAACATTCCCTGTCTGTATGTAGCGGTTTGTGTGTCCACTCGCCTGCCCCTTGGCTGCCATCACTCACTTCCTGTGTGGCTGCAGGTTTTATCTTTGCAGGCTCTGCATCTGTCTTCAGAGCACCTTCTCCCATCCATGGCAGCTCATCGCCGTTTCTTTAGCGTCGGTGGACCTTTGCCCATCTGGGGGACACACCCTGGGAGGGTTGCTTCTGCTGTGTCCTTGCTGTGGACGGCTTGGCTTTGGCTGGGACCTGGGGCCGGGTGTGCCTTGGAGGAGCCAATGTCAGTTCATTGGGCTTCACTGCGCTGTGACTGCAGCACTTGGACCAGGCCACTGGTGTCCTTGCTGCATGCATGACTAGAACCCTCTCTGAGGCCCTGCCTGCTGCAGGCCAGCCTCCTCCTCCTCCTCTTCCTCCTCTGGTGGTGTGGGAGCCAGCGTGAAGTCTCCCACTATTTGAGTGGGCAGTTTTCTTCTGCTGGAAGGGCTGGGGCAGGGTGGGCACGTTGTCACTTCTGGCTCTCACTGGCGGTGTGATGTCTGTCACATGGAAGGGGAGAAAGAACACACACCTAAAATGCCAGGAGACCATTGGTCCAAAAGGAGGGGTAGACAGTTTTTAATGAGAGCTTTTCTCTTGAGGGACTGCTTATAGCTTGTCACCACTATTACCTTCCTTTCCTATGTCTGTCACTGCATCCATGAGAACCAAGAAGAGCAAGGGCAGTAGGACCCTGCAGGGCTGTGGGATGTTTCTGGGTGCCAGACCCCGGGCTGGTTGCTTCCATGCAGCCCTACGCCAGGGTGTGGGTTCGGGGCCAGGGCTGCTTTGTTAGAGCAGGAGTTCCATTCGTATTTGTCAGAGCAATAAACGTTATTGTTAGCAGATGCTAATTGATTCATTATATATTAATATGATTATCTGCTAAATAATCATTTGGCAGATAATTCTCAGAACAACTTCATAGGCCAGTTGGTTCTTCTGTTTTACAGACAAAAAGTGACACCATTACCTCAAGGAACCGCAATTGTGCCTGTAATTCAGAAGACCCGAACCTATAATTTCTTGAGTTTTCTTCAGTGGGAGCCTGTGTAGAAAGCATTAATGGTTTGGGAGCTCAAAGCAGAGCAACTTTTGGGAGCCATTGCTAACTACCGATCAGTCATACAGAGGAAAAGCCTCTTAGATAGATGAATGAGACTGTGCGGTGGGATTTAGACCGGCGACTTCAGAACAGACACATCTGGATATGTCAGCAGAGACAGCCATCACACAGCCTCGCGGAGGGGCTGAGCCCTGTGTGTTCAGGTGCAGCCAGGACAGTGCAGTGGGGGGAGCATGGACGAGGAGAGGTGGATGGAGATGGAGTAGGGTTGTCCATGGCCTTGCTGGCCATGATGAAAAATGTGGGCCTTATTCTGAGTGATGAGAAGGTGTTGAAACATTTCACATGGGGAAATGATATGACCTGATTTATGATAACAGCATTAGCAGTGGATTGGAGGGAGATTGTGTTAGTTTGGAATGATATTTGTTGGTAACAAAAATCTGCAAACAAGTAATTTAAAGAGATTAATGCTTTTATTAGCAAGTCTGAATAGAGCCAATATCAGTTCATTGGGTTTCACTGGGCTGGGACTTAATAGACTTGCTACCAAATAGCAGAAAGCAAGTACAAAGTCTCCATTATGTTATCAGGGTCTCACAGGCTCTTGTGGGTTTCCACTTGGCCATTCTTAGAACGAGACTCTTATCTTCTTGGTCACAGGATGGCTGCCAGAGCTCCAGCCATCAAATTCTAGTTCCAGGCAGCAATAGGAGGAAGGACAGAGGGAATTGCTAGCTGCATCAGCCTCCTTTAAAGAGCTTTCCTGGAATTGCCGTCTAATAAATTCCACTTACAATTCTTTGGCCAGAACTGCCACCAGAGAAGCTGGGAGATGTAGTGAGCTGGGCACACTGCCAACCCAAGTAACCTTGGGATTTTGTTAGTGAGAATGCAGGAACATGGTTGCTGGGGCAGGAAGCCAATGATCTCTACCACGGAAGCAAGAGCAGAAGCAAAGTAAGGGAGTAGGAGGCTGTAGGAGAGGCCAGGATGAGAGGTGAGCATTGCTCAGATCTGAGTGATGGTGGAGATGGATAGGAGACAAGCCGCAGACATATTTGAGGCTGAGCAGCAGCACCATCTACGGAATGGGGGTGGGGTTAGAGGTAGATGGCGTCGGCCTCTGACTGCTGGCGCTGTTTTTAGGTGGGGGACGTGGACTGTAGGAATTGTCTGGAAGCAGAGTGAGGTTCCGTTTCAGCTGTGTCTGGCTGGGGTGTGAAGGTGGCTTGTGGAGGTGGTGGGGTGAAGTGGGGTTCTGGAGTCTGGAGCTCAGGGGTGTGGTTGTTCCGTGACCCCCACAGGACTCCTGGATAGAAGCGGGAGCAAGGGACTCAGGGATCCCAGGTTGCTGTTTTCAGTGAACTTTTTACAGAAGTATAATGTTAAAGTGCCCAATCACTGGGTGCCCAGCTCAGGACATTCTCACAGAGTGAACCTGGGGCAGCTGGCCCCAGATCAAGGTGCTAGAGCCCCTTGGGCCAGTCCTGTGGCGGGTTAGGCTGTGGGGCCCAGCAAAGGCACACCAGGACAGTAGCCATGCAGTCATGAGAGGATGCTGGGGACATGAGAGATGGGGCCGGAAGGCCTGTGCACACCTCCCCCACTGCCAGCCCCACAGTTTCACTCAGCAGCATTAAGCCTGTTGTTTTACTAAGGGCTGCTTCTTACTGGGCAAACCAGAGTGAGTCACCGTCGTTTCTATGAGGCACAGACTTCTTTAGGTAAGACCAGAAGAGCTAGCAGGGTCCCATTTGGGGCAGAGGTCAGACACTCCTGCATGGTGAGGCCTCACGTGTGTGTTTGTATGGGTGTACATCTATGCATGTGTGTGCACTCACATGTACATCTTAGCTCTTTCTGCAGCCTCTCGTTTTTCTGGCTGTTTTCTTACTGAGCATTACAAAGGCAGAGTCTCTAAGGGAAACTGAAACCCGAGTTCCTTCATTTTCATCTCGTTACCAGCTGGACACAGCAGCCGCACCGGAAGGAAGCTGGGCAGCCAGCGGCCGTGTGTGTCTGCCAGGTACCCCACACTGCGCTTAGGACCCCTCCATGTGTCTGTCCTGCGTTCTGGGCTGGGAGCTGGAGGAGTGGGAAGCACTGGGTCCTGAAGACCTGACCTCACCTTCCTGTGTCCATGTGGGCTGTCCACTTCTAAGACCCTCTTTTCCCCCGCCACCCTCCCTGTTCCTCAGCAGATGGACCCAGGTAGGGACCCAGGGCAGGCAGAGGGGCTGTAGGGCAGTGAGAAGCAGGTCGTCGCCCACCACGGGTCCTGACTGTTCTTTCTCATTTCCTTCCAGCATTTCTTGAGGCCCTAAAGAAGTATCAAGGGGACTTTGACATTGCGGTGGTGAGAGCGGCCCCTCCTCACCTGGAGAACTGGGAAATGTGGATTCTCAGGGACCACGTCGCTCACCAGCTCCAGGCTGTGCTGTTTGCTCTGGTCCTGGGGCGCTGAGTCGCATCCTCAATAGCACACTTGCCTGGCCACTTGCTGCGTGAGCCTTTGTGGCTAGAGGCCCTGGGGCTGCCCCTACCTGATGAAGATGCGCACCCCCATTAGGGGGCTGCTCACGGCCCTTGCACTGGTGTTTGGGACAGCGATGGCATTTGCACCCATGCCCCGGATCACCTGGGAGCACAGAGGTGAGCGATAAAGCCTGCAAGGGTGCTGATAGCATGGGACGGGGACCTCACTCCCTGGGGTGCTGAGGTGGGTGGCTGGGGATAGGACAGGGACCCCACTTCCTGAGATGCTGAGGCAAGTGGCTGGGGACAGGATGGGAACCACACTTCCTAGGATGTTGAGACGGGTAGCTGGGGATGGATGGGGACCCCACTGCCCGGGATGCTGAGGTGGGTGACTGGAGATGGGACAGGGACTCTACTTCCTGGGATCCTGAGGATGAGATGACGACCCTGCTGCCTGGGATGCTGAGGCAGATGACTGAGGATGCTGGCATGTGGTCTGCTGCATTCTCTGCTCTGAGAACTTCTGTCTGAGCAGGCAGGCCTACGCAGCTGATTTGAGAAGAGGCTGTGACTGCTGTAGATACTCAGCAGGCCTCGTGCAGACCTCCTGATTTGTTTTCTGAATTTGGGGACCCCTGACAGGAAGCTTCCCTCCCTCATACCTGGTGATGTTTGAGGTGTGCTGCTGAAGCACTCGCCCCTCGGAGCGTCTGCCCCAGGCGCCTGAGCACCGTGAGGCATCATGAGGACGCTGGTCCTGCGTGCAGCTGAGCCTCATGCCAGCTGCTTTGCTTTGCTGCTATTTAGTTTTTGTTTTAGTTATTTCTTCTCTTCAGGGATGTGTCTGGGGACCTGGGTTTCTGACTCAGTGAATTGAGAGCGCACTCCCTGGGTCTTGAGCAAGGTGTTGCTTGCAGGTGGCTGAGAGCTGTCAGCATTATAGGCTGTCGTTGTGCCAGGAGAAAACCTGCTGCCTGCGCACATCTCCATTTCACACGGAAAACTTAGAACAGAAAGCGTGAACACCTGACTCTCTTTGTGTTTTCTTGAAGTCAGGATCTGGCTCTGATGCCCAGGCTAGAATGCAGTGGGACAATCATAGCTTACTGCAGCCTCGATCTCCTGGACTCAAGAAATCCTCCCACCTTGGCCTCCCAAAGTGCTGGGGTTACAGGCACCCAACACTACACCTGGACCACCTCACTCTTAAATAAGGCAGACTCTTGGTAATATGTAAAAACCAAGGTCATCATGCTCATGTTGATGCCAGGACAGTTGAAAAGAAGAAACAGGTCCTAAAAATGTAATGCTGATACATTTATATTCTTCTTAAGCAGTTATTGCTCAAGTCTTCATATTCCTAAGTAGCTGTCGATACAGTAACCTAATAAGCAGAGAGATGTCACTTGTTTCTCTGGTCTGTAAGTTTGTGGTGGTGGTCACTAAGAACTGCATGGGTTGATGGATATATTCTCCAAAATCAGTTTTGTAAAGATTTTGAAGTAAAACATTCTTTTCCTGAATGAGAAAATCCTAAATCATTATATTCTCTGTACACCTAATCTGTGGATGACTAAAGGCATGCAGACCAGAGCCCGGTGGGCAGAGGGTGGGAGCTGTTACAGGAAGCATCTGGCAGAACAGGGTTTGGGACCCTGTGGGATCCAAGGGAGCAAGAAGGGACGTCTGACTCATAGCCTCAAAGTGAGCACACCAGCTCCCGGCTCGAGCTTTAGGGCGGTGAGTGGGTCCCGTGTTCACACTTGCTGGCCACGTTGTGGGGCTGCCATTGACTGAGGCCGAACTCCATTGCAGCAATACCTATTGCAGCAGCGCACGGCCCTTGAGACATGACTGCACCCAGATGTGCTCATTGTCACTGAGACAGGGACCCAGGATGTGCCCAGGCTTAAAAATGCTTCCGTTGCTCTTCTCTTCCTCCCACTCTGACCCTGCCCTTGCATCCCACAGAGGTGCATCTCTTGCAGTTTCACGAGCCAGACATCTACAACTATTCAGCCTTGCTGCTGAGCGAGGACCAGGACACCTTGTACATAGGCGCCCGGGAGGCGATCTTCGCTGTGAACTCACTCAATGTCTCTGAGAAGCAGCACGAGGTACGTCCTGGGCTCCCCTGTGTGTCCACACAGCCCGGCTTGAGTGGGGAGCCTCTCTTGGCCCCACTGCATGGCTGAGGGCTGACTCACCTGGAGCTTCCGTCCTGTAGCTGCCACCGTGCAGCGCCATCTTTGGGTGTCCACCATCAGCTCACCCGGAGACCACTCTTTTCATTTTTTGTTTTTGAACTTTTTATTATGGAAAAAAATCTCAAACATACCTGTGAGTAGAGACAGCTGTGCCATGAGCCCTGTACCCACTGCAGCTTGTGCAAGGCCAGGTGTTTGGTCCTGCCCACAGTGCCCGCCACTTCCTGGGGCATTGAGGCAGACCCGATACCACACTCTTCATCTGGGTATGTCTTACTGGAAAGGGCTGCTTGTCCTGCAGATAACCAGAAATCGCATCTCCAAAATTTACGTCGTCACACATTCACAGATTTCACTGACCCTTTCGTAGATGATGCTTGTTTAGCTTGTTCAGATCAAACGCTTAGTCTGCTTCGGGTTGCAACCAGGCTGTTCCCGTCCATTGCAGCTGGTCACCTGTCCGTTCAGCCTCCCCTTCTAGGAGCCAGCCTCGGTTTCCTTCCTGAGAAAGCCACTCTGCACAGCCCATCCTGTGTCCCAGCCTTCACATTGCTTTCGAGTCACCACAGTGTCTTTAAACATTTTTAAAAATCAAATCAAATTTAAAATTTGATTGTAGCTCACTGCAGCCTCACACTCCTGGGCTCAAGCGATCCTCCTGTCTCGGCCTCCTGAGTAGCTGGGACTGTAAGCCCGTGCACCACACCTAGCTCCATTCACGGTGTCTTTAGCATGCGTCTCTGTCTTCACATCCCCAGCGGGGCATCAGGTCCAGGCTCACCACACTTGGGACCGTGAGGGGCGGGCTTGTCCATGGAGGCAGGTGTTACTCCTCCTGAACCTCAGTGGCCTTTCACCATTGAAGCCTAGATACTCTTCTCATCAAAGACTGCTAAACGCAATGTTCTGATTCTACCCCTCTTTTTCCACTTGTTAGCTGGAAATCGTATACAAGAGGAAATGCCCATTACCGGCTCTTTTGGTCCGTAGAGGTCCCAGTTCCTTTGGGAAATGCAGAATCGATGCTTGGAATCTTTGCCTTTGTTTACCGGTTTTCAGAATAATGAGTTAACGAGTCAGTTTCCCCTCTAAAGGGCAAGAGTGAGTTTTTTAAATTGATTTTTAGTGTCACAATGAACTCATGGATTTAAACATATTTGCTGTGCTTTGACCCATCACAGTGAAATCCCTGCCGCATGCTCAAATTGTCATGTCCACGGCCAGCGGCAGCCTGTGTGGGTTGGCTCCTGAGACCTCACGGTGTGGGGTAGTTTCCTTTCTCTCTGGAATCTGTTCCAGGTTCATGTTGGACATTTTCCGCCCAGATCTCTTTTTGTTTTCATCTCCAGGGTCTAGCTTATTTCTCAATTTTGGTTTGACACATAAATGGGCTTCTGAGCATTATGCTCTGAAAAAAAAGTATTCAGCTGGGTGCAGTGGCTCACGCATGTATTTCCAACACTAGGAGGCCATAGTAGGTGGATTGCTTGAGCTCAGGAGTTCGAGACCAGCCTGGACAACATGGCGAAACCCTGTCTCTACAAAAACTACAAAAAATAGCCAGGTGTGATGGCTTAGGTCTTGGGAGTCTGAGTTGCTTGGGGGTCTGAGGTGCTTGGGAGTCTGAGGCAGCAGCAGGATCACTTGAGCCCAGGAGGTCAAGGCTGCAGTGAGCCGAGATCATGCCACTGCAGTCCAGCCTGGGCAAGAGCGCGAGACTTTGTCTCAAAACACAAAAACAAAGTATTTAGCACTGTGACGCACTCTGAGCAGAAGGTTGTGGTGGTCTCACCCCACTCCGCTCTTACTCTTGTCGTGTCTGTTAAATTCTCCCCCTCCGAGCGCCTTTCTGACCATGCAGGCTCACTCTCAGTTGTGTGGGAATTGTGGACAGTGTGTTTGTGCTGGCCCCACGGGTAGTCAGTGAGAGCCAGCCATTGCTCTGTGAATGACACCATGGTGGTCCCTCGGGGTGGGGGAGAGGCTTGGGGACCTCTTAAACTTAAAAAATAAAGGCACCCCAGCCAAGCATCCGTGAAAATCGTAATCAAGGGCCTGTTGAAGTGCACGTTCCCTTGTCCCTTAATGCAAGTTGATGAAATCATCTGTACTTTAAATGCTGAAGGAAGTTGCTATTTTAAATGACACTCTGTTCTGCTTTTGTGTGTCCTGATCAGGACTTCCATTTCCATGAAAAGACATTCTCTTGGTACTGTGTCTGCTGCCTGGGTGCTGTGCAGGCAGCACTGAGTTAGTTAGACACCTACAGTGGGGCTCCCCTCCCCACACTCTCCCTCCTAGAAGCCCTGTGTGCTTCCTAACCTCTGAGCCCTGACACCCACTACAAGCCTCTGGGTGGAGAACAATGTATTGTTACTGGTTTCTTTTGTATGAGTTATGGAGCATCATGGAGAGAGATGGGGCATTTTGAGGAAGGTAAGTCAGGGATAGGTATAGAAGCCTGTGTTCTTTCCCTTTTGTCTTCTGTTGCTTTCTATCCTGTGGGGGCTTTGGAGGGTAAGGGGCTAAGGTCCCCACCCCCTGACAGTTTCTGATTATGAATCGTCCCTGGTTTGAAAGAAGAGGTGGTAGGAACGTGGATCTTAACTAAGACAGTGTCTGAGCTGAGCTGGTGGTGTTACTTCATCACTTCCTCCTGCTGCCGACATGCAAGTTTAAGGAAGCGTAATTCTTTCTTTTCACTGATACAGTGAATATTGAGGCTTAAAAAAAAAAAACAAAAAAAACCCTAGACTGTAGAGTTACTTTTTTTTTTCTTTGGCAGAGTCTTGCTCTGTTGCCCAGGCTGGAGGGTCTCGGCTCACTGCAACCTGTCTCCTGGGTTCAAGCAATTCTTCTGCCTCAGCCTCCCAAGTAGCTGGGATTACAGGCATGCATCACCATGCCAAGCTAATTTTTGTGTTTTTAGTAAAGACAGGGTTTCATCATGTTGGCCAGGCTGCTCTCGAACTCCTGACCTCAGGTGATCCGCCTGTTTCAGCCTCCCAAAGTATTGGGATCACAGGTGTGAGCCACTTGCCTGGCCTGTAGAGTCACTTTGAATGGGTGTGAAAAAGCCCACTTTGATGTATGAAAATACTTACGGTTTAGGTATTTGACAAATAATATAATTTTCTCCACTTTCACTAGTTTGATTTTTGCTGCTGTTTTGTGGTGTATGATGGAAATTTGGGAGCCGGTCTTCCAGATTCCACTTGTTTCAGGATAAGGATCACAGTGAGGATGTTCATGAAGGCCCCAGGCTGTTCCCCAGCTCTCTCAACTTCCCTTGCAGTCTGAGAGTTGATCATCTCAGGAGAACCCTCTAGGCTCTAAACTCAAATATGTTTTTTAAAGCATTTTTATGCTAGTATCTCTTTAAAAGAATATGCGCTGAAATGGACTCTTTCCCAACAGGTACATTGGAAGGTCTCAGAAGACAAAAAAGCAAAATGCGCAGAAAAGGGGAAATCAAAACAGGTAATTTCTTTTGCAAGCTACAAAAAAATGCCATGCAAGTATTTCATGGTGGTTTTGATCTACTGAATGCCAGGACTCCTGCAGTGCAGGCCAGGCGTTTTCTCCAGGTTCTGTTCATTCTGCTGGGCTTGGTTACATTGTTGTGATGCGTCTTGGAGCTTATTTGTCTATTCCTGAGCATCAGGGCTGGGTTTCTCAGAGCAGGTGCCAAGCATAGTCAGCCTTTGGTAAATATTTTTTTAAAGTTTATATGAATTGAGTGTATTCAAATGGCCCAAAATTTTGACTACAGAGTACAACTTCTGAAGCCCACTGTGAATGGTATAGAAATTCAGGGTTGGTTCTGCTTCCCTGCACGCAGAGGCCTTAGACTTGGAGGAGTGCTAAGCATGCAGTTTTTCTCAACCCCTTCACTGGACTTGCGACAGAGGTGCCCCATTTAATCGGCCTGCTGCATTTAACCTCTTGCAGGAGGGAGCACGTGAGGGAACGAGTGAAAGATCTGGGTGGCTGGCTGGCTGGCTGTTTTGGGTGCCAGCAGGAGCAGGCTTTCTGTGGGCCCTGTGGCGGTACCCAGGTTGGGGTGCCTGTGGCCCCCCCAGCCCCAGAGGGCATGTTACAATGCTCTCTCATCTCTGCTGTCTGTGGACAATGGTGTGTTATAAGCTCAGTAGGCCCCTTGCCTCATTGCATGGGGCAGACGCCCTCTGCCAGTAAGGGCAAAGGGCCAGTAGGACAGCCTTTTTTGGGTACCCACATTCAGTGGGTCCTGAGCTCTTGTCCGGCTTCCAAGAAGAATGAAGTCTCATGGACACTTGAAGGATGGTGGAGTCAGAGAATTTTGTTTAGTGACAGAAGTGGCTCTCATCGGAGAGGGGGGCTGGAGAGGGAATAGGACAGGCAAATAATCTTGCCTGAAGTCTGGCCGTTTATGGCCAGCTCTTCTCCAAAGTTAAGCCATTTCTCCAAAGTCCATCCGTCCCTCTGAAGTCAAGTCACCTCTCTCCAGTCCAGCCCCTTCTCTTCTCTACCAACTGAGTCTGGGGTCTTTATAGGCATAGGATGGGGGGCAGGGTGGGCTGCTATAGGTTTTTATGGAAACGACAACATTTGATTGTAAAAAGGCATTATTCAGAAATGAGAGAAAAAAACCAGTCATGAGAGAACAGACAAACAGAAGTTCTCACTCTGGGCTACAGGTTTCAGGCTTTTTGGCTCAAAGGTGGGGTTTTTGCCAGGGACCTGCCCCTGTCTGCCTAGACTTTCTCTGCTTCCTTTCTCTATCACTGCAACTTTTGGATTCTTGGCACACATCTGTCGCTTTGGTCCCTCAGGTTCCTCAGTGTGGTGCTCATTCAGGGAGCCCTGGGTGGAGTGCTCATTCCTGTCTGCAGGTCTAGGTTACCCTTGTCACCCTCTGAGCCATCGTGTCCCTACCTGGCATTGGGCAGTCTTCCTCGGTGGTGGCCGAGACAAGCTGAGTTAAGAGCAAAAAAAAAAGAAAGAAAGAAAGAAAGAAAACCCAAGAAGCCTTTGCTAAACTTTCCTAATGACATGCTTGTAGGGTCCAGCCCTACAGGGTCCCCTGAGCCCCTCTCTACAGGTGTGGAGACGAGAAACTGTGGAAATAAAAGACACAAGACACTGAGAAAGAGAAAACAGAGCTTGGGCCCAGGCATCCACTGCCAGCCAAAGCGCGGAGTCCGGCAGTGGCCCCGAGGGCCCGGACACTCTGACCTTTATTAAGTACGAAGCAGGGGACAGGGCAGGTAGGGCGAAGCATTGGTGGTCAGTGATAGGGTCAAGTAAATCACGTGCCTTGGAGCTAGGGGCCCAGGACTTTGAAGTAGCTGAGGCGAGGAGAAAACTTAAGCATCAGTGCTTTTCACATACTGTCAAAAATATTAAGGACATTAAGATTTATGTTACTATTACGAATTCTTATCTTCTAAGGAAAAGAGGATCCAGGTGCAGAAGTGGAACATGAAAGTGGACATGGAACGTGACCATTGTAGTGCAGCATCACATAGAGGCAGTTAAGCCCCCAAATGTATGTGGGCCTCCCTGACAGCCGTCAGGTCTACCACAAGAGCTTGGAGAAGTGGAATTTTCTCCCAACTCCCCAAGGAAGGACATATCTCAGCCATTTTGGATGTCTCCTTCCCTAGCTGGCTAAACAGTGGGTGCTTTCCCAGTACTGGTGCTGCTGCACAGCCCAGGTGCCCTCCGGCAGCCCTTACGTGGGCGTGACAGAGGGCTTAGAGCATCTTGCCTTAGGATCACTTTGTTCACAATGTCACCTGCGTTCCATGCTTCATTACCTGATAATCATTAGTAAAATTAAAAGGTTATATTGAATGTGTATATATATATATATATCTTTATGATTTTATGTGAATAACTAAATGATTATATATGATCATATATAGGAATAACTATGTGCTTATCTTTCTCATTCTTTTCTAATTCAGTATTCATACAGGAACAGGCTGAGGCTTCAGACCATTGCCTCAGCACTTGCGGGGATTTCCCCCCACAGATGCTAAACACTTGCACTGACGTCTTTGTCTTCAAATCCAAAGGTAGTTTAGGAAATGAGAGGAAAAGCAGGCAGTGCAGTATAGCTCCAGTTTCTGGGGTTGTGCAGGTGGGTTGGGGTGAATAGTGAATTACTTCCAACCTGTTTAAAAACAGTTCAAACAAAAAGAGAACTCTCCTAATCTGGGATCATTTCAGACTATAGCACATGTAATCTGAGTACTTTCAGCCTAAAATAGTGGGTTCTGAAATGGTTTCTTTGTTTTCCTGCTTGGGCCTTTCTGATGCCAAGCCATGCTCCAGGCTCTCCTAGTGCAGCCTCTCCCTGGGGGCTGGACTGGAGCCCTGGGTTGGGTAGACCTAGAATTGCTGTTTCCAGTTCTGTGCAAGTGGGAGGCAGGGTGAGGTCTCCAGGAACAAAGAGGGAATTCTGTAGCGTGGACACGTCCCCAGGTCTGGCAACAAAACAAATGGTCGATGTACTTAGCAAGAGTAAAATGTATTGCTTTCAACAGTGGGTGTCCCAGTAAGAGTTGAGGTAAGCATTCATTGAGTTTTTTTTTAGTCACCACATCTTTGCTGAGTGTCAATTAGGGACTGAAACCTGAACAGCCTATGGACATTGCAGAGATACAATTTCTCAGGCCAGCTTCAGCTTTAGGTTTGCCCAGGGGAGGGATTGGGGCCAGTGACCCTCCCACTGCACGAGAGCAGGCCAGTGTGTGAAGAGGAGCTGCAGAGGGTCTAGATGACAAGACAAGGCCGAGAATGCACACATACCTCGTTGGTCCGAGGCCACGTGTGAGCTGGTGTTGGTGAACGTGGGTCTGTGCCCCTGAGATGCACGGCGTCAGCAGTTAGAATAGTGGAGGGCATTTGGGCTGGAGAGTTGCTAATGGTGCATTTCTCTTCCCTGCAGACAGAGTGCCTCAACTATATCCGGGTGCTGCAGCCGCTCAGCGCCACTTCCCTTTACGTGTGTGGGACCAACGCATTCCAGCCGGCCTGTGACTACCTGGTAAGACTGATGGGTACCTCCTTGTGCTCACGCCAGCCTGGTCAGCAGTGAAAGTAGAAGGGGGCTCAAGGCAGACATAAAGTTGTCTCTACCCTAAAAAAGCAATAGGATTTTCTCTGGGCCAGCTGCAGAAAATAGGGGCAGCTTGTGGCCCCTCTGAAAGCCTTGCATGACTGCTGTCAGGGGCACACAGCCCACTTGGTTCCTCTAAATGTCGGTGTCCATGGCCAAGGGCGAGGCCTGGGGCGAGGCTCAAGGTGCTGGGAGCCCTTGGTGCTAGTGCAGAGCGTGCCATGGCAGGGAGCATTCTGGAAAGGACAGACAGCCCGGCCGCTGTGGGCATCTGGGTCAGGGGGAAAAGACAGGAGGAGCATGCTGGAAAGCACAGACAGCCTGGCACAGCACTGGGCATCTGGGTCAGGTGGGAAAGTCAGGACTTGCTCCTGGCTTGTGTGTTCTTGGTTGGTGCATCTGTGCTCTGGCTCTGAGATCCACCCTTCGGGTGGGCTGTGGTGTGCAGCTTGCTCATTCAACCACTCCTGGGTTCGCGGGTGGAGTGTGCTGAGCTCCTTGAGAAGCAGGTCCGGCCTCAGTCCCTCACCATGTCCCATCCTTGACTGCCCAGCCTGGTGTCCGGCACCTCCCCCTGTGTGAGGGTCCTTTCTATCCAGATAATCAGATGAGCAACGTGATGACCGTCAGAAAGAGAGGAGGAAGGAGCATTTTTAAAAAGTCATGTGAACATGGAAAATGAAGCACGTTTTTGACTGTGTGTCCCTGGATTTTAATGAGTCCCGATAAATGCGAAATATGCCACAGTGAAAAGCATCATTTGCTAGCACCCTAAATTAGTAAGAATTAAAATATTTTCCAATCTGAAGTCAGAGATAAATGACAAGACAGCATATGGCCTCATTAGAGACTTGCTGAGGAAGCCTGGTGTTTGCACACAGACAAATACCAGGTGAGATTCATAGCAGGGGTGTATCCAGGTGCCTGTACCACAGATGTTGGCAGTGAAAGCTGATGGGGTGGGAGGTGCTTTGGGGATGGTAAGACCCTCAGTCCTCAAAGACAGTCATTTGTATTTCTTTTTGTGTAAAAAAATGCAGTTGGACTAGGAACATTTTGCATATCAAAGGATTTTTCTGGCTAACCTCAATTTAATCAGAAGCTTAAAGTTCTGTCATTTAAACTTACGTTCTGTAGCTAGGTTAGTTGCTGAGGTTAGAGGATAGTGTGTTTGGTTTAAATTTAGAGCTATAATTTTTCCTAATTTTTAATAAAAATTTTTGCACCTGCATAAAAGTCGTATCACTTGTGTACACTGGCAACCTAGATGGCACAGTTGCGAGCGTATGTGTGCCCGTGTCTGCCTGTGCATGTCTGTGTCCACGTGTGTGTCCGTGTGTGCACATATGTGTGCTTGCTGAACTTTGACCCATGACTCCCAAATGCCTTCACAGGCGTCTCATAAGAATAGTGACATTCTCCTATATAACTCCAGTTTTGTCATTATTTCTAAGAAAATGTTCAATAATTCCCCAGCATCATCCGGTCTCCAGTCCCTGTTCAGATTTCCCCAACAGCCTTAAACCTCCTTTCAAGGTATGATAAACGGTCACGTCGAGTGGAGTTCACATTCCGTAACCTGACAGGTGAAGAGCCGTGTGCTGTTTTAACCAGCCTTTCAGGGGTGTCAGCTACGGCATTTCACATGGCCTGAGCTTTCCTGCTCTGCTTCTGAGAGTACATTTCCAGCCAGCCTCTTGCAGCAGAGGTGCTGGGTGTCCTCACCCTGCAGTGGGCCATGACAGTTTTCTTCAGCCTCCCCAGGCTGTTGGCTGCCAAGCGGCATCCCCACACGTGTTCTGTGTGCTCTCTGGTTCGCAGCAGCCTCAGCCCTCCTCTCTCGTCTGTGCAGCCGAGATGCGTTTCTTCTGCCGCTTGCTGGGTTTTGCCTGTTTTTCCGCTGGATACTGTTTCTCACTCATTTGTCCACGCTTTTCACCTGTTCAGGGATAGAGATACCTCATCTGCCATTCTGTAGGCATTTTCCTCAGTTTGTTATGTATTTAACCTTGCCGTGTTATTTCCTTGTGTGGAACTTTCCAATTCTCTCTGTGGATGGCTCTGTGCATTTTTTCCTCGTGTGGCTGTGGGCGCTCTGGCCAAGTAAAGAGATGACCCCCAGATGGCAGTGCCAGCCCCTGCTTCGTTTTAGTGCAGTGCTGTTCTGTTTTTAGTAATCAGATTGCCGATTCATCTGGAATATATTTTGGTGAGTAGAGCGCGGTAGGGATTCTGCCTGTTTATGTTTTTCTGTTTCCTATTTATTGGGTCATCTAGCTGCTTAGAATGCAGTCTTTATTGATGTTAAAATTCTGCACAAGGGCTTCCGCTCACATACTGAGCAAGTTCTGTATTCGGTTCGTCCTGGCGGCTTTCCAGCCCTAGAGCCATCAGCATTGCCATTTCCATTTTGCAGATGAGTAAACTGAGGGTCTGAGATCTTGGGAAGCTTGGCCAGGGCGTCAGAGCAAGGGCACTGAGGTGCTGATGTCCAGATCCAAGCTGAGCAACACACGGCCTGGCTCTGGTGGGCGGGACTCCCGTGGTGCCACACCCACCTGCGGCCCTGTTGGTCTTCCGAGAATAGCAAATTTGTAAAATTAAATGGTACAAAGACACATTATTACCACAGAAATTCAGCCATTTGATGAGGTACTCTCTTTTTATTCAATTGTAGAGCTTAACATCCTTTAAGTTTCTGGGGAGAAATGAAGATGGCAAAGGAAGATGTCCCTTTGACCCAGCACACAGCTACACATCCGTCATAGTTGGTGAGTCCTGCCCCTCCAGTTCCTTCACCCGAAGATTACAGTGTCATGTTAATTACCAAACAGGATATTTGGATCTTCTGTGAAGTCCTGTCTTCCTTGGCTTTGTTTAAATACGAGCTATCCTTACAAAAGACACATATCTGCCTAGACCCTTTAACTTTTGAATTCATTGTTCGTAAAGATACTAGCTACCACGGTAAATGTCACTTTGTATCCATCGCTGGCTCATGTCATTTGGATAATGCTAGCAAGGTGAGCAGATGCTCCTGTTTGGGAGGGAGGTTTTGACCAAGGCACATGCTGTCTGTGGTCTCGCACCGCTGAGCAAGTGGCCATAGCCTCATGTGTACCCACTGTTGCATCTGCCAACATTTTCCTGGATGCAGGAGTTGCTTGCATTTACTTATTGCCCCATGACTCTTAAAATGCAGCTGAACATGGAGCATAAAATTATCCTCAACAAAGTGAGAGCATGCCTGTTGTCCTAGCTACTTGGGAGGCTTAGGCGGGAGGATAGCAGTTTGAGACAAGTCTGGGAAACAGCAAGAATTCACCTCAAGCCAGGCACTGTGGCTCACACCTGGATCACTGGAGGTCAGGAGTTTGAGACCAGCCGGCCAACAGGATGAAACCCTGTCTCTACCAAAAAATACAAAAATTAGCTGGGCATGGTGACCTGTCCCTGTAGTGCCAGCTATTCGGGAGGCTGAGGCATGAGAATGACTTGACCTGGGAGGCGGAGGTTGCAGTGAGCCAAGATAGCACCACTGCACTCCAGCCTGGGCAACAGAGTGGGACCCTGTATCTAAACAAGAAACCTCATCTCGAAAAAGAAAGAACTAGAAGACACAGGGCACCCCAAAAGTTGAGGAGACTGTCTTTCCCTTCCCCCGGGGTGGGGGTGGGGGCTTAATTGGTTTATAAAGGGAACCACTGTGTGGAATGTCTGTCCCAGTGTTGGTGCCATAGCCTGAGAGGTTGGTTCCCTTTTCCTCTTTTCTCCTGGACCCCTGCAGATGGAGAACTTTATTCGGGGACGTCGTATAATTTTTTGGGAAGTGAACCCATCATCGCCCGAAATTCTTCCTCTAGTCCTCTGAGGACGGAATATGCAATCCCTTGGCTGAACGGTAAGGAGGAGCAGTGCACCTTAGCGGGAGGTGTGGTCTCCTCGTGAACATGCCCCCATTGATCTCTCCTTTTGCTGTCTCTGAGCCCTGAGGGCCCCCAAGCTTGTGTCAGCCGCCGTTTGCAGGGGTGGGGTGGACGCTTCCCGAATTGCTCAGCAATGGCCAGAGTCCCACGGTGCCTTGTTTGCTGTTTTCTCTGCTAACCGTGTACTGTCTTAAGACGGCTCCCCGCTAACCCCCGATAAATGGATTTGGGACTCTCATAAAAGTGAGAATCTGATAGTAAATGGCAAACTCAGACTAATCGGATGGGGACATGGTGTAATTACCAGAGTGAAATTAAAGTGAACACTGGTGTGAGCCCTGCCTGCAGGCCAGCCTCTAGCACCCAGCTGGATGGCTCTGGGTGCCTTGTTGCTGCCAGCAGCACGTATCTGATTTCCATCTTCAATGTGCAGGAAGAAGCTGGTGGCTGTTCATGGGGTCTTTTCTTGTGGGTGCCAGCCTGCAGAGCCCTGGGTTTTGAACCTGTTTACCTCAGGGCAGATCCTAAGACCCAAGATTCAGGGACAGCTGGCTATTCCTTGGGGCGGGGCAGGATCATGTGGTTAGAGTTTGTTTATTTGAAGCATGTGTTATTTAAACCTGCAAATGCATACCTTACGTAGGTCTCTGATACTGATACCATCTACTTCCCTGCCTTGTAATCAGAAGGCCCAGCCTCACTTCTTCGGGTGAACCTGGGTAGGATGCGCTCCCCAGAACCACTATTGAGGGCATCTCTCTGAGGCCAGGGAGGTGGAGGTAGGGCACCATCTGGGCTCTGTGCTGTCATCATCCCTGGACCCTGGAATTTCTGCTTGGGTTATGGCATGTGCGCACTCCAGATATCCTTGCAGGGAAGCCCTCAGGCCCCCGAAGGCAGTGCAGGCCGGCCTGGTGACCTCGTGGGTGCAGGCAGTCCCCCAGCTCTGTGTTCCGGGATAATCACTGACCTCTCTCTGCAGAGCCTAACTTCGTGTTTGCTGACGTGATCCGAAAAAGCCCAGACAGCCCCAACGGCGAGGATGACAGGGTCTACTTCTTCTTCACGGAGGTGTCTGTGGAGTATGAGTTTGTGTTCAGGCTGCAGATCCCACGGATAGCAAGAGTGTGCAAGGTGAGTGCCAGGCAGTCCGGCTTTGCCTGGCCCCTGCCGTGGCAGTAGTGTGCCTGGATGATGAGTGCTCCGACCTTCGTCTGAAATGCCACTTCCCCTAGCACTTTATTCCCTGGGGCCTCAGGTGTGCCTCTCAACAGGCCTTATTTCTGGGGGTCGTGGGGACAGGAGGAATGCTGGCCCCCATGTGTGACCCATCAGCCTCCTGTTCTCAGGAGGTTCTGTTTTTTGATGCACCCCCCTCAAGCCTCCCCAGTGTATAAAAAGCAAGGCTTTGTGGAATATATTCACCAGAGTCTGTCGGAATGTCACCATTTGGCTCTTAATCTACCTGAGATTGAAACATTAACTGACAGTTTAAGATTAGGAAGAGAGAACCAAGAAGTCCGCCAAAACACAAAGCTTTAGGCACATCCTGGGGGAGGGAGGGTGTCTTTAAAGTGACACACTGAAGGCACAGTGGTCAGCACAGGAGAACGGCCTGTGGGCTTGACTGTAGGAGATCTCAAGGCTGCTCAGTGGCAGTTTCTGGGAGGCGGATTGCCAGGCCTCAGAGGAGCCGTGGCAAACCATGAGAGCCAGCTGCCGTGTCCCTGGCCAGGCGCTCAGCTCGGAGCAGGTAGCTGTTCATCCCTCGTGGAAATTGTTAGATGGTTCCTGCATGGCTCTTCCTCATACAGTGATGACCATCAGGACGTCAGGGAGCAGGGGTTCCTTTCATGCCTATGGCGCACAAAGTGGGTGCTTTTGACGCCGTTCCCTTAACAACCCCTCACATAAAGAAGAAGGTGGGTGATATGCTCACTTGAGTATCCGCCTGGTGCTCTGCCTCTGCCCAGGCCTTCTCTAGCCAGGGCTCACTGACCAGATCCTCCGCCTGTCCCCCAGCCATAGCTGCTATGCTCCTGTCTTGCAGACCAGGAAACCATCCTACCAAAAGTGTGAGTGTGGGGGGCCGGCCAGTGTTCCTTGAGGTGGGGAGGGTGCTGCAGGGCCAGGGCTCTTTGCAGGTGTGCGCGGTGAGTGCTCAGAATGTTCTCAGAGCAGCACTGGCCAAGGGGCTCGAGCTCTCTCCTGCCGTTGGGAAGCCAAGGGTCAGACCTGCCTTGACCTTGACTTATCCAGCATTGAGGGTTTGCAGCAGGATCAGTGAACACATCCAGTAAGGCACAGTGCAGCCAGCCCCACCCCCCACAAATCTCTGCAAGTCATAGGTGCCCAGCTGTCATCCCCTCCAATCCCTTCGTATTTTTTCTCCACAATTGTTTGAACCCCTGGACTGGGGTGGTTTGCGCTTGGCCCCCATAGCTCCTGCCTACCACCCAGGCACACATGAACCCTTCGCCTACTCACCATGACCTGAAAGCCAAATGAGACCCATGATGAAAAATGTGCTAGAAATGATTCTTTGCTAAAACATCAAGGAGCAAAATGAAGTCCTTTTATAAAAAAGAGAATTTGGCCTCCTGTAATCACACAGCAGAGATGAAGAGGGAACATTTTCCCTGTGTTCACAATAAGTAAGGCTGCTTCTATTTCATATTTTTCTGCACTCGGATTTTATGGTTTCAGTATTTCTCACCAGACCACAGACAGTCATGCATAGTTTATAATTGTGTATTGGTCATCAGGTGGCTGAAAAGCATTTATAAAGAACCTAGTAGGTTCAAAGCACTTTAGCAGATACTTTGGGTAGAAAGGAAGTGAAGGATCTTTTCCTTCAAGGGGAGGAAGGTTTACACATTTGCCCAAGACAGGCTGCAGGGCTGTGGCTGCCCCATGGAAGGAGGCTGCCACCACCTACCCCACCCAGAGCATGTTCATTGATGGGTCGTGTGTCAGGAGTCACACAGGGCCAGGGGCATTGGCATTTGGAAGTGTTGAGCACGGAAGCATCTCTGCGGTTATAGGACTGAGTGCTGGGCACGTGCAGGCATGGACGATTGAATGAGCTTTCACTGAGTGGGTTTTTGTCCGTTTTGTTTTGTGTGTTAACCCTGGAGTGTTTGGGATCCAAGCTGGAACTTGGATGTGGCACTGCAGGCCACACACATAATTGTCTGCAGCCTCTGTCCCCTGTTGCCTAAGCTTTGTTTTACTCAGACACAGCTGCGCTGTGCTGGGCCATGGAGGGGTGCACCTCTGACCTTAGTGCCTGCTCACAGGGGATCCGCCCTCGGCCCACCATGTACTTGTTGTCGGGTTTCAGGGGGACCAGGGTGGCCTGAGGACCTTGCAGAAGAAGTGGACCTCCTTCCTGAAGGCCCGACTCATCTGCTCCCAGCCGGACAGCAGCTTGATCTTCAATGTGCTGCGAGACGTCTTCGTGCTCAGGTCCCCGGGCCTGAAGGGGCCTGTGTTCTACGCGCTCTTCAGCCCACAGCTGTAAGTGCCCTGGGCGGAGACCCCTCCTTGTTCCCCCCATGCCTGCCAGGCAGTCCCATCACCTCTTTCCCCTCCCCAGGAACAACGTGGGGCTGTCAGCAGTGTGTGCCTACAACCTGTCCACGGCCGAGGAGGTCTTCTCCCACGGGAAGTACATGCAGAGTGCCACGGTGGAGCAGTCCCACACCAAGTGGGTGCGCTACAATGGCCCGGTACCCAAGCCGCGGCCTGGATCGGTGAGCGGGGGCATTGGGGGCGGGCCGTGCTTTTCCTTTTTAACAGTTTATTTTTCAGTTTATTTTCAAGGCCCAGAGCGTGGAGCCCAGTGCAAGCACTGGGGCCTGCCCATGGGCTGGGTACCTGGTCATTGCAGGGCTCTCTGCGTTAGGACTGGGAGGGCCAATGAACACAGTTGATCCTTCTTCCCTTTGCATGTTACATAACAGCCATTGCTACACTATTGCACAAACAAGAAGGCCGTGACGCTGGGGCAGCTGTTTTGCAAAATTAACATTGCATAAGAAAAAGGTCAATTTCATTTTCAGTTTCTTACAGAGAAATAATTTTCTGGGCAAAGGCCTCTGCACTGTCCACTAGTCAACAGGAGTCACGTTTTTTCCTCCTAAATATAGTGAACTTTGTGTAGAAATTGGGAATTTCCAGTCCAGTTCCCTCCCTCACGTGGTGAAATGGGTGTGTGAGGCATGTGTATGGTCCTTGGTGGGGCTGTGGCCTACCTGTGGTGTCCTAGCCCTGAGAGCTCACTGCGGCTAGCACCAGCTCCCTCCCAAGGGCGTCTGTCCCTGACACCACCATGGTTCCTTCTGTCCATAGTTTGGTAAAATGTGTTCACTTGTGGCCACAAATTTTGGTTTACACACATCAGGGAGCTAGAAAAAAAACCCTCAGACTCTTACACTGTTTAAAATTGGCCTGTTTTTAGCAGTGTTTAGCATTGTTTTCCTGAGAAAGCTGCAAATCAGTGTTCTGTTTTTCAATTTCAAAAGCTCAATAAGTGTTTTTCACTTACAAATAGATAAAAATTCCTTCCCTGAGTATGTATCGTGAAGTGCAATTCTCTTTCGCAGATGGGTTTTATAACTGTGTCCTCTTCAGGCTAGAGAGAGGCCACCTTTCCGCATAGTGAAGTGATTCACTGCGACCCTCATTTCAAGGAATGCATTGCGTGGTTTCCGGGTTTTGCAGCCCTCCTGCATTGGCTGCGTGTGTGGAAGTGCGCGCTGGGTGTTTGGAACATGAGCACATTAACAGCGGGGGTTTTCTCCCTGCAGTGCATCGACAGCGAGGCGCGGGCAGCCAACTACACCAGCTCCTTGAATTTGCCAGACAAGACGCTGCAGTTCGTCAAAGACCACCCTCTGATGGACGACTCTGTAACCCCAATAGACAACAGGCCCAGGTTAATCAAGAAAGATGTGAACTACACCCAGATCGTGGTGGACCGGACCCAGGCTCTGGATGGGACTGTCTATGACGTCATGTTTGTCAGCACAGGTGGGTTCCGGCACATCTGTGTCCTTTGGTAGGAAAACCGGGAAATCCAATTTTCTTTTGTGAGTGGATCCACTGCCTCCCTCGAGGTGACCCAGGAGGTTTGTGGGAACATGAAAAGGTTTCTGAGAAGTCACCACACCAGGTGTCTTTCAGATCTGGGACCACCAGGCAACTAGGGGTACTTCTTAAAAATAAAAATGCAAGTCCTGGCCTGCGTCTGGGCTGAGCTGCTACAGAGGAGTCCTGGCCGCTGAGGAGCTGGGGCAGTGCCTGTGCAGGGCGCAGGTGTGAGCCAGCCTGGGAGGAGGCGTCAGCCTGGCGTCTCCTAACTGCTGACAGAAGACCATGTCCCTGCTTCCTGGCCGAGGAGCCAGGTTTGAAATGTGCCCTGGCACGTGAACTCTGTCTGGAACAGGGACAGGGGCCCTGGGAGCCTCCCAGCTGACCTCACATGCCCCCTGCCCTCACTGCCTGCCTAGGGCCCTTACCAATGACACCCTGAGGGCCGATGGAGTGTGGGAGCCCCCTCATTTGGCATCCAGCTTCAAATGTAATGTTGACTGTTGATGAGGATTGTTGGGGTCCACCATGGAACAGTCTGCTTTCCATGGAAAAAACTGGAATAACCCATAACACTTGAGTTTCCAGTTGTTTATTTTGCCACAGGCTTTTCCATTTTTTGTTTCTAATGCAAAATCATTGTTTTCTCTGTATCTTGTTGAGGGAGTGAATTGTGAGTGAAGAGTGTGAAGTTTGCTGCTGTGGTCACTGTCGTTGGTTTTTGTGTCTGGGTCAGTGTCACTGACTTGTAGCTTTGACCCTGCAGACCGGGGAGCTCTGCACAAAGCCATCAGCCTCGAGCACTCCGTGCACATCATCGAGGAGACCCAGCTTTTCCAGGACTTTGAGCCAGTCCAGACCCTGCTGCTGTCTTCAAAGAAGGTAAAGTGATGCAGGCAGCCAGACCGGGAGGCTTTCCCACTCGGTAGCTTCGATTTTGGGTGACCGGAGAGTTGCCAGTCTGGGGTTGGGCTCCTAGGCAGGCCCCTCTGTCTATCTGCCTTGGATGAGCAGACCTTCAGACTTTGACACAAAGCCGTTCTGTGAGCTTTGGGATCTGAACCGGTGAAGGCAGGAAGGCAGACCTGGGGAGATGGGACTTTCTCTTTAAAGTTGCTGGAACGTCACTGAGTTGTTGATGCAGGTTTACAGGTTGTGGAGAGGTGGGTACCACTCCATGAAAACACCTTTTTGTGCCCTGAGCTTGGGGGGTGTGCAGACTGCATCTGTGTGATAGTGGTAACAGCTGACTCGTCAGCATGGAAACTCCTCAAGATGGTTTGTCTCGTCTGTAAAGCTCTCTCCACCTGTGGCTGAGAATCTCTGCTCTGGCCTGCAATACTCCCACGCAGCCCTTGGCAGGGGTGGGTGGGCATCCATGCTTGCCTTTAGGGGGTTGCCTCCCTAGACCTGGCTCCTGCCAGGACCTCCACCCACCTTGTGGGATCCAGGTCCAGTCAGGCCCCTCCTCCCTCAGCCGGGAGCAACAGGTAGAGGAAGGGGCCCCTGTCTGGCCAGGTAAGAACAGAGCTACCCTTGGCAGGTGCGTATTTGCAAATGCCCCTCCAGGTCTCCCACCCTCTTCCCTCTCCTGCATCCACAAAGCTTAAGGAGCCTGGGTCCTTTTATATGGTCAACGCTTCTCTCTGCTAGTGGAGAGTTGTCCTTCAGTTCTGAAAGGGAAAGAGAATGAAATAGCCTTTCGTTATAAGCCGCCGGGTACTTGGCATCTGTTCACCAGCCTCCAGGTCTGCTGCATGCCTCCGAGCTTCAGGTGGGTGCAGCGTATGGCACCCTCCTTCCAGCTGAGTTGTGTTAAAAACCCGTCAGCAGTCCTGGTTGCCTGTGTGCTGGGCACTGCTGGTGCCAGGTGGGCTGATGGGATGGACCTGAAGCCAGTGTCACTGGGAGCCAAGTGTCCCAAAAGGTGGGAGAGTCTCACCTGCCCTCTGCTGTGGGCGTGGCTGTGGCTGCTCTGGAGCTTGGAGGTTGATTTCCCATCTGTGAGTTCTTCCCGTTTACATGTAGACACATGAAAAGCAAAAGGCATCATTCCTCCTTTTACGTTATTTATTGCGTCCTCATCCTTCGTAAGTCGTCCGTTCAGCATCCCTATTACGTTAGGCCCCTGCTGGGTCCAGACTCTCAGCTGTGGTGAGGCCAGGAGGATGGCCGGGAGTCAGGCTCATGCACCCCCCTCTGCATGGAGAGTTCTGGTTGTGGGGACTGAACAGCCTGCTCCCAGCTAAGAGAAACACATGCAGAGAAGCACTCTGCTGGCGGGCAGAACCCGAGCAGTGGGTGCCCACACGGGGAAGAGGGATTTGGACCCAAGGCCCAGTGATCCCTGACGTAGCACGTGGATTCTGCCAGAAGGTCGCAGACCTGCCTTGTTTTCCTCTGGTTCTGAGTACCTCTCCTCCTTACTGCAATGTCCCCTGAAGGTGTGCTCTAGCCGCTTCCCACACACTAGGGCAGAAGCAGAGGCCCTGCTGCTGGATGCTTGTTTGCCTGACACTAGTTCTCCTGTCTCACACGCACAGGGCAGGAGGTTCGTCTACGCCGGCTCTAACTCGGGGGTGGTCCAGGCCCCACTGGCCTTCTGCGGGAAGCACAGCACCTGCGAGGACTGTGTGCTGGCGCGGGACCCTTACTGCGCCTGGAGCCCGCCCACGGCGACCTGCGTGGCTCTGCACCAGACCGAGAGTCCCAGCAGGTACGGGGCGGGACGCGCTGCCCGTGGATGCCCCCCGTGTGTGCAGGTGAGTAACATGTGCTGGTTGCTTTGCAGGGGTTTGATTCAGGAGATGAGCGGCGATGCCTCTGTGTGCCCGGGTGAGTGGTTCCTCAACACCCCGTTTCCTTCGGGAGTGGCGAGGTCCTGTAACCATTTCATGGTGCTTCAGTGCTGTGGCATTTGTGTGTGTTTTGTTTTTCTTTCTCCACTTGGAGCAGAGGTCAAGTTCCCGTAGCAGACTCGTGGTCTTCTCTGTCTTTTTTTCTTGCCAAAAGAGTATTTGAAGCCATTTAGAGTGTATCTGTGTACTGGAAAGCGGTCTTCCAAAACCGTCCTGTTTTCTTTCTGCTTTGCTTGGGGCTCGTTAAACAAAACCTAAGCTTATTATAAATGGGGAGAAAGGAGCCCATGAGTGGTTAATCCTCAGGCAGTGGAGGGGCTGGAGTGGTGATTCCCCTGGGGCTGCAATCTGGGATTTACCCACCTGTGGATATCTGGAATAGCACCATGCCCAGAGGGAGGGATGGAATCAGGCCAGGATGCCCCATCCCCAGAAGCCACCTTCCAGGGTGCTAAACGCACACTTGATCCTCGGTTCTGTGTCCTCCTGTCCCTGACAAGACAGCTGTCATCTGACTAAGAAAAATTTAGACATCTGGGCATGGTGGTAGACACCTGTAGTCCCAGCTACCAGGGAGGCTGAGGTAGGAGGATTTCTCGAGCCCAGGGGTTCAAGGCTGTAGTGAGCTTATTGCACCACTGCACTCCAGCCTGGGTGACAGAGCGAGACTCAAACTCTAAAAAGAAAAGAAAAGCTGGCTGGGCACAGTGGCTCATGCCTGTGATACCAGCATTTTAGAAGTCTGAAGCAGGAGGATCACTTGAGCTCAGGAGTTCAAGACCACCCTGGGCAGCATGGTGAGACCCTGTCTCCACAACAAGTACAAAAAGTAGCCAGGCCTGGAGGTGCACACCTGAAGTCCCAGCTACCTGGAGCCTGAGGTGGGAAGATCCCTTGAACTGGGGAGGTTGGGGCCGCAGCGAGCTGTGATTGCACCACTGCACTGCAGCCTGGGCAACAGAGCCACACTCTGTCTCAAAAAAAAAAAAAGAAAGGAAAAAAAGAAAAGTTTAGGCAGGAGAGTGCTGAGATGCACTGAAAGGCCAGCCTTCCTTGTAGCCACTAGCAGAAACGTCTTGTGTCTGATTCAGAGTGCTGACACTAGGTGCAGAATGGGCTCTGCTCAGCCTCCCCAGCCTGACGCGTTTTCTTCCGGGACACAGGGGTGAGAAATGGGATTTCTGCTGCTCAGAGCTGCCTCCAATTTCTTTGCCCCCCTGGTCTGTCATCCAGGGCTCATCTTTGCTTTTTGGTCACGCATGTCTTTATCTCCTTAGTTGTTCTGGAAGATTCCATGTTGCTCCAGTGGGTGAAACTCTTGCGTCATCTTGTGGGTCTTAACCTATTTTTTTAAAGAAGTTGTTAAGTAGCAAATGGGATTGTTGACACTGTGCACATTTATTTTGATGTTCCAGATAAAAGTAAAGGAAGTTACCGGCAGCATTTTTTCAAGCACGGTGGCACAGCAGAGCTGAAATGCTCCCAAAAGTCCAACCTGGCCCAGGTGTTTTGGAAGTTCCAGAATGATGTGTTGAAGGTCGAGAGCCCCAAGTATGGTCTTATGGGCAGAAAAAACTTGCTTATCTTCAACCTGTCAGAAGGAGACAGTGGGGTGTACCAGTGCCTGTCAGAGGAGAGGGTTAAGAACAAGACGGTCTTCCAAGTGGTCGCCAAGCATGTCCTGGAAGTGAAGGTGCTTCCAAAGCCCGTGGTGGCCCCCACCTTGCCAGTTGTTCAGACAGAAGGTAGCAGGATTGCCACCAAAGTGTTGGTGGTATCCTCCCAAGGGTCTTCTTCCCCGACCCCAGCCGTGCAGGCCACCTCCTCTGGGGCCATCACCCTTCCTCCCAAGCCTGCGTCCACCGGCACATCCTGCGAACCAAAGATCGTCATCAACACGGTCCCCCAGCTCCACTCAGAGAAAACCATGTATCTTAAGTCCAGCGACAACCGCCTCCTCATGTCCCTCTTCCTCTTCTTTTTTGTTCTCTTCCTCTGCCTCTTCGTCTACAACTGCTATAAGGGCTACCTGCCTGGACAGTGCTTGAAATTCCGCTCGGCCCTGCTGCTCGGGAAGAAGAAGCCCAAGTCAGATTTTTGTGACCGTGAGCAGAGCCTGAAGGAGACATTGGTGGAGCCAGCGAGCTTCTCTCAGCAGAATGGGGACCACCCCAAGCCGGCCCTGGACACTGGCTATGAGACTGAGCAAGACACCATCACCAGCAAAGTCCCCACGGACAGGGAGGACTCGCAGAGGATTGACGACCTCTCTGCCAGGGAAAAGCCCTTCGACGTCAAGTGTGAGCTGAAGTTCGCTGACTCAGACGCAGATGGAGACTGAGGCCGGCTGCGTGTCCCCACCGGCGCCTCGGCCGTGATGTGTCCAGGCGTGGAGAGTTTTGTGTTTCTGCTGTTCAGTATCCAAGTCTCGTGCAGTGCTGCGTAGGTTAGCCCGCGTCGTGCAGACAACCCTAGTCCTCTGTCTATTTTCTCTTGGGTTGAGCCTGTGACTTGGTTTCTCTTTGTCCTTTTGGAAAAATGACAAGCATTGCATCCCGGTCTCGTGGTCCGCAGTCAGTCGGAGCACTTTAAGAAGTCCTGCAGGTGGCGCGGAGTTCCTGAGCCCTTTCTGTAGTGGGGGAAAGGTGGCTGGACCTCTGTTGGCTGAGAAGAGCATCCCTTCGGCTTCCCCTCCTCCTAGCAGCCACTAAAAGATGATTTAATTCCAGATTGGAAATGACGTTTTAGTTTATCAGATTGGTAACTTATCGCCTGTTGTCCAGATTGGCACGAACCTTTTCTTCCACTTAATTATTTTTTTAGGATTTTGCTTTGATTATGTTGATGTCATAGGTCATTTTTTTTTAAATTACATAAGCAGGTGTTTTAATATTTAGAAGAAGATGTATATCTTCCATATTTTGTTATATATTTGGGATAAAATATGGCTTACTTTGCTTAAGATTCTCAGGGATAAACTTCCTTTTGCTAAATGCATTCTTTCTGCTTTTAGAAATGTAGACATAAACACACCTCGGAGCACACTCACCTTTTTCTTGTTTTAACTTTATTTTTTGAGGGAAGCATCGTTTTTGAAGAAATTTTCTTTCTGTACTTCATTTTTCTTTTTTTTTTTTTTAACTTTTACTCTCTCAAAGACGAGGACCTTCCCATGTCCGCGAGGTGGGTTTTGAGCAAGGCAAGGTGACCCAGGTGAGCTGAGTGGAGCCAGGCTGGCCCAGAGCTGAGACGGGAAGCGCGGTACAATCTGGTGCCCACAGCCATCGGTCCGATCCTCCCATTGAGACAGATGGAACCTTCCCAAGGGCGCCTTTGGTTCTCTTAATGTCTCCTTTCTTTTCTTGCTTCAATTTCATACCCACTGCCTGTGCAGACTCTCCATCCAGACTCCCTGCGCTGCTCACCACTGGAAGGCAACTGGGCCCCCTCGAGTGCACGGCGCTGTTCCTGGCACTGTCCTGAAGATGTGAATGGGTGGTACGATTTCAACGCTGGTTAATTTCATGCTCCATCTCCCTGCTTTGTAAATACCCATCAGGAAGAGACACTTTTTCCATGGCGAAGAGCAATAAACTCTGGATGTTTGTGTGCGTGTGTGGACAGTCTCATCTTCCAGCATGATAGGATTTGACCATTTTGGTGTAAACATTTGTGTTTTATAAGATTTACCTTGTTTTTATTTTTCTACTTTGAATTGTATACATTTGGAAAATACCCAAATAAATGAGAAGCTTCTATCCTTGATTTGGGGAAGACGTTCCTTAGCAGAGGCGGTGCAGCCTCCCACCCCTGCATGGCCCAGGCGGGACCGCTGGGCTTGCTCTTTTCTGTCCGTTTCCTGCTGTGTTGTGCCCTCTCTGGCCTGAGACGTGCTCCTGGCGACTTCTTCCTCAGTGCCCTCTCTTTTCTGTCCTCTCTGTCTCACAGCCTCATCTCCTAAGCCCCTCCCTCCTCCTGGCTCCTCCTCCCTGTCCTGTCTGGGCCATGCAGGGGATGGGAGACCTTCTCCCTGGACCCCCTGGCCAGCCTCGGGTGCAGGGCCCGACAGCAGCTCAAGCGTCTCCTTGCTGCCACCCTTCCTGAGTGACCAGGCACAGCACGTGCACGTCCTGGGGACCTTCCACCTCTTCTGCCAGGCCACAGGTGAGTCGGGCCCTCTGTGTGCTCTGTGCCCCATCCGTCTGTCTCCTCCTGCAGGTGGGCGGTGGGTGGGGGCATCCTCCACACCCCTCCACGTTTACCTTCCTTATCTGTCCTGGCTGCATCCCTTGGTTGAGCCATTTCACGCTTTCGTTGTGGGTCCATCCTGAGGGAAACTAAACAGTTAGTATGAAGCCACTTCTGGTATACAGGGGTCAACCAGTGTTTTCTGTAAAGAGCTAGATATTTAGGCCTTGTGGCCACGGGCTGTCATAGCCACTCAGCTCTGCTGTTGTATTGTAAAAGCAGCCATAGTCAGTACGCTATGAGTGGGCAGGGCTGTGTGCCAATAAAACTTTATTTACAAAAATCCGTGGTGGGCCAGATTTGCCCCAAAGGCCCCAGTTTCCTAACCCATGGTATATAGGATTGCTTCTCCCTTAAAACAGCTTTTTTTTTTCAAGAGACAGGGTCTCCATTTGTCACTCAGGTCGGAATGCAGTGACAAAATCAGAGCTCACTGTGGCCCCTGCCTCCTGGGTTGAAGCCATCCTCCTGCCTCAGCCTCCAGAGCCAGAGTGCTTCTATTTCTGCTAACAATTTGGAGGTTGATATAAGCGGTATTTGGAAATTTTTAAAAATATTCAGAGCTTCCAGATTGGGAGTTGTTTTAAAGACTTGCTGTGTGGTATTTAAAAGCAGAAAATATTGGGGGGCATAGTCCCCCTGCTTTGGGAGTCCAAGGCAGGAGGATCGCCTGAAGCTAGGCATTCCAGAACAGCTTGAGCAACATAGCAAGACCTGACCTCTACCCAGAAATGCAAAAAATGAACCAGGCTTGGTGGCACGTACCTTGAGGATTGTTGGAGCCTAGGAGTTTGTGGTTACAATGAGGCACGTCGCCACTGCATGCCAGCCTGGGCCACAGAGCAAGACCCCGTCTCAAAAGTCACCATCATCATTATAAAATAACAGCAGAAAAGACTGAGTCTAGTGTACTCCCCTGGGACATAGGAGGCATTTGCCCTGGATTGGAAAATATTCTGATGGAGTGTCTGCTCTTGAAAGATAGCAGAATATCCAGAACCACACCTCGAAGATGTATCTGGTGCTTCTGGCAGTGCTTGGTGGCCCTGGTGGCCACTGTGTTGTCGTCTGACTGATCAGTAGATAGAGAAAGAAAGGAAGTGGCATCTTAGAGCCTGCCTGGGGGAGGAATGAAGTTAATGAAGAGGAAAAGCAAACCCAATTGCTCCCTTTTTAAACATTTTAAACACACTGTCAGTAGCTCCTGAGAGTTTTGAGGTGCTGCCCTCTCCCGGTAAACAAGCTCTGAGAGCCCCAGGTGACCCAAGTCTGCTGAGCCCAGAATGTCTCTTGGCAGCCAGCATCGGACAGGAGAAATACTGGTGTGCATGGAGCGCTGCGGATATGGAGTTTTGCTGGGCTCCTGCCCTCCACTGGGTGCCGTGGACAAAGCCTGTGCTGAGCCACCTGTGGCTGCTCTCACAGCTGAATGGTGCTCCACATCCAGGTAGTTTGCCTTGGGGCAGGCAGCCCGGATGGCTTCGTGTCTCCATGGAGCCTGTGTCCTGTCACAGCACTGAAGTCCTTCAGGCAGACCCAGGAAGCTCCTTCCTGGTGGGGAGGCTGGGAAGCGACTATTGGGTCCCTGTGACCTGGCCATGGACCCAGGGCCCCTTTGCTGGTAGGACCAGGCAGAATGTGTGGTCAGGAGCACTTACAGTTTTGTTTTGTTTTGTTTTTTGAGATGGAATCTCTCTGTCACCCAGGCTGTAGTGCAGTGACACACGATCTTGGCTCACTGCAACCTCCACTTCCCGAGTTTAAGCGATTTTCCTGCCTCAGCCCCCCAAGTAGCTGGAATTACAGGCACATACCTCCATGCCTGCTAAGTTTTGTATTTCTAGTATAGACAGGATTTTGCCATGTTGGCCAGGCTGGTCTCAAACCCCTGACCTCAGGTGATCCACCCGCCTCGGTCTCCCAAAGTGCTGGGATTACAGGCGTGAGCCACCACACCTGGCCACTGTTATGTTTTTAAATGTGAGGCTCCCAAGTGTGCTCCCTGTAGCTAGGCATGTACACAAGCCCCTGGGGTCATAGGGAATGAAAGGCAGGTGCCCAGGGAGGAGGGACTTCGCTGTTACAGCAACAGAAACCACTCCAGGTATTTTAAGCACAGGGAATTTAACACAGGGAACTGGCTACAAAGGTGTTAAGAAGGGCTGGGAACAAAGTGGAAAGGTGAGGTTTCTATTACCAGCAGTGGGCAGGAAGAGCGAAATGTCAAACACTGTTACTCGGTCTTACTTGCTGTACCCCTGCCCGCCACGATGCCTTCACCACTGCTGGAGGTCCCATGAGAAGCCACGAAACGCTTCTTCCTTCTGACTTCCTGTCTCCTATCAATGCCTCCCGTGGGCAGACCTCACAGAAACCTGGCAGCCACAGATCAGATCTGGTGAATATAGCCATGGGCTTGCAGCAGCGTGGCCAGGAGCAGTGTGTAGAGGGTGGGGGAGCTGAGAGAGTAGCGGGGCACTTTCCCAGCGCTCAGGAAGGACTGAACAGGTTGGGAACTCAGGCCTCCAGCCCTCTGCCACCCCTTTTCACGTGGTCTTGCTCTCCAGAGGCATTTGGCCCCACCTGGGACCTTCCCGTTCCCTTGTTCCACTGAGGCCACAGCCTGTGAGGACTGTGAGACCTCCCCATAGAGAACCAGCTTCGGAGAGAGTGGCTTCTGCCCTTTCCAGGGTGGCCTGAGGCCAGGGCATCATGGGCATGCCATGAGCTCAGAGGGCCGTGGTTGTGAATCTCCCCAGAATAGGATCCAGGGTTCTGTTGGGGTCTGCAAATGCTTCCTGTGGCAGAGGCCACTGTGTGGCTTGCAGGTCCCAAAGACTTTCCTGAGGAGAGTGAGTGCCATCTTCTGCCCTGTGGGCCAGGAATGAACGATTCCAGGTGAGGCCCAGGGCCTGGAGATGGCATTACAATGTGCTCAAGGCCCAGGCCTGCCGCTTCCTTCTGTGTCCTCCCCCAGCCACCCAGGGCAGGGCTGCTTTGGAACTTGGCTGGGTTTTTCTTTCCTGTAACAGCTGTTTTCACGGTAGTTGTCACAGTGGTTTGGGGGCTACCTGATTGAAGGGCTAGCAAAGTGTTTTTAGAATATGAAACTTAGAGGATATCCATGGCATCTTCCGTTCTCCCTGCTGTGTCCTGGTGCCCCCAGCTTTGCTGGGTGACCCTGTGTCTTGGGGAGCATCTCACCCCCCAGAGGGGGCTGACTGATGGAAGGCCAGGTGGTCAGGGTTGCACATGGGGACTGGGTGTGCCCCAGAGCTGGTGGAGGCCCACCCATGTGTCACCCAGGAGACGTCCCCACCTGCCCTGACACACTGTTGGCCAGTGCTCAGAAGGTGGCCCCGTGGACTGGGCCATCCAGGAAAGATGGGGGCCCTTTGAGACCAAAGCGCTCCCTCAAAGGGAATCGGGGGGGGTCTACCACACGCAGCCCATGGTGTGTGCAGAGGTGGCCAGGTCACAAGGGCCCAGCGTGGGGTGCAGTGGAGGTGATGGAGCCACATGGGCAGAGTAGTGCAGAGCCCTGTGTCCTGCAGATGGGAGGGCTTGGGGCCTGATGGTGGGGTGGAGGTCCACTCTTGTCCTGCACCCAGGGGCCTTGCCGCCCATCCAAAGGAGGGACAGGGCCACACCTGTGGGCCCATGTCAGGAGCTGGGGTGGGAGATTGGCTGCCAGTGCCCCTCTCCACCTAGACACATTTCTTCCCCTCTCCACCACGGTTCTTCCCTCTGGGAAGGGGAATTATCAATGGAAGATGATACAAAAGATCCACTGATGCCTCCCCTCCCCCAACAGCCCCCGGAACAGGCCAACCTTGTCCCTGGGGCAGATTGGGACGGTCCTGAGAAAAGAGGTTATGACACCCCGAGGTGTCATGGTGGGAACCATGCCTTTGCAATGCTCAGGTGAGATGGCACAAGGTGTCACCCCCAAGCATAGTCCCTGGGCTCAGTGACAAAGGAGGTGAGCAGGTCAGGACTGCACTTCCTTGGGGCCCGTGCCCTGGGAACTGCTTGCCTGGCAATCCTGAGTCCTGGGTTCTGAGTGCACCAGCAGGGCCCAGAGCAGCTAGGAGCGGCCACCTGCCTCAGTGTGCACTGTGGCTGCACAGGAGGGACAGTGACCTTGGCAGCGGCCTTGAGAGCATTCACAGCTGCTGCACAGCCATCCTGCACCACGCTGGCCCTGGGACGGATTGCTGTCATGCGACTAACAATGCGTGTTTACTATAGTTACCCTGGTGCCAGCCGTGAAGGATGGGCAGGGACACACACACACACCCCAGACACACACACACACCCCAGACACACACCTCAAACACACACACCCCAGACACACACACACACACCCCAGACACACACACACATACCCCAGACACACACACACATATCCCAGACACACACACACCCCAGACACACACACACACCCCAGACACATAGCCCCCCACCCCAGATACACGTCCTATCCCGGACACACACCACACCCAGACACATACCACACCCAGATACATACCACACCCCACACACACCACACCCCAGATACATACCACACCCCAGACACATGTACCCAATACCTGCCACACAGCACACCCTAGACACATACCACACCCCCCCCATACACACACCATACCACACCACAGATACATACCACACCGCAGATATACCACACCCCAGATTCACACCACACCCCAGATTCACACCACACCCCAGATTCACACTTTACCTTAGATGTACACCACACCCCAGATAGATACCACACCCCAGACATAAATGCCCAATACCAGCCACACAGCACGCTGTGGATACACACCACACCCCCCCACACACACACCACTCCACACACAACACCCCCCACACACACAAGCTACACACATTATGCCACCTATACCGCACACACCGCACATATTCATATACCACACACTAGCACCACACACACTATACTGTACCCCCTCCACACAACACACACAACAGACACACATCACCTACATACCACATACACCAGTCACACACACCACAAACACACCACACACACCACAGTCCACACCACACGACACGTTTCACAACATACATCACAAATTACATAACAGACACCCACACCACAAACACAATCATGTCCACCACACACACACATACCACATGGTGCACACAATAAATGCACAGCACAAAACACATCATGTACACCAAATCACACACACCACACAAACACCACACAGACCATGCACACTACACATGTGCACACATATCAACACAGCATACACACTGCACACCACACCTAAAACACAACTATTCCCATATACACCATACCAAACACAGCCACTCACACATGCACCACACACAGCGCAGCATACCATACACATCACCCAAACACCAAACATACCACTGTTGACATGCACACACCACCACACATAATGTAGACACCAAAGCACATATACCACATACACACCACATAGACAAATGCACGCTACCCACACACAGCCATGTTCACAGATACACAACCACACACACACACGCATTGTTGACTTAGGATCATTTCAACTCACAGTGGCTTTATTGGGATGCAACCCCATGGAAATGGAGAGCTTGTGTATTGACAAGGAAGGAAAGCGGGCTGGAGCTGAAGGAACAAAGTTAGCATGCGGCCAAGCTCTGCTCCTCTGAACTGATGAACCCAGTTTCCTCATGGATCACTGGGACTGCAGATGGGTGAAAAATGACCCCCCACCCCTGGGTCAGCACATAGCATGTCTGGCATGCATACGGAAGGATTGATGGAGATGAATGGTGGCGTGGGTGTGTATACATGCACATACAAATCTGGCATGCGTACGGAAGGATTGATGGAGGTGAACGGTGAGTGGGTGTGTATGCATGCACATACAAATCTGGCATGCGTACGGAAGGACTGATGGAGGTGAACGGTGAGTGGGTGTGTATGCATGCACATACAAATCTGGCATGCGTACGGAAGGACTGATGGAGGTGAACGGTGGCGTGGGTGTGTATACATGCACATACAAATCTGGCATGCGTACGGAAGGACTGATGGAGGTGAACGGTGGTGTGGGTGTGTATACATGCACATACAAATCTTGCGCTTGTACGTTAACATACACCACATAAAGAGATTGATAGAATTTTTTAACCAAAGCTCCATCTTCACTCTGTCAGGGCCCTGCCCTCACCCCTGCCGGGACTCTCTTCCATATCAAGTTTAGACCTGTGTCATTTTCAAAGCTACCAATGGCTCCCCCATACTTCAGGCAGCATTTGGATATTTGGATTTGGGACGGCCTTTTAGTTTTGACTACAGTGTTAGAAGTAAGAGCCCTTGGAACCACTGGCATCAGAGGGCATCAGCCGAAGGCACCCTTGGGCCTCTTAGGGGCCACAGGGTCTGGAGAGGGTCCCCATTCCTAGTGGCCACAGTGGCTTGTTGGCACGCATGTGTGTGTTCCAGCTGCTCTGTGACATTTCCCTTTGGTTCAGACTCTCCTGAAAGGCCACGGCCATCTTGGGAATTAGTTGACCTTGTATGTTGGGCCAGCCACCCTTGCCAGCCAGGACAAGGCAGTGCCATCACCTTCCTGTGCTCTGAGGTCCTTAGCATGTTAGATGAGGCAGCTTTGCCAGAAGCTGTGCACGTGTCTTCTGTTATCTGTGATAATTCCATGTACCTTTACAGAACAGCTCTCTGGTTACCTGGGGTCTGGAAATGCCCTCGGTGCCTCAGTGGTGCCTTCCCACAAGCCCCCGTGGAGCCAGGCAATGCCTGCAGGTGCCTCAGTGGTGGTACTCGCTCAGGTCCCTTTGCAGAGAAGGATTCCTGCTCACATTGATAAGCCGGCTTGGCCAGTAAATGGCAGGCATGAACAGGGGCATTCCAGAAGCACTGGGGCTGGTCCAATGCCCTGGGTGGTCAGAGCGTACCTGAGCAAAACGTTAGGCTGTGTCGCCCTGGTGACTGACAGGAAGAGGAGGACTCAGAGGAGGGAGCTGTCAGAATTGCTGCCTTTATGGCAGGGGTCTCACTCCCCACTCCCTCCTCTTGGGGCCCCTGGCTACTCTGTGACTTGGAGAGAGGATAGAAGGGATGACCAGCAGAGCCTTGGGGCATACCCCTGGCTGGATGGTCCTTGTCTCCAGAAGGGTCCCCAGAGTCTGGGAGGGAGGAGGGGCCAGGGACCCAAGCCCAGGATTAGAAGAGACCCTGCCCCAAGGAGAGAGCAGAGATGGGCTGGGGAAGCAGTGGGATGCTCAGGGAAAGAGGCTGGGTACGGGTGTCAGAATGAGGCCTGGGCAGCAGGTGCAGGCAGGAACAAGCCGGGAGTCCCATCACAGAAGGACATGACGGCCAGTGGCCAGCACTGGGTATAGAGAAATGGCCCCTCTGGGGATGTGCCTGGCTGCCCCACTAGCTACAGGAACGCTACTTGGACATGAGTGTGGGAGATGGGCTGGCCCCGAAGTGGTCAGCCCTGAGGTCAGAGTGGGCCACGTGCAGTAGGGATGCCGGGAGGACACAGAGTGCTGCAGGGGACAGCCCTGGGGCACTTGCCAGGATGGGCCTCAGTCACTGGATAGATGACTGACCACCCCTCCAGGCCCTCCTCAGGGCAAGGCCACTGCTAAGAGGGCACCTGGTTTGTCACAGGGTAGAATCAGCTCCACTTTCGTGATCACATCCATAAAGCTCTGAAGCCATGGTGGACCTGGAACCAGCCGGCCCTGTTAGAGGCTTGGGGTGGGAGTGAGCAGGTGGGAGGTGCCCCAGCACAGGCTGAGGTGAGTGCTGCAGCCCAGGCCGCTGGCAGCCTCCCTGGACTCCTGAGTGGACGTAATAAACCCAGCCTTGGTGGATAAACCTGGCCCTTGCTCACACCAAGGTGACTAGTCTTCTCACAACAGTCTCGGCTGTAAGACAAAGATCGTTACCTATAGCATCTGCCGCAGCAGTTAAAGTTTATTTGCCTCCAACTTAAGCTAATTCTCTAAAAGTACTGGTCACAGCGACAGCCAGGGGCAGGAGGCAGCATCCATCTCAGGACCTCTACCTGAGATCTTCCAAGCCAGGACAATTTCCCTTCTTTGAGAGCACGACCAGTGTCCCCTGACTAGCCACTGGGAAGAGCCAAGGCACATGCAGGTTGGTGGCTGCTGAGCCCCACAGCATCAGACTAGTCTCTTGTTCCCATCAACAGAGGCCAAGGGGGTGATCTGGGAGTAGGACCCCAGCCTGGCCTCTCTCTTGAGGTAACAGGGTTGGATGATTAGGGGGCTTGGAGCACTGGCCCGAGCAAGAAACCAGCAGTGTTTCTGGGGGGCCCTGCTGGGAGGTGGAAGACAGCTCCCCACTGGCGGCCCAGCATTCCAGGAGCTCCCGAGCAGGCCTCCGGGGGACAGACTTGGGTTGTGGCTGCCCTGTCCCGCTGAGGGTGCAGTGCTGATGGGGTGGCCTTGCACACTGATGTTAACTCTCACTTTCCCTCTCTCTCATGCATTCAGAAAGAGTTGGATAGTTTAAAAAGGAATACACGGAACGTAAGTACTTTTTAAAAACATCTTTAATGTCTTATGATGATCAAACACAGATTTAAATGGTATTTACTGATGCCTCATGCCAGCGGTGGTGAGCACAGGTGCCTGTTTCTACTCCCACCCCGAAAGTGTAGATCTTTGGAAGGTTTTGCAGTCAGTGGTCCCATGATGGGACTTTGGGTGACGCGTCCAGTCCAGCTCAGGCTATCCAGATTCTTAGTCTCAAAGGCTTGGTCATGAGACCCTTCTAGAGGCTCCAGTGACTCAGTGGCTCCAGTTCCCTGGGTGGTTCTTGGTGCAGGTCACCACTGGGTGGTGCCAGCATGTGAGGGGGGAGACTAGGCTTTTATAGAACTCACTTCACTGTCTGTTCAAAGAAAAGCGTTACTTGATTACAACACCTCAAAAAAATCTGTTTCTTAAAGTGAGGTTTTACCCGGATGCCCATGGGCTGGGGAAGGGAATATCTATTTCCCAGTTGATGGGCATCTAGATGTAGAGACATGTTTGTACGTGTATGTAACATGGACTTGTGTTTGTAGATAGATATGTGGAGTTATCTGTGGCTAGAGTCCAAAACATTTTGAGTGGGAAAAAACAAATTATAGAGTGTTAAGTGTTTTGTTTTGTTTTGTTTTTTTCTGCACAAAAACCAAACCTGTCCACATCTGCCAGGCCAGGGGCAGATGGGCCGCCATGCAAAAGAGTTTTGGAGCACCTTCTGAATTTCCTTGAGTTCATGGAATGTTTCCTTCAAAATAACACTTTTTTTTATTGTTACTATTATAAAAGCAATGCTTGTTTGTTGTAAATTTGTAAACTCCAGGAAAGTATAAAGAAAAAAATTTAAACAATCCCAAATTTGACCATCCAGAGATAGTTACCACCAGCATCCTGGCCATTTTTAGGCCATTTCTGTGTGCATATACATGACTGTATCTACATGCACACGTGTACGTGTGTATACATATATGCACATATACTCCTAGATATTCTTTCACTTAATAGTATTTTTCTGTATTGCTGAATATTCTTCGATGAGACTTGGAATGAATGACTTGTGACCTACTTCTTGGACATTTCCCAACTCCTCACTGATAGAAACACGGCTTCACTCGGCCGGTCATTACCTTGGGACTCATTCCTAGGACTGTTGAGCTAAAAGGTCTGAGCTTGGTCAAGCCCTTGGGAGGAACACTCTCTGATGATCATGGACAGTGGGGAATTGTTGACCAAGAGACTGGACAAAGGTGAGTAGATGCTACAGTCAGTAAAGCAGGGAAAATCTAATACTAAAGTCACCTTAACTGGCGATCCCTTCTTTTCAAAAATCCAGCACGTGCTAGAGAAATGAAAAGCTCCCTGGCCACAACTGTCCTCCCCAGGGAGGGGAGCATGGGTCCCTCACACTATTTAGCACCTGTATCTGGACACACTCCTCCCCCGACACTTGCGAACGAGGCCAGTTTGTGTGTGTGTGTGTGTGTGTGTGCAGGCACTTTTGACTTCTTTGGCTCTGGAATTTGTTTTTCCTGCTTAGTGTTCTGGACTCCTTCCTCTTCACTGCTGAATGGTCTCCATGAAGCCACATTTCGTCATTCCCAGGTTGATGGGCATCTAGGGCAAATTTAACTTCTAAAGACTAATTCTTATGAGGTGTCATGGTCAAGAGGAGGCCAGGGCCACCGCTGGTCTAGGTGGCTCATGGCCCACTTGGGGGCCTTGGTGGGTCTCAAGGAAGGGCAGGTGCAGGTCAGGGAGCCAGGTCGCTGGGCGGGAGGTAGGAGGCTATCAACCCAGTCCACGCTGCTGGGGTGCCTGCCCTGATGAAGGCTGCACCTACGGGAGCCAGAAGCAGCAGCGCGGGCTGGCCGGCCTACCCAGCCCACCACGAGCGGGAGCGTCAGGGACAGAAGGGCACCTGCACCCCCTCGCCTGCCCTCCAGGGCCTGGCCTGGCCCTCCTCGTCATCCCAACTCAGCTCCAGCATCTGCACACTCTGGGGCTGGAGCTTAGGGAACGCAGCCCCCTCACTCTTTTCTGTATTTGAGTGGAAGCCAGTGTGGGAAGCAGATCAAAGTGGATGTGCTTGTTTTTCCTTCAGTAAGGGACAGGGAGTTGAGCCTGTCCCAACATGGCCAGCAGCCCCTGGAGGGCCAAGAAACTTCACCAAGAAGGAAGGCTGGGAGTGACCTGCTGACCAGACCTTGCTTGTGGGCCCCCTCAACACTCTGGTTTTCACGGCCCCACCCCAGCCACCTGGAACAAATATGGGGTCTGGGGGTAGCCCTCAGGGTCGGCTGTGCAGCCTTTTTGCCCTGGAACGAGGCCAGCCTCCCCAGGTGAGGCAGCCTGGGCCACAGGGGAACATCCCTGCCTCGCCCACCCTCCTGATCTGTCCCTCAGACAAGCTGAGGCCAGCCAGGCTGCACCCTGACAGGGTGAGACAGACTGAGAGTATGTGAAGTAATTGGCCCCCCTACTTTTTTCAATAAGTAATTAAGATCAAAAGCCCAGACAGTAACAAGAGAGGTTTGTGGGAGAAGTGGCCAATGTCGGGCCCAGGGTCCATGCTCGAGGCTGGAAGCCCATCCTGGATATGCTGCACTCGGTGGTCCCAGTGTAACTCTGCAAGGCCCAGCCCTTGCCAGGGTCTGAGCTCTCCAGCCCCCTGTGGTGTCTGCTCCCCTCCAAGCCCGCCCCAGGTTCCAGTATCTCACTTGGAGAGAGAGGCTCTCATGGTCCCCACTCTGGCCCATCCCCCTCCGCACACAGCTGGCCAACCTCTGGGCCTCTGTGCTGTGGCCTGGGGATGGCAGGGCCTTTGGGATGTCTCTGTTCATGTGGTCATAGGACATGAGAGTGGCAGCAGGGCCAGGGTGAGGTGGGGTGCTGTTCCAAGACCCAGAACCATTCTGCAGGAAACCGGCACAGTGCTGGGAGAAAGGGAGTCATGGGGGGGACAGGCCACACAGGTGTGCTTTGAAAAATGGCATTTAAGGTCAAAGAGCAGGAAGTCCACAGGATGGGGACCAAGGCCAAGGCTCCCACTGGCCATGGGGAAGCCGCCTGCAGGGGAATCTGAGGGACTGAATTGGGAGTTGTCCCAAGTCACCTCGAGTCCAGCTGGGACAAAAGAGGTAACCCCTTATCCCCTCCTGGGGTAGCTTCTTTGAGTCCTAAATGTGGACTCAGAAGTGGAAACTGTCTGTGCCCCCAGGTCCTGCAGACATCCGCTTTGTCTGGGAGAAGAATGGGCGAGCTCTGGAGACCTGTGTCCCTGTGCAGACCCATGCACTGCCCGACGGCAGGGCCCATGCGCTCAGCTGGCTGCAGGACGCCATCCGGGAAAGCGCTGAATATCGCTGCTCTGTCCTCTCCTCAGCAGGGAACAAGACTTCGAAGGTGCAGGTTGCTGTGATGAGACCTGGTAAGTGATCCCCATGCTCACTGCAACCCTTTTAGGTGATTTTTCACTATTTACAATGGTAGTGAAAAAAAACATGCTGTAAAAGTATGCTTGCACGGTAGCATTTTGGGTTTGGGATTTATTGGCTTTCCACTGAGAAAGGTGGCCAGTGGGCATTAAGGGTGCTGTAAATGCCCGCAGAACTGTGATCTGGGGACCCTGCTTGTCTTCCAGAAGCGACCCACCAGGAGAAGTGGACCAGAGAGCTCTCCGCCTGGAGGGCTGTGGCTGGGGAGCACGACCGGATGATGCAGAGCTGGAGGAAGGCGTGGGTACGTGGCTGCAGCTGGGCAAAGAAAGGGGGCTGGAGCTGGGCCAGTGCCCCTGCCACCTCCATCTTTCAAGGGCCCCATTTGCATGGACTCCACTTGCTCCCCTTAGCCCCGGAGCAGTTTGCTTTATGAAACCTGCAGCTCTGCATGGGGAAATCCCATGTCTTGTTGCTGATGCTCCAGCAGATCAAGGGGCATCTGGCCCCAGCCCTTAAAGGAGACTGGAGGTGAGACTGGGAGGGACTCACGGGCAGGGGTGTCTGGTTAGATGGGCCTCCACAGCCACTGCATGCCCTGGACAGAACACTCGACCAGTCAGTACTTTGAGGAGAGCAGGAAACCTGGACAGGTGGAGGACTCTCCAGGTGGCTCCTAGCTGGGTACCTCACCTGCGGCACCTGCTGGAGGTGCGGGGAGTGGTTTCCTGAGCTAAGCCCTGGGCTACAGCACGGAAGTTGCAAGCAGCGGAGCAGAGGCTCCCTCGACAGGGCTTCCCCTACGGAGACAGTTGTCCAGCCCTGGCTCCCAAGTAGCCAATCCAGAAGACAAAGGCAGGGATTCATCACTGTGTGTGCTAGCACCCGGCCGTGGGGTCTGCAGCTGCCTCGATGAGTGTGTTAAAGTATGTGCTTTACGTGGCTGCCAGCAGATCCCCTGAACGGTTACCACCAAACGCTGAGCATTTGCAGCTGATCCTCTGCACTTGAGCACACACAGGTTCCCTCTCCAGCCCTTCTCCCTCTCAGGACCACCTGGGAGTTGGGCGAATGCGTTGCCGCCCTGCCTTCCTGTCGTATATGAGAACCACTCCTGCTATTTGGATCTTTAGACACTAAGGAGGGACACCACAACAGGGGGCTGGGACCTTGAGTGCTCTGCCTGGGATGGGCTACGAAACAGACTGGGCTGCAGAGCAGGAAAGGCCCATCTGTTCCAACAAGGATTCAAAGACCACATTGTTCTTTCAGGAAAGCTGTAGCAAGGACACCTTGTAGCCACCAGGAAGCAGACCCCGACACCAACCTCGACCCCAAGCAGACCCTGCCGCCACTGACCACAGCCACCCCTGGAGAAGGCCTGGGACCCCACAGCAGTGAGCCATCTTACCTAAGCCTGCTCCAAACACAGCCATTGGGCCACCGCCTGACGGGTACCTCCCAAAGGCAGGACAGTGGAGATGCACTGGACCCGAGCGAGCCTGTGACAGGAACCAAGACTTAAAAAATAAGTTGCTTACCTGGGACAGGACGTTCTGTCTGGCACAGGCAGGTAGCTAGGATGGCTGACAGGCTTCGACAGCCGCTCTCTTGAACTAAAACAAGTTGTGTGTGTGCAGACTCCTCTAAGGGACAGGCAGCAGGCTCTGAAGGCCAATCTTACACTGCCCTAGTGACCCCTTTACAGAGCACCCCCATCCCTAAGAGTCAACAGGGTTAGCATGGCCAGCGCAGATCGCTGCTTTTATTGATGCAGATCAAGCCTGCCGCTTCTCCCACCTGCAGACTTAGCCAAGGAACTCTAAGATGCATGACCAGGACAAGAGAAGGTGAGACTTCATACAAAAATACCTTGCTTTAAACCTTGAGTGACTATGAGATGCGATCTGGGAGTGCATCTGTCAAGTCATTGTGTTTTCTCCACTAACCTCAAAATACTGGGCTCTATTTTATCAAGCGCTGCAGTTCATGCCTCTGAGTGTATCCCCTGTCAATACTCAGCTTCTGCAAGACCCTGAGCTTGACGCAGAAAGCCAAACAGGTCAATTATGCAAATCTCCTGGTGCCACGTTAAATTTCTTGACAATGGAATGAGTCTGATGTTTTGTTCTACCTGCTTTTCAAGTCTCTAATTATTAAAGCTGTATCTCTGAAGACTCTGTCACTGTGTGTGTGAACTTGTCCTAAAGCTGCTCAGCCTTTAATCTTATACACACGTCTCTTCTTGTCTGTGGAATGGCAGTTTTCATGTCTGTCATAAAACCAAAGCCTCTGTTACAAGTCAAGCCGCACCCCTCTGGTGATCCTAGCAAATACTCAGTGTCTTTGTACTAGCACTGTGACAATGGCCTGTTTTGCATCCCTTCTTTCTGGAGCCGGACAAGGTCTGTAACATCCCGTGTAGGATCAGCATACATCACCTGCCAATTCCTTCAGGATTCATCACAACAGAGGTGTCCTGAAGATGCTGGAGACGCCCTCCACATGTTCTCCCTCCGCATCCCGAGTCGAGAGGCCCAGCCGCCTCCGAGGTGTGTGCTTGCCCATCTAGCTAAGGATGCCAGTCTGGTTCACAGAACCATCACATACTCACAACCTGAAGTTTTCCTATAAAATACCCATTAGCTTACTGTGGTTCTTGCTCTGGGTCTGGCTCCAGCCACTATAAACTGCTGAGTGAAATGCTGTGGGCTTTGGGCTTATATTCTTCGTGCTGTTTTCTGTATCTTCTGAAGTCTGGATTTTGAGCACTTTCACACTTAACAAAATAATTACATACTTGAAGATTTTGTAACGTGGAGTGGGAAATGTAGTTATGAGAATGAATTTTTGAGTCTTTGCTCTGCTGGAAAAAATAAAAATAGAGTTGTACATTGTTAAGTGACTGTACTTGGCTCCCCTGGCCCAGAGCTGTGTGTTCATGCGGCACCATCTGCACGCTGAGGGAGCTGAAATCACCTGTTGCAGTGGCCTCAGCTGGAGTTCTTCACTGACAAGAAAATGATAGCATCACCAGGCAAAAACGTGATGAGTTTGGTTAACTCCCAGGAGAAATAAAGCTCTCGGCAGCTGCATGAAATGTTTAAAGGCCTACCTACTCTGTTTAAGCTGCTTTCATCTTTAGATTAGCAACACAAATGTCACAGACCTAGAAACCTCCAAAAAGGGGCTTTGAGCAAAGGAATTCATCTAGTAGAGATCCTTAATTTTTTTGATTTATCAAATTTAAAACACTAGCTGCTGAGTGCAGCTGATAGGCTATTTTATTTTTTTTCCCCACAAATTAATTTTGGAACTTTTATTCTCAAATAATCTCCTATTTTCCAACTTACCACGACTGATTTGCTACCTACTGATGAGGAGGCAGAAAAGACCTCTCCCTTCCTGCTGGCCCCACTGACTGCCCTGAAAGAGAAATGAGTGGCGATGACTCGCAGCTTAGGACTGCTGATGGCCTGGCTGACCACACTTCCCATGTCTTACCAGCTCAGAATGTGTAGAGAACAGCAGAGCTCACGCTGGTCCCTGTGACCTCCATAGATGACAGGGCAGACGGTGCTTCATACACCAACCTCTGGTCACATTTCCAGCCCCTGCCCATAGCATGCCATTTCTGACTCATTATTCCAATTTTATTTGCTCATCACAGGCCACTTCTCAGAGGTACAATATTGGCATGACTGAATTCAGCTAAGAGCACTTTCAAAGCCAAAACAATAACCTGCTCACATGACAAGCAAAAAGCAATGAAAATTCTTTCCTGCCATTAGCTGTGGTAAAAAGAACGCAAGCGCAGGTCGGGACTGAGCCAGGATCTGGTTCTAGCAGGTCTGTGCAGGGTTGGAGGTTTTGATAATCACCACTTCCAGACCTAAGAGTGCTAGGGATAGCAGAACCCCCCCTGCCCTATGTGGCCCCCTTTACTTCAGGGCCCAGACTGTCCAAAAGGGATAAATTAAGACATAGGAATGATCAAGTAAGACAGAGACCACGGATAGGCTAAAATCACCAGAGTCTGAACCAAAATGTAATAATTACTCTTTATTTAAAATAAATAAGCCCTCTTACTTACAGGGAAAATATGAAAGTAAACTCTGTCCTCCTGGCCTCTAAGACAGAAACCACGTTCAGAATATGCTCATTTAAAGGAAAGATTTGTTGATTATCAAACAAATCTAGGTACTTTAATACACATTGTTTCCTTGAAAAATAAAGACAAAGGAATAATTCATGTCAAAAAGTCACAGGTTAGAAAAACAATTTTCCTTCTGAGGCTCATTTTAGCAAATCCCCCAAGTGTCCCCAAATCGTTAAAAAAAGCTACATCCCCTGAGAAAGGGCTCTTTCCCATAGCCCTCTTGCTCTGATGCCAGCAGCCCTGCATCCCTCTGCCAAGTAGCTCCCTGTAGGATGGTGCTGTTGCCGGGTGGGAATGGCCCTCTATGACCACCTCCAGCAGGCAGGAGCTTGGCACCTGCTTTCCACAAACTCACTCACTTGGCTCAGTTATTCCACAATGGAGAGGAAGTTTCTTTAGCAGCCAAAGTATTCTAAATATCACATTTTCCAGTATTTGCCAGATCCACAGTGTGCTCAGAAAGCCAGGGCTGTATCACCAGGCTTTTTAGAGAAGATTACCACCTGTGCATCTGAGCGACCTTTGACAGGCTCTGCAGCATTCAAGGCCTGCAGACACCACTTCATGTATCCTTTAATGCTGATCAATTTCCAGATTTAACAGTTACACAAATTATGTTGTCATGAAAAACTGAGAAGAAAAAGCCTCAAAGTATTTTTCAGACCTCCCCTCCTTACCCAAAATACAGACAAGGCAAAAACTCTCATAAATTCATATTCATCATTTGAGAGGTTGAAGCCTCCAAGGATTCTTCTAGCTCCAGGGCACATCGACTGTATGCTTCCAGATGTTTTTTCCAGATTTCAACTAAAATGAGAAAACAGCACGAGTGTGGAATAGCCATCAACAAGGTGGAAAATTCCTGTCAGAAAACCAGCAGCATGGGCGAGGGAGCTTGTGGCCACTGCCCGGCAGTCACAGTGCTCAGAGGTGCCCTAGCAGGCATTCTACCACTGTTCTCAGCCTGCGGGGCCGGGACTGCCCCTTACTGAGCAGAAGCTGGCTAGTGAGGGCGGGCAATCCAGGGTAGCTAGGGCCTTGTGTGGGTAGGCTAGGAGAGGACTGAACCTCTACTTGACCTTCCAAGCTTCTCTTGGGTACAGCCATCCTTAAGGCTACCCACTGTCAGGAGACATCTGACTTGAAGTCTGAGACAGTCAGTGACAAGTCCTTCCAACTTCAAAAGTCTGATAATACCTCTTAGGAAATGGGCTGGATTTACCACGCGTTATTACAGCCAGTCTCAGCTGGACTTACTGGGCCCTGCTACTCAGCTGTTCTTGCAGCATCAATGGTCAAGCTGCTCTTCTGGGGACTCTAATTAAAGTCAGTAAGTAACCTGGAGGACACTCAACCTGACATGACTCTCCCTTAGGCACTCACTGTAGTGTGGCTCTTCTTTTTCTGTCAGGGCTGGGGGGCCGTCTTCTGCAGGGCAGCTGGGGTCCTGTGTGGGTGGGCTGAGAGGTGCCTGAGGCCTGGGCTCTCCCGCCAGCTCCTGCTGCACATTCTCCAGCATGGTCTTGTATGCCTGTCGGGCCGCCATTGTCAGCTCAACCATCTTGTGGAACTGATCCTTGGGCACAAGTGAGAGCACACAGGTAATATCCCAGCTACAGAGGATACAGGTCCCCTCAAACTCAGCAATGGCACTCTCCAGAGAGAAGCAGGGGTGACACAGGGCAATGTGGACCCCATGCTTGTGGATGAGTACCAGGGATGCTGCCCCAGAGGGAAGAGTGGGCTAAGCCAATTTCTTGGGCCTGCCTGAGGTGCCACTATGCCGGCAGGAAGCCCAGATCAGAGCTCAATTCAGAACCAGACACCTCAAGCTGTCAAAGAGATAAATGCTACCTTTTTATAAGAAGGTTCTGCCTCAATGGTGGCTTCTCCTCAATATCAGCCTACCAGAAGTTCTGGGATTGCTCTGTGGGTGAGCCCACACTGGCCACCTGCCCTACTTCCTCCCATGGGCAGTGACTGAGGAGGCCTGTGCCCTGTGTGCTCACCTGGGCCCCATCGTAGCTGAAGATCCCCACCACGCTGACAGGAACTGCCTTGTTCAAACTGCGCCCCAGAGCTTTGCGGTTGAGAGCAAACACAAAGGGAATGTTCTGCTCACAGGCGTAATCAATAATTGTGTGCAACGTGTCATCCAGCCCACCTGGTCAAAGTACAATGAAAGATGACAGGAAGACACGTCATATGGAGTGTGGTATTAATACTGGTTACAAAGGGCTTTTTCTTAGCAACACACCTATGATTTTACACCCAAGGTAGAAGCTCCCTGAAAATACCAGGGGAGAGCAAGCTGCAGCCACATGAAGAATCAACTCTCCAAAAATATGGGAAAACATGGAAAGAAAACACACAGCTGGAATTGTCTTAACAGGAAAGGTCAACTGTTTGTTAGTGTTACTGAAACTTACCACATGCCAGGCCACTGATCAACTAACTGCTTCACACCTATTAGCTCCTGTGTCCTCCCCCAAATCCCAAAAGGCAGAGAGATGCTTGTGTTCTCACTGACAGATGAAGAACCAGAGGCACAGAAAGGTTAAAGTTCCTTACTCTACACTGTACCCCTGGTCAAGGCACAGGTGTGTCACCCTCTATTCCCTGACTATGCTTCTGGGACAGGGATCAGTCAAGGCTGATGCACCAGGAAGAGGAATGAGGTGAAATGAGCACTGTGTGCAGGTGATGCACCTGGCCACGTGAAACCCAACAGCACCTGAGAAGTACTCCTAACAGCATGAGAAATAAATAAAGGGCTTTGACACAAGTCTCTATACACTCACACAGCAGCCAGCTGGCGTATGTAATCAAAGAGATGACTCCATTTACAACACAAGTGGGTAGGAATGAATTTTTCAAGAAACATGAAAGAGTTACAGACAACGTCAACATGCTGCTAAAGAAAACATTAGCCTGGGCAACATAGTAAGATCCCATCTCCACCAAAAAAATTAAAAAAAAAAAAATCTGCCCAGTGTGATGGTAAGTGCCTGTAGTCCATCTACTGAGGAAGCTGAGGCAAGCTCAATCACTTGAGCCCAGGGGTTCAAGGCTGCAATGAGCCATGATCATGCCACTGCATTCCAGCCTGGGCAACGGAACAAGACTTTGTCTTTTAAACCACCCCTGCCACAGAAAACGTGAACAAATGAAAAGTCACCTATGCTCCTGGACAGAATGATCCAAAATGATGAAATGTCAACTTCACAATCTAACACTTGAAGACAGCGGTCCCCAACCTTTTTGGCACCAGGGACTGGTTTCTTGGAAGACAATTTTTCCACAGGGGAAGACGGTTTCAGGATGAAACTGTTACACCTCAGATCATCAGGCATTAGTTAGATTCTCATAAAGAGTGTGCAACCCACATCCCTCATATGTGCAGTTTATAACAGAGCTTGCGCTCCTATAAGAATCCGACGCTGGGGCTGCTCTCATAGGAGGCAGAGCTCACGCAGTAATGCTGACGAGCCCACTGCTCACCTCCTGCTGTGCAGCTCAGTTCCTAAGAGGCCACAGACAATACTAGGGCTGCAGACCAGGAGTTGGGGATCCCTGCTTTAAAATACTGTAAGTTACTACAAATGGGATTTCTTTGAGAAAGAAAAAATATGGAAAAAATATAAAAAGATGTCAGGCTAACATGGTCAGGTATAAAAGTTTACTATAAAGGTACCACAGTGTAAACAAGGTTATGCAGATAAAGAGAATGGACACAAGACACAACCAGAGTTTAATAGAAACAGTACGTGAAGAACAGCACTTTGGATTAGTCAGGGAGAAGATCCTGGAGGACTGGGTGGGCTCATCCAGTTCATCTTAGACCACAGTAAATCCTACCTAAACATATACAAATGAAGGAACCAGGAGATAAAAAGAATTTTTAAAGCAAATCTTGTAAATACTGGAATGAAAAGGCTGAAAAATAACACAATAACTAAATGCAATTAAAAAAATTAAATGCCAATATATATAACACTTAACATCTCTGCATGGCCAATTTTTTTTTTTTTTTTTTTTTTTTTTTGGTAACTGACAAACCAGAAAAAGCACTTGCAACTCGTACTCAAAGGAAAAAGGTACAAATTAATCTAAAAAAGCACATGGCCAATGAACATGAACAATTCACAGAAAATGCCAAGCTCCTGATGCTGATACCCTCCCTCATAAGAAAACTGCTAATAAAAACTCCTGAAGAGGATGCCCACGCCTCCCCACCCTGGGGGGAGACACAGTGGTCTCTGGAGGAAGGCACAGCATATGCCTTCAAGTTACGAATGCACACAGCATTGCAGGCCAGTCACCTGCCCTACAGGATACTCACCTAGTCCTTATAGAACACCTGTAAGAAACAACTGTTTACAATTAGCCTAGTATTACCTGGAACCTAATTACATATCAATCCTCTCATTTCAAGACAGGAACTTCTCCAATGCACGTCCTACAATACTGTGGAAACTGGGAACTCATTCTGCATCTAGTTGGTTGGGAGATTAATTTCCAAGCTCACAGCCCTTATTCTGCCCACCCCCTGCCCCTGATCTACCCAAAGCATTTGTAAAGTGATGAGGAGGCAGCCTCCTGGGATAAAACTTTGAAGAAAAATAACCAGTTCTGGATGGGCTGGAAAAAGGGGAGATGGGGCAGAGGTGGGGTGGAGTGTTCTGTGCTCCTTAGATATAATTATAGTGAAATCTACATTCAGTTTTTTAGGGGAGACATATGAAGTCCCCCTAATGTCAGATGCATGTCTCTCACTGGCAGGTCTCTGCCTGGTGTCCACTCCAGCTCCTGGGAGTGAATCTGAAATGTTATCTGAGCAGTGTGTAGAAACAACACAGCAGGCCTGACTCCTGTCCTCTTGAGTCCTGCCTGCCAGGTTGGCCCTTGGCTGGGGTCTGTGAACTTGGATTTCGAGAGGGTTCCCACCACCCTAACTGGTAAGAGTAACTCACTGTGCCTCCATAGTGTGTTGTGGTTTCTACTGAACACCTGCTTTCCTTCTGGAGTCTGGACTTCATATGTGCTAGGCAGAGGATGACTGTGTGACTGGGCCCAAACAGAAGCCCAGGCGCTGAGTCTCTAATGTGCATCCCTGGTTCCCAGGGGCTCTTAACTCGCTGGGGAATTAAGAGTCTCCCATGTGATTCCACTAAAAATGACTTTCGGAAGCCAGAGCCCGGTTCCCCGACACTTAACCCCATGTGCCTCTTCGCTTTGTTGCTTTTGCTTTGTGCCTTTTCACTGTAGTAAGTCACAGCTGCAAGTACCACTCTATGCTGAGTCACATGAGTCCTCCTGGCACATCACTGAACCTGGTGGTGGGCTTGGGAACACCCAATACAAGCAGCAAAGTCCAGACTTTTGCTCAAACAACCTCCAACCCATTGCTATTAGCGAGATGAAAGCACGTGGCAAGGGCCAACTACTGAAGTTCCACAAGAAAGCTTATGTCAAGCAAGATGCTCGGCTCAGATAATTTCCATTTCAAAGTGTAAGTTTAGAATTATTAGTAAAATGCCACTCAGAGCAAATACAGTACTTCAATGTAATTCATCAATTTTTACCTTTAAGATGATTGCAAGCCACTGGGTATCTTATCTGACAAATATTTATAAGATATGCAATCAAGTCCCTCATGCCTCAAAGTAGAAACATGTTGGAACCAATGATTAAGCAAATGCATATTAAGGGCACAACAAATCCTTATGACACTGATCAAGTAAAAACCTAGCCCCATGCTCTGGCAGAGGCACAGAAGGGGAATGATGGCTTCTAAGAAAGTGGTGTGGGGACAGGTGTGGTGGCTCACACCTATAATCCCAGCACTTTGGGAGGCTGAGGCAGGCAGATCACGAGATCAGGAGTTTGAGACCAGCCTGGCCAATATGATGAAACCTTGTCTCCACTAAAAATACAAAAATTAGCTGGGTATAGTGGCATGTGCCTGTAGTCCCAACTGCTCAGGAGGCTGAGGCAGAAGAATCGTTTGAACCCGGGAGGTGGAGGCTGTAGTGAGTAGAGATCACGCCACTGCACTCCTCCAGCCTGGGCAACAGAGTAAGGCTCTGTCTCAAAAAAAAAAAAAAAAAAAAAAAAAAAAGAGGCTGGGCGCGGTGGTTCATGCCTGTAATCCTAGTATTTTGGGAGGCCGAGGCAGGCAGATCACCTGAGGTGGGGAGTTCAAGACCAGCCTGACCAACATGGAGAAAACCCATCTTTACTAAAAATACAAAATTAGCTGGGCGTGGTGGCAAATGCCTGTAATCCCAGCTACTCGGGAGGTTGAGGTAGAAGAATTGCTTGAATCCGGGAAGCGGAGGTTGCAGTAGGCTGAGATCCCGCCACTGCACTACAGTCTGGGCAACAAGGGCAAAGCTCCATCTCAAAAAAAAAAAAAAAAAAGAAAGTGAGGTGACTGTGGGCTGAGTGTGTTTGTGTGTGTGTGTGTGTGTGTGTACACACTTTTACTTTTTTTTTTTTTAAAGGCATAAATCCATAGAAGAATGTGAGAGACAACAGCAAAAAGTTTCAGCAAATGGACAACTGAGCTAGCCAACCTAAGCCAACAGTGAGAAAAGCCTAAAATAGCCAGTCTTGGACCCCAGAATCCCCCAACGGCCAGGAGCAGGCAGCATAGGGTGATGCAGCAGTGAGGAGGGCTGGCTGAACACTGGCAAAGGGGCAAGTTGCTCAGCTGCGGCCCTTTGGTAAGGCACAGCACAGGTTTGCAGGGTATGACACACCACACATCTAACGGTGGTGACCTCAGGATGAGCTCACAGGGCGAAGTTCGCCTGTCCCTCCAGCAGGTAGTGAGAAGTCTTCCTTGGGGATTTGACCAGCCCTAGGGGAGACAGAGACACCTGGGGCACTTCCGACATGGAAGCAGCCCGACCACATCGTCCTACAGAAGTTCTCAGTGCATTCCTCAGAGCAGCAGCAGCAGCACCCAGGAACTTGCTCAAAGTACAAATTCTTGGGCCCATTGGACATACTGAAGCAGAAACTCTGGAATCTGTGTTTTCCTCAGCCCTCTGGGTGATTCTGATGCTGGCTACATTTTGAGAACCATCACCCTCAATGCTGCTCACAGCCTTGAACACCAGCCACACACCCGGATTTCTAGTCGGCTGTTTACTGGCTCTTAAATAAGCACAGACAACTGAGGGATAGTGGACATCTGTGGAAAACCTCCACCATGAGAGGCCAAAACAAACAAAGCAAACTACTGGGAGGAAACAGAGGCAGTGCAGTAAGAGAAATTCAGCATCATTAAAATTCTCAGAGAGGCGTCCCTGAGGCAGCAGCAATGTGATAAAAAAAAAAAAAAAGGAATCTTCAGAGGATGAAAACAGCTCCCCAAAAATAAAAAATCAGAAGTAAAAAGCTATACAGAAAGTTTAGAAGACACAGTTGAGAAATCCTAACAGAAAATAAAACCAAAAGGAAGAGATGAAAAGAAGCAGGAAACAAATAATGTGAAGATACCAGTCCAGGAGGCCTGACCCTGATGCAGTTCCAAGAAGAGCTGGCAGGGATTGGAGGAGAGGATTTAAAGCAAAAATTCAGCATGTCCCACAGCCAAAGACACTGGATGCAAACTGTCCCACATCCTGTAACAAGGCACTTCCAGTGAACGCCCAGAGAGCAGAGAGTGCAAAAAAGATCACAAAGGATCAAGAATCAGAGACTCTGGATTTAAAGCAAGAGGTTCAAAATATGCCTCCCATGTATCCTTTTCTCCTAAACCACTAGAGGAAAGTGCTCCAACAAAACAAGAGTGCACCCCAAGAAGGAGTCCATAAATAATACCTTATCGAAAGGGGGTGAGAGCCAAGGGTATCCCTGGGTGCCAAATACATGAGGTACAGCAAGCTGGGAATACAGGTTTCTTTAGCAGATAAAACTGCAAAATGCCTGGTGTAACCAACTATCTTAGAAGAGGCCGAGGCAGCTGGCTGAGGGCATGAGGTTTCATTAATGCTAAGTATATAGACAATTAAGCAACCACCACAAAACAAGGACAATAACCCAAACTATACATTAGGGTAAGTAACAAGCAAAGCCCTTTTGCTTTATTGGGGAGTTGACAAATACTTAAAACTGAAAACATGTGAGCAGTAGCTCACAAGTCTCTTATATAGAGATATGGAAAGGGAAGGAGCCCAAGCCTGCCTCTCCCTTAACAAACCCTATAGGACTATTTGACCCTTTAGCTATGGACTTGTAACAACGCTGACAAAAACAGCCACGGAAGCATGTGGCCTGTCCTCTTCAATGACCTGGAAAGGCCTCTGGGCACATAACCAGATGGGTGGGTCACTGAGATCCCGTCTGCCATATTCTGTCAACAGTGATGGTAGACCAGTACCAAGTTAGGACAGGGAAGAGCTGCCGGCTGGGGGCCTTGGCCATGTCAGAAAACCTCCAGGCTTTAGACAGGAAATGATAACTGGAAAACATCATCTCTGCGGGTTCAGCCACAGGATGCGGATGCATTTTCTCAAAAAAAAAGTTGAATTTTACACTGCAGGAGAAAGGAATGGGGCCAGGGAGAAGCTTGTGAGTTCCCTAGCCTAGAGGGAGATGAAGGATAAGAGCGATGCCACTCTGCTCTTATCAGTTCTCCTATTGCTCAATTTGAGAAGGACACAACAGGGACAGGCAAGTCCTTCAGAAGCCAAGAAAGCACAAGTGTAGGCCAAACATAAGATGTCACAGTGAGGGTTCACTGTCACCTGACACAGCATATCACATCCAACAAAACGTATATTCCAGTTTAAGTAAAACAGCAAAATATTTAGACAAAGTCATACCTGTAACAAGCAAGCAGATGAGTCAACCACAGACTGAACAACTAAATGTCAAGTAGACAAAAGCCCTAGGTAGGTACTGCTTGGCTGCCAGGCATAGCATCTCATCTCTGTGGTATGAGTGATCAGTGACTATCCCAGCCCCAGGGTGGCGGCCTGCACAACAGAGGCATGTCTTTCCCTGATGCCAGAGGCCTGCGTGGGCTGGCTGGGCCCGCCGTGTGCAGGACCACAGGACCCACCTGCCCTACAGAGGGTAAGGCACTTAGTAATGGTCAATGCAGTTGGGAAACAATTCATCAAAACAAAACCCACGAAGATGAGCTGTCAAGGCCCGTGGCACAGTATACCAGGTGTGTGGTGACCATGAGGATGGCACACTAGACACTCACACAGGGGCCCACATGTCACAGGACCACGCCATGCCTTTACCTTTCGACTGTATCTTCTCACAATTGGGAGAAATAATGACACATTTCAGTTTTTTGAGCTTCAGGTGTTTGAGAACTTCCCTCAACCCTAACACGAGTCGCCGTTTAGTCCTGGCCTTGACTGGATCTTTCTGGTACATACGGTCTTGGAAACGGACCAATTCTTTGAGTAGGTCGGTAACACAAGCATCCACTTCTTTACAAAGCATCTGGCTGCAGTAACTGAAAGAAACATCAGACATCAGGAATTGTGCCACTGGCTGTGACACTGCAGCAATGCTCCCAACCCACCCCAGGGAGAAGAGACGTAGAATGCAGCAGACAAGAGGTCGTTTCGGCGAGTACTACTAACCGGAACTGTGGAATTCCCAATGATTTAAATTTACAAAAGGTAAATACTGGGCCATTTTCCCCCATTCCCAACTACAAGGGAGAAATTTCTCTGGGCGCTGCCCCCACAACCATAGTTTGCCACAGGTCCCCATCTTAGCCACTACCCTGTGCATCTCCCTGTCATAAAGACAAATACCAGGAGACTATCCTGGAAGAAAAGTGGGCAAGGGGGGAAGACAGAGTGAGCACACAAGGTTAAAAGAATCCTGCTGCCCTAAGAAATTATACAGAGATTGAACCATGAAAAGGGGCCCAAGGTGATGCACAGTCACCTCACTATCCATTTCTCTGACTTCAAACCTGGGCTGAGGGCCCCTTTTCCATCATTAATACCACGAGAACCTCAGTAGAAGCAGATACAGACACAACAATTAGGCTCTCCCTGAACATGTGTAACCAGGTACCTGGCTACTTTCAACCATAAGAGTTAAAGCACAGTGTGGCCCAGCAACATGGATTTATGGAAGAAATCAACGCCATATTGAACCGAAGCACTTCCCTCTTCCACCAGTCCCTGGCAGGTAGGGGCTCACTCACTCCCTGAATCTGCGGCTGTGGATCTTAGGGAAGGTGGCGTGATAGGGAGCAAGGTGGGAGGCTTCTGTGTCCCTCTGGAGTTCTGTGCCTGGTGGCTCCTCTGACTTGCCCTCAACCGCAGGAGTGGAGATCGGTTCGTCTGTCCCCTCTGGCCCTTCGTGGAGGAAAAAGTCATTATAAGACATCTCTAAGGCTCAGTGCACACACTGAGGGGCTGGCTGAATACAGTCTTACCGATGCAACCAGACTCTGCACACAACCACCACATCCACAGACAACATGCAGAGGTTTACAGAAGGCAGCAATGACAGACAAGGATGCCTGGGGAAACCAGAAAAACGGGTGGAGGCTGTCATGCCTGGAGGTGTGCCTCCCCCCAATTTACTTATACATTCATTTTTATTATGGTAAAATATACGTTAATCTTACCAGTTTCACCACTTTTAAGTGTACAGTTCAGTGGCCAAATTTATTTTTTGATTTTGAAATTTAACCTGAAGAATTGCATTATCAGGAAGTTTTTAAAAATTGGCCTTTAGTTGTAAGTTTTTTCTCAAATGCTTGAGACCATTCTTTTTGAAATAATCCTTTAGAAAGTGCTGAACTCCAACATTTAAACTATGACAAACTCAAGAGGTGTGTGTTCAAACACACCAGGTCTGATGCAGTAATAACCTACTAGTTACTTCTCTCGACTATCAAAATGCAATTGCATAACCGATCACCAAGTGAAGGAATGAAAAAACATATACTGGACCTACAAGAATGGCAGGCTCAAAAAAGATAGTACCCCGTGGTCCCGTGGAGATGGGGAGCACCTGAAACTCTCAGCCATGCTGGGGCTGTAACTGGTAGAACAGTTAGAAACCCACTGGGCAGGAGCTACTAAAGCAATTCTGCTCCCACATAATGCCCCAAAGGAATAAGTGCTTGTGTCCTTTAAGACACATATAACACTGTCCACAGCAACCCTATTTCTAATTACCCCAAACTAGAAAATGCCTGCATGCCCATCCGCAACCCTGTACACTTGTCCAGCTGAATTTTACACAGTAATGAAAATAAATGGCAACTCCATGTCGCCAACAAGGCTGAAGGACAGGGGACAGAGAGAGCAGCACACAACACACAGCTGCACCAGAGCCACGTCCACAGCCGTGGGTGGGGCTGCTATCAGGGAAGGGTCTCCTAGGGGAGGTCTCTGACCAGAGGGCACAGGAAATTGCTGAGCTGTTTTGCTTCTTGATCTGGGTACGGTGGTTACTGTGCAAAGTCCTCAAGTTGTACACTGATGATTTATGCACTTTTCTAAATGTACAGCTGAATAAGAAGTTTGCTTAAAAACATACATTCGTGTTCATGTCCCCACATCTCATATACTTGCTGGTAAACAGCTGTGCAGCTAGCGGTGCTAATTCTCATGACCACTTTAAGTTAGAGGACCGCCTAGCACCACACAAATCAAATTTGGTGGGAAGGGAGGATCCTCACCTCTGTCCCTCACAGAACGCAGAACAAGAGGCACTAGAAACACTCCCCCATCCATGGGGACATCCCTTCCCTGTAAAGCTGGGAGCTCAATGCTGACCCACTTTCACCACAAAGCCAAGAGGAGTCAGCCAAGTCCTGGAGAGTTTGCTCAGCATAGCTCATCCTTTCTGCAGCTGCTCCCACCTAAATTATTCTTAAGGCACAAACAGAAGTTGGTACCTGAGGCCTCTGCCTGCTCTGGAACCTGGTCGTCACCACCACTCTCTCCATCTTGTGTGTCATCACTGGCAAAAACTGGACTTACAGCATTTTCTTGGAGACGCTGCTGCTTTCTCTCTTGCCGTTCTTTCAAAATAATCTTAAAAATTAAACAAACAATTAAAATGCCTAAATATTTGTACTTAAAAGATAAGCTCTTCTGCAAATTAAACCGCCCAAGTTCAACCTGTTGGCAATGCGCCTATTTGTGCTTTGAGAGCAGCCAAGTGCGCCCCAGCCTCCAGGGAGCTGACCCAACCCTCCCTGCTGGTTTTGGAGTGGCACATTCCTCCCTGGGTATGCAGAGCAGCCACACAGGAAGGCCCTGAGCTCTGAATCCAATTCTGTAGCTCAGCGCTTGCCTGAGCACCTACACCACAGGGTTGCTGTGAGAATTCACTGGAGGGAGGTGGCTCACATCTGTAATTCCAGCACTTTGAAAGGCCAAGGCAGGTGGATCATCTGAGGTCAAGAATTCGAAACTAGCCTGGGCAACATGGTGAGACTTTGTCTCTACTAAAAATATAAAAATTAGCTGGGCATGGTGGCACATGCCTGCAATTCCAGCTACTTGGGAGGCAGAGGCAGGAGAATTGCTTGAATCCAGAAGGCCAAGGGTGCAGTGAGCCAAGATCATGCCATTACATTCTAGCCTGGGCGACAAGAGCAAAACTCCGTCTCAAAAAAAAAAAAGAAAAAAGAAAAAAGAATTCATCGAGGAGCCTGTGACTGTCCTCCTGGAAGGTCTATAAGGAAGTGTGCACTATTCACCGACTTTGAACATCAGATAGATCAGCTAGGGTAGGATGAAGGGGGACGATAAGAAGGAGGAAAATGCAACTCCTCCCATTTCTGGTTTTCTGTCCATGCCACTGCAAAGTTAAAACAATAAAAGATGTTCCTTTCTTCTCAAGTAGCTGAAGCATTCTCCACATAACATGTTCCTCATGTGTCATGCTGGGAGGGTGAAGAATCATTTGTTAGAGTATCATTAACGTGTTTTACTACAACATATTCAAGTAATGTTTAAGTCGTAAAATCTAGAAATCTAAGAAATGGGAGGATAACTATGGACACGTGAAGCTGTCTAAGATTTCTAGTGCCTCGCTTTGGCTGAAACACCTACACACCTTCTTCAGTGAGGTTGGCTTCTTGGCCTTGGGGATCTCCCTCTGCTTCCCTTTCTTTATCAGGGGGGCGCTGGAGTCCAAGGGATTGTGCGGGGTCTTCACTTGACTCACACGGCGACCTCTCTCCCCTGACGCACATTCTTTGGAAAGGACTGGCACTGCTCCAACTGAAACACAGTGAGACAAAGGCCTCATGGTCACCTCCCAGATGCTCTACCCAGCTCTTGGACCGCAGCTTGCCCAGTGGCTGCCTCAGGGTATCCAAAGGAGTTTGCCATGTCATCCCCAGCCTGTCCCCACAACCCTTCTCATCTTTGTCAAAAAATCTCTTACACATTCTTTTCATTGGCAATTTCTAAATGATATTTATTATCTTTCGGATGAGATCCCCAAAAAGTATCAAGTAACTTAGGAACCTACCTTCCTATCCATGTCATCAGATCTCCCATGTTTCCCAGTACAGTCTAATACTGCCTGGATCTCATTTTTTGACTCAGGGCAGTTCTAGGTGGTCGCACTCACTGTTACTACTGTGAACATGTCTCTCTCCACTACAATTTCCAGTTGACACTGCCTTTATGGAAGCTGGCTATTGGTTTCTATATGTGTATCTTGTATCTAGGTACCTTATAAGATTCTATTAATATTTCTAGTTAATTCTCTTGAGTTTTCCAGACATGTTTTCCCAAATCCCATCATGAACAGTTGGTAATCCCTCTACATAGCCAATGAATTATTGTGATTACTACTAAACAGTTCAATTTTATTCTCCTTTTCTGTTCTATTTCCCTTATCGATAATTATTTCAAATAAACAGTTAATTCCTATATAGTTTTTCCCCCCACTTTTTGATCTGGAAAATTTCCAAACATATGCCAAACAAAACAGAATAGTAAACAAACCCCGTGCCCATGTCCAGCTTCAACAGTCACCAACATTTTTCCAAATGTATTTTACCTGCCTTCCTTTAATTTTGGAACAGTTTTTAAAATAACTGGTGCTTTGTCAATCAGGCAGTCCCACTTAGTCTCACCTGTTGGATTCACTGCTTCAATGCAGAATGTAACCTGCACAGGTCAACTAAGATAACGGTACCTGCCTCCCAGGCTGCTCTGGCCTTAGTAAGCACAGCTGCTTGCATCTTTGGAGCCTTATTTCCACATGGGGTTTGAACATACATGTGACTGGCTCAATTCTTTTTCTCAGGTCTTCTTGGAAAACCATGTGCGGCTCACGTGCTCATTCACCCAGTCCTCAACGATACCACTAAGTTCAGCATCTCACCTGGGCTCCTGCAAAACCTGCCACAAGCCCTCCAACTCTACACCTCCTGCACCCCACTGCCAGGCACCTCTTCACAAAGCACTGACAATGGGCCCAAGAAGAGTCTTTTCCTCACAGCAGAGGAAGATCAACCATTCCCTCCCACAAAAACAACCACCAAGTTCAACATAACTGCCAAAAACAATCATATCAGCCCTCTGGAAAGTGATCAAAGGCTTCCAACAAACCGAGTGCTTACTTCTTAGATGACTAGCCTTTGGGTGAGAACAGTATGAGTCTGGACATTCCCGTCTGAGGCTTTTCCTAGTTTCTCCCTGCTCAGCTTTGGCTCATTGAACCAGGTGGCAAGGCTGTGAAAAACAGCAGCTTCCCTGTCATGGCCATAAGGGGCTTGCTGAATTCAGAGGGTGGTCATTTAAAGTGGTGATTTCAGCAAATGGGGAAGGCAAGGGAGCATGGCCAGTCAGAGGCTGCCATTTTGAATAGGCAAGCAACAGAAACCACCAGGCCAGCAAGGACTTACATGGAGTCCAGGGGAAGACTCGCTATAAGGATGGGCTATGGGGCAGTCAACCAAGAATTCTATATTCAGCAAAACTAACCTTCAAAAAGTGAATGCAAAATAAAGACATTCCTAGATAAAGACTGTGAGAATTTGTTGCTAGTATGGCTTGTGTCACTAATACTAAAGGAAGCCCTTCAGAAGAAATACAACCAGAAGGGATACAAGATGGCAAATGAATCCAGAGGAATAAAGAACACCTAAAATCATAATTATGAAACTGGTAAATATAAATTTTTCCCTTATTCCTTCTCTTCTTTAAAAGATATGGCTATACAAAGTTGTAGTTCCAACACTGTAGTGTTTGGTTTATAATATATTTAGATGTACCATATGACGATAGCATAAAGGGGGAGGAAGAAAATGGACACATATTGGAGTAAAGTTTTTCTAATACATAAACTAACAGGTATACTGTAATCCGTATAGCAACCACTAAGAAAGTAGTTTTTCAAACTAAACTTAAAAAAAAAAAAAAAAATCAACAAGAAATCAAAAGTGTACTCTAAAAATATTTAACACCAGAGGCAGTAAAAGAGGAAGCAAGGAACAAATAACAAAGCTGACAAAAACAAGCCATGGGGAAAGGACACCCTGATCAATAAACGGTGCTGGGATAAGTGGCTAGCCACGTGCAGAAAAGTGAAACTGGACTCCTTCCTTATACTATATACAAAAATCAACTCAAGACGATTAAAGACTTAAATGTAAAATCCAGAACTATAAAAATCCTGAAAGACAACTCAGGCAATACCATTCTGGACACAGGAACTGGCAAAGAGTACATGCCAAAGACATCAAAAGTAACTGAAACAAAAGCAAAAATTGACAAATGGGATCTAATTAAACTAAATAGCCTCTGCACTGCAAAAGAAACTAGCATGAGAGTAAACAATCTACAGAATGGGAGAAATTTTTGCAGTCTATCCATCTGACACAGGTCTAATATCCAGCATCTATAAGGAACTTAAACAAATTTACAAGAAAAAAACAACCCCATTAAAAAGTGGGCAAAGGACACAAACAGACACTTTTCAAGAGACATACAAGTGGCCAACAAGCATATGAAAAAAAGCTCAAAATCACTGATCATTAGAGAAATGCAAATCAAACCACAATGAGATAACACTTCACAATAGTTAGAATGGCTATAACAGGGTCGGACGCGGTGGCTCACACCTGTAATCCCAGCACCACAAGGTCAAGAGATCGAGACCATCCTGGACAACACGGTGAAACCCCGTCTCTACTAAAAATACAAAAAAATCAGCTGGGCATGGTGGCGCGTGCCTGTAGTCCCAGCTACTCAGGAGGCTGAGGCAGGAGAATTGCCTGAACCCAGGAGGCGGAGGTTGCAGTGAGCCGAGATGGCGCCATGGCACTCCAGCCTGGGTAACAAGAGCGAAACTCCATCTAAAAAAAAAAAGAATGGCTATAACAGATGCTGGCGAGGTTTCAGAGAAAAAGAAACACTTATACACTGTTGCTGGGAGTGTAAGTTAGTTCAATCATTGTGGAAAGCAGTATGATGATTCCTCATACCTAAAACAGAAATACCATTTGACCCAGCAATGCCATTATATGTCCAAAGGAATATAAATCATTCTATTATAAAGACAAATGCATGTGAATGTTCACTGCAGTACTATTCACAATAGTAAAGACATTAAATCAACCTAAATGCCCAGCAACAGTAGACTGGATAAAGAAAATGTGGTACATATACACCATGGTATAGTCTGCAGTCATAAAAAAGAATGAAATCATGTCCTTTGTACGAACATGGATGGAGTTGGAGGCCGTCATCCTTAGCAAACTAACACAGGAACAGAAAACCAAATACCACATGTTCTCACATGTAAGTGGGAGCTAAATGGTAAGAATAATACATGGACACAAAGGGGGAATAGACACTGGGGCCTACTTGAGGGTGGAAGGAGGGAGAAGATCAGAATAACTACTGGTATCAGAATAACTAGAGGCTTAGTACCTGAGTGATGAAATAATCTGTACAACAAACCCCCATGATCCAAGTTTACCTATAAAACAAACCGGCATGTGTACCCCTGAACCTAAAACAAAAGTTAAAAAAAAAGGGAAGATCCACAGATTAAAAAAAAAAGTAGTGTTTTTTGAAATAATTACTTCAAAAGGAAGAAATATTTAAAAGCCTCTGGTGGAAAATTTGCAGGTTGCCTTTTATGACATATTGTATGTTTTAACAGTCTTGGCTCTTAAGATGTGTCAGAGGAAAGAGACAGCCACATCAGCACTAACTCAACAGTGTTCCCAGTGGTGCCCAGTGCACAGGCTGCAATACATGGAATGCAGCTTCCTGACCCTGACCCAGACAGTAAAGATTTTCAGGAACTCAGGGCACGTCTATAGGTAAGGAGATTTTCAGCTATACAATGTCATCAATCAAGTAGAAAGCTCATCTTTTAATAAGATCAATTTTTAAAAATCATCCTATTTTAATAACTTAAAAATATTTTAATTATGGAAAAATGACATAAAATTTACCATTTTAACTTTTTAAGTGCATAATTCAGTGCCGTAAATTATATTCATAATGTTATGCAACCATCACTACTATCCATTTTCAAGACATTTTCATGCACCAATGAATACTCTGTCCCCATTAATAATAACTCACCATTCCTTTTCCCCTCAGCCCCAGGTACCCTCTAATTTATGTTCTTATGAATCTGCCTGTTCTAGATATTTCTTTTTAGTGGAATCACACAGTAGCTGTGTTTCTATGTCTGGCTAATTTTATATGATATAATATTTTCAGGTTTCATTCATGTATCATGTATAAGAATTTATTCCTTTTTTAAGGTTGAATTATTACTCTGTGTAGGTATACCACATTTGTTTACACCATCATGTGGTAATGAACATTTGCGCTATTTCTACCTTTTGGTTATTGTGAATAATGTCATAGCAAACCCCAGTGTAAAAGTGTCTAAGTCTCTTTGCTCTTGGGTAAATATTAAGGAGTGAAATCACTGAGTCATGTAATTACTCTGCATTTAGCATTTTAAGAAGCCACCAGGTTGTCTTCCACAGTGGCTGCACCATTTTACATTCCGACTGGCAGTGTACAAGGGTTCCAATTTTTCCACGCCTTCACTGACACTTGTTATTTTCTGTGTTTTTATTTCCCTGATGACTAACAATGTTGATAATCTTTTCACGTGCTTATTGACCACTTGTGTACCCTTTTTGGAGAAATGTCTTTTCCAGTCCTATGCCCATTTTTAAATTGGATTGTTTGCTGTTCAGCTGGAATTCCTAAATATTTGAATATGAATCCCCTATCAGATATATGATTTGCAACCATTTTGTGAGTATTCTTTTCACTTTCTTGATAATGTCCTTTGGTATGCAAAAATTTTTAATTTTAATGTGGTCCAAGGTTAATTTTTTTTGTTGTTGCTCATCTTTTTGGTGCCATTATCTAAAAATCCAATGTCTAATCCAAGGTCATGGAGATTTACCCTGTTTTCTTTTAAGAGTTTTATACTTTTAGCTCTTATATTTAGCTCACTGTTCCATTCTGAGTTCATTTGGATCTATGGTATGAAGTAGGAGATATGACTATCCTTTAGCATGTAGAAATCCAGATGTTCTAGTACCATTTTAGAGACTGTCCTTTATTCTTTTCATAGACTTGGCACACTTATGAAAAATAACTGGCCACAGATACATGAATTTAATTCTAGACTCTTAATTCTACTCCACAGGTACATATCTATGCTTATGCCAGCATCACATTGTTTTGATTATCTATAAATAACTTTTGATAACAAGAGAAAATGTTAACACAATAATCTAGCTGAAAAAGACTTCCAACCACTTGCCTGAGATGGACAGAATCTTACCTGATACCACCACTGGTTTGGAGGACTGCTTTGCATGCTGAGAGTGCTGCTTCTTCTCCAGGGCTGTCAGCATGCCCCCCAAATCCAACTGCACTGGAAGCTGGCTCTTCTTTACACTATTTTTAAAATTATCCTGAAAGTTCAAAATTCATAAATTTACTTATAAAACTATACAAACCGTGCTTTCATTTTACAAAAAAACTGATGTAATTAAAGACAAAATGAAGTAAGATTTAGAGACTATAAAAAAGAATTTTAAAAAATTCAAGTAACAAGAAAATAGGGAAAAAACATCAATCTCATACTATCTGCCAATATTACTATGGTTGTTTATGTCACCCTTCTTTCAGAAAATTGGGTTTATATTAAATCAACTACACTTTTGTCTGTATCTCCATTGTGAGTGGTTAACAATGTACATCTACAGACAAGACACTAGCACTTGTATAAAGTCTTTGGCTACAAAGTCTGCGTGTGAGGCTACTTGGTTAGTACTACTGCCTCATTGGCACCACTCTCTCTCCAAATGCCTCTGTAAACCAACAAAATTCATGAAATTATAGTGATACAACCAGAACTCTACATAAGCCCAAATCATACTCAGCAAATAGTATTAAATACAGGCTCAAAGTTTGATATGCTTGAAACAAGTATTATTTTTGACATTGTTGTGATTTGGGTCTTGAGACTATAAAAAAGTTGTACAAGGAAGCCCAGTGATATGTCCTAAGGCATGGTGTCCCATTTGCTTTAGTGCCTCCACTCCACTCTCTTGCCAAGTGTTCTCTTCCTGGACACCAAAAACCCTACTGGCTGAGGGCTCCCATCAGGGGAAAGTGCCACGTGCAACAAAGGACAGGCAAGGAGGCCTGCTGCATGGAAGGAAGATGAGCAAATTATGACACTGAACTTAAAGTTAACTCACACAAAGGTTTAGAAGTTTATTTTTCACGAATGCAGAAACAATCGTTCCCCCCTTTAAAAGGCAAAATGACAATGCATATCCTAGCAAATAAATGTCCACAAGCACACAAGTTCCACATCTAAATTATGAATCACAAGCTCCCTCCTGAATCTACATTGCAGGTGGTGGAGTGTGGAAGGGGAATCACCTCCACTTTAGCTTCTGTTTTGACTGCAGAGAGTAAAATCGTGGTGCCTCTCTTATTTTTCTTCTGTTAGATATTACTGACTTGCAAAAAAATTTCTGTTTCCCAAATAAACTGAGTCAACTTTTTTCCTTTAAAGTATCATAAGGCAGTATGTAGCCCCCTTCTTTCTGACTTAGCAAATGCAGTTACCAATAATCTTGTTATAAAATAATAATCTTATAAAGTAATAAAATCTTATTATTTAAAATGTTTTAGCTTAAGAGTAATTCTGTTTCAACATGCTGAGTACAGTTCTCTCCTGAAGGAATGAATCAAAACAAAACCACCTGTCTCCACACAGAGATGTCTGGAAAGCAGTTTTTCTCAAGCATTTAGTTGAGCCAGAAAAGTTAAGCCTAAAGCAATTGTGGTTTCAATCTAAAAATTACCTGTGGCTGCTGTTTAGATTGAAATTTCGGTCTCTCTATTCTGTCTCTTCTTTCAGATGCAACTGCCAGGTTAGGAAATTCCTCAGCATCCTAAGTAAACCACACACCCCTTTAGCTCTTTGTTAATACAAACATGCCAAGTGCAACCTTTTCCTTGCTTATATTTTCATTCTTCAATAAGGTCCCACAAAAGTTCTTAAAAGTGATTAAAAAAAAAAACAGCTGTGAAACTCTCACATAAGAGTTTCTACTTTATACAACTTGGAACAAATTTAAAGACCACAGTTCTAATACCCCTGTACCCAAAAAAGAGAGTGCCACCAACGATCTTGGTACACCTGAGGTATCTACAGAACTGACCTTGGACTACTTTGGCATGAGAGTATTCAAGTACCTGTTCTTCAAAAGACTATGTTTTTCATTAGAGAAACTGTCTAGATTCAGTAGTTCTGCATGTTGTATGTGCTGAACCCAGGATAGTAAATGGAGTCAAAGGCAACAGACCTGCTAAAAAACAATTTTTAAATCACTTGAAAATGCCTATGTCATTCTGTCAATATTTTAGGTACCTTGGAAAAAGATGGGAAACATAGGGCAGAAATGTAAATTATTTACTGGCCTAAACCATAATGCTCTGCCATGGTAGGTTTTCAAACATTTAACCCAGCTATTCTCCAATGGATGTTCTAGGAGCCTTGGGAACCCCCACCCCAAGTCTGTAGAAATGCCCTGGCCTTGCCCCTAAGCTGGGCACCCAGGCAGCACCTCTGAGACAGTCTTCGGCCTGCACAAGCAGCCAGGCCACCTGAGTCTGGTACAGCAATGTAAAGAAAACCACCAGGCACATAATTAAGTCAGAATCCAGGCTGGCTCCTTAGAGTACAAGACGTGTGGAGTATCATGGGACGATTAAAGCCATCCTTTTGGAAGTTCCTGAAATCTTCTTGACTCAGGCCTTCAATGGTTCTATAGTATTCTACATTTCTCTCTATAATGAAGCACTTTATAATAAGACTTCCGGATAGAAAAGAAGGCCCTGCAAAAGCCAGCATTCCAAAGCAAGGGGGAAAAAAAAAAACAGGAAAAGAAGATAACTGAAGGGAACTATTAGTAATATGGCACACTAACTATTCAACTCCGATACAAGTAGTTTTGTCTCCAGACCATTCATTCATTCAAATGTTCACGGAGTGGCTGCTCTGAGACAACCAGGAAGCCAAAATGAAGAGGTAAGAAGAAAGAGTAGCTGCTGCTTTCTTTAGCACTAAGAAAATGATCATTAAAAGGCCCTGGAGATTTTCACTTAGGAAAACAATATGAATTCATATTTCTATTAAGAAAGAGCCACTTATTATATTACACAATGTGAGTAATAAATATAAATGTACTTCAATTCTTGGAGGCTCTTGAACTCTCAGGACTTCATATTTTGATGCAGACTTTTCTTTCTTTTTCTTATTCTTTCTTGAGGCTTCATTTTGTTCAAGGTCGCTACCTTGTGATGCTTTAGACTAGAACAAAAATACAAAGCAAAAATCCTGTTTTTAGGGCGATCAATAGAATGTTTAATACTATGCATCAGCAAAATTAAGATATCAACTCCTATAATCACATGGCAATTTTATTCAGAGTTAGGTTTCTCATCCTGTTTTTTTTTTTTTAAGAGCCAGAATTCATTAGAATAATTCTGAAGGAAAAAAAAGTTTGTTGGAATAGTTGTAATACCCAATTCCTTTTGAAAACTGGTAGATTTGGACAGAACCTCATTTTCAGCTCGAGGAGATCATGGTGTTAAGGACCTTATTGATCCCAGCCTAAGCTCTCCCTGTAATTCCAGGCAGGCCACTTCCACCAGAATGGCCCAGGGGTTCCTCATCTGTACATCACACCTGTCTGCACAGCAGAATCACCCATGGAACCTTCAAATCAAATACTTGGGCCCACCCCAGGACTGCTAAATGTGACTTCATCATTCCTACAGGCCCCTAACCCCGTGGGCCTCTATTCATCCAGGTCAAATATGCTTTGGCCACAGGGCCTTGGCACTGAAGCCCCTTCACTGGAATTTAGCTAGGCTGGGACTGCTCCCTCATCTCCATCTGCCCTTTGCTGTCTACCCTTGGACTTTTCTCTTCAGAGCACTGATCACTCTCTGACATGTCCTACATCTGTCTGCATGTTGTCAGCCTCCCTCCATCAGAATGGAGGCTCTCAAAGGGCAGGGAACTTTTTATGTTTTAGGCCCTGCTTTATACCCAGTTGGAATTTAAATCTCAGAAGTAAAAGTCTCAGCAGCTCTTAAAAAGAGTATGTTTATCCACTGACCCACGGGAGCTGTCCATGATGTTTTTCTAAGCGAAAAAGACAAGTTTAAGGGTAACGTGTATAAAATGATCGCATTTTGTTTAAGAAAAAAACAACAACAGGGTTTCTTTGTTCATATTTTCATGAGCCTGTGACAGGACATATGCCAGATTGCTAATGCAGGTTTCTCTGAAGGTAGGCATCAAAAGTGTGGGAGAGATGACCTTTTCCATAAGTAGATCCTTGAAGTGTTACATTTATCATTTCTGTAATAAAATTTCACAATACAGAAAGTTAAAAAAAAAATTCTGATCACTATCACTCCAGCCATGTAAAATGCAAAACGCAAAGCTATTTGGGTTGTAAGATAACAGAAGATGCTGATATTCTTCTTATCTTTTAGAATTTTTCTAAAACAAGCTTTTCTTAGAACTATAATTAAGAAAACAATTTTTAAAGAAGACCTTGGGAAAATAAAACAAAATCTGTTAACTCTTAGAATGCTAACTGCATATTAGGAAAACTGGCTCTGAGAGAGACTTGGCAGCTGCAACAAAGAATTAGACAGTGGGCTGTCGTCCAGCCTGCCCCTGGCCACCCAGAGACAGGCAGGAGGCTTCACTGAGAGTCAAGCTCAATGTGTGCACAAAAGGAAGGATCTCTCCCTTACACATACTGCTCTCTCTCTCAAATACAGGCACAGAGCAGTAAGGAACAAGCACCCATCTACCTTCACTGTAACTGTTACCCTGTAAATACACAGCTACCATTTATGTGGAAGAGCTAATTACATTTTTAGAAATAAAAAAGTATCCACCCAAAAAGATAGAAAACCATTATGCTAAACAAGACTGCATTTCAATCTAAAATACTATAGCCATATATAATGAAAATCAAGGACGTATCTAGACCAGTTAAAAAAAGGCTCTTAAGAAACAGTTCTAGGAATCAATAAAAATGTAACTTAAAGTTGGGTGTGGTGGCTCATGCCTATAATCTCAGTACTTTGGGAGGCTGGGGCAGGAGGACAGTTTGAGCCAAGGAGTACAAGACCAGCCTGGGCAACATGGCAAAACCCTGTCTCTACAAAAAATACAAATACTAGCTGGGTGTGGTGGTGCATGCCTGTAGTCCCAGTTACCAGGGTGCCTGAGGTGGAAGGATTGCTTGAGCCAGGGAGGTCAAAGCTGCAGTGAAAAAAAAAGTATTTAAAATTACTTAAGGGAAAAAAATCTATTCTAAATATTATGTTATAACAAGTAAATAAATTCCGTTAACCAAAGGCTGGGCGTGGTGGCTCACACCTGTAGTCCCAGCACTTTGGGAGGCCAAGGCAGGCAGATCACCTGAGACTGGGAGTTCAAGACCAGCCTGACCAACATGGAGAAACCCCGTCTCTATTAAAAATACAAAGTTAGCTGGGCATGGTAGCACATGCCTGTAATCCCACTTACTTGGAGGCTGAGGCAAGAGAATCACTTGAACCTGGGAGGCGGAGTTTGCAGTGAGCCGAGATCGCACCACTGCACTCCAGCCTGGACAACAAGAGCAAAACTCCATAAAAAAAAAAAAAAAAAAAAAAAAAAAAAAAACCCAAAACTCCATTAACCAAGAATCAGTAAGATGTACCACGTGATCACAAATGGTGGAATTCAATTATCTTGCTACTAGTACTCTTATACTGGTAAAAGCCACTTAAATTCAACAAAGACCAGGGCCAGGGGAAAAAGAAGCGGAAACTTTACACACCAGAGCATGAACTTATGCCAACATTTCTTCTTTACATAATTCAAAATGGTTTGCAGATACTTTAAGTAGAGAGATCTAAAATGTACATTCTCACTCCTACAGAAAAGCTATCACTTGTATTTCTTGACTCACTACCTATTCTTTATTCAATGTGCAAGTACAATAAACTCAGACTACTGACTACAGTATAGAATGAAACACATTTACAGTTAGGATTTGGAGGGATTACAAAAAGACTATCCCGGCTGGGCGTGGTGGCTCACAACTGTAATCCCAGCACTTTGGGAGGCCGAGACAGAAGGATCACTTGAGGTCAGGAATGAGATCAGCCTAGCCAACATGGTGAAACCCTGTCTCTACTAAAAATACAAAAATTAGCCAGGCATGGTGGTGGGCACCCGTAATCCCAGCTACTCATGAGGACGAGGCAGGAGAAGTGCTTGAGCCTGGGAGGCTGAGGCCACAGTTAGCAGAGATCACGCCACTGCCCTCCAGCCCGGGGACAGAGCGATACTCCATCTCAAAAACAAAGACTATCCAGTGGCACAGAAAATCAACATAATCAAAATGTGATGCATACCTCTTTTTCCCTCATTTTTTTACAGTAGTACTATATATATATATGTATATATATAAAAACATAAAACGTACCATCTTACCTATTTTTATGTGCACATTTCAGTGGCATTAAGTACACTCACACTATTGTGCAACCATCATCACTATCCATCTCCAGAACTCATTTCCTCTTGCAAACTGAAACTCTGTACCCATTAATAAATAACTTCTCATTCCCCACTTTACTGAGCCCCTGGCAACCACCAACTTACTTTTTGTTTCTAGTGATACATACCTTTTTGGTAGGATGAACAATGTGTTTTTCTTTGTTGTAGGAAGGATCCGAAGGTAAAACTGCAGAAGATGGTATACTAACATTTTTAGGATCTGCTGATGAAGCAATGGTCTTTAAGTTTATCATAGAAGTGACATTTTTAGGGGCTGGTGACAGTTCTGTAGATAATGTCTGTCGAACAACATAACCCATTGGTGTCCAAGATAACTCTGCTCAAAGATAATCAAAATTGTTGGACAATCTCAACAGTAAAATAGAAATTCCTTAGTTACTCAAACATGCATTACATGAGGTAACTGCTTGGAGTATAAATAAATGTAGGCTATCATGTACAACATCCTCTTGGAAACTATAGTAGTCACTAAACTTGTTTTTCTCCCTGGAGCATGCTGCTGAATTTTTTCCCTTTTAACTTGAGGTTAATTTTCCCGGAAACTGGTTTTATAACCTGGGGTTTGGAGGTGGGTAGACAAACAGTTTTAGTAAAACAACAATCCACAATAAACGTCCACGTGACAAGCACACAGAATTAACGAACTAAGGATCAAATTTTGGCCCTACTAACCTTGAAGTGTACCTTTAACATGAGAAGCCAAAGATCACTAGACTTCAGCTAATCACAATAACTGGTAATTTATTTCTTTTAGAACAGAGGCATAAGTACAGCAACACTACTCCTTTAGGTGCCCATCAAACTCTATATACAGACAAAACAAAAGGACATCTATTGGGACCCAGGCAGATGAACACCTGTTAGCAGCCTGTGGCTACCCTTAAGGGTAAGGCAGACTATTCTCATCACTAGAGAACTATACATCCTCAGAGCAGCCAGTGAAATACAGACCATTACTCAACCACATACACATCAAACGTGAGAACACGAAAGAAAACACCCTATGAATACATTTGGAATCATTTTGTAAAAATGCCTTCTGTTAGGACAAGCTACTGTAAAAATTTCAAAGCAGGATACATGGAACTCTCTCTGAATGTATTACTTCTTGGCCAGGACAGGACAGATAAATAGTCCTCACAGTGTGGCAGGAGGCTCCCAGGACCATTGCAGGGGTCCATGGGGTCAAAACCCTTTTCCTGGAGTACGAATGTGTTAGTTGTCTTCAATACTCTCTCTCTCTCACGAAAACACCTGGGAGTCTTCCAAATGCTGTGTGAGGCAGGACCACGAGGCAGGTGAATGCCGTGGCAGATCTACAGAGCCAGATGGCAGAGCTGCACAAGTGGAAAGCAAGGCTGCTCTCCACACTACAGCTTTTTAATTTTGAAAAATGGTTTTCATAAAAATATGGTATGTTAAAATATAATACACTTTTTATTATTTTCTTTTTTTTTTTGAGACGGAGTTTCGCTCTTGTTACCCAGGCTGGAGTGCAATGGCGCCATCTCGGCTCACTGCAACCTCCGTCTCCTGGGTTCAGGCAATTCTCCTACCTCACCCTCCTGAGCAGCTGGGATTACAGGCACGCGCCACCATGCCCAGCTAATTTTTTGTATTTTTAGTAGAGACGGGGTTTCACCATGTTGACCAGGATGGTCTCAATCTCTTGACTTCGTGATGCACCCGCCTCGGCCTCCCAAAGGGCTGGGATTACAGGCATGATTATTGTTATTTTCAAGCAAATCAATTATTTAAAACATTTGTTTTAACTTTGAAAGGGCAAATATTAACTGGTATCACCCAAATAAACAGGAGCTCTTTGGGGTTCTCAATATTTAAGGGTTTCAAAAACTTTTCAGAATAGGCAATACTAAAGGAAGCAGTCATTGCTGAATTCATAAAATTTCTCACTGAATTGGAAGTATATTTCATTTAGAATTCCTGTCTCTTATTTTATACTCCTTGTATGTGGATGTGGGATCTCATTTACCTACTTTAACTTTCTAAACTAACATTGATGTTTGGTTACCCACAACTCATTAGCTATCTTAAGGCTTTACAACAGAAACCATTTCAATTTTACTGGAGTTAAAAATGAACTCAGAAACTATATGACATTTTAAAAATTAATATTTTGTAGCCACTTTTACCTCTTGTACATGAAGGAGAACTGGTAGCAGCATTAGCAGTTACAGATTCATTTGGGTTATTGTTTTTCACCATTTCACCCTAAAAAGCAAACACATTAGATGTCAATAGAGAAATGCAAATTAAAACAAGGCAATACTACTACATACCAAAATCCAGAACACTGGCAACGGAAATCCTTATTCACTGCTGCTGAGAATGAAAAATGACACAGCCACTTTGGAAGATATTTAATAGTTTAGCAACTCCTTACAAAACTAAACATACTCTTACCATATGATCTAGCCATTATACTCCTTAGTAATTAACCAAAGGAGCTGAAAACTTATGTCCACACAAAAACCTGCAAACAGGTGTTTAGAGCAGCTTTACTTATAACTGCCACAGCTTGGAAGCAGCCGAGATGTCCTTAAGTAGGTGAATGGGTAAACTGTGGTATATCCAGATGATGAACTACTATGGATCCCTAAAAGAATGTACTATCAAAGCCATGAAAAGACATGGAAGAAACTTAAATGCACATTTCCATGTGAAAGAAGCCAATCTAAGAGGGCTACATACTATATGATTCCAACTATATAACATTCTAGAAAAGACAAAACTGTGGAGACAATAAAAAGATAGTAGCTAGGAGGAACTAAGGGGAGGGAGGGATAAACAAGTAGAACACAGATTTTTAGGGCAGTGAAACCACTCTGTACCATACTACAATGATAGACGCACATCATTATGCAGTTCCCCAAAGTCTTAGAAGACACAACAACAGCAGCAACAGTGAACCCTAAAGCAAACTATGGGCTCTGGGTGATAAGGACATGTCACTGCACATTCATCAATAGTTACAAATGCATCACTCTAGCACAAGATGTTGATAATGAAGGAAGCTGTGTGTTGTGTGGGGGCATATGGGAAATCTCTGTACCTTCCTCTCAACTTTGCTGTAAACCTAAAACTGCTCTTGAAAATAAAATCTATTTCTTTTTAAATCCAAAGCAGTTATTCTCCATTTAAAATTCAAAGTAATCACTTAATTTTAAAATATAGCTTCCCTTGCCATTCTTAAATTCTGCAAAATATATGCTAAAATTTCCAAATATATAAGTACATAAAGTGAAAAGTTAAATTACTTCCTTCAACCAAATCTCACTCCCTAGAGGAAAACACCACCCACATCTATAGCTTCATTAGTATCCCTCTACTTCTTTGCTTATGATATAAACATTTGTGAATCATATTTTTATATGGATTCCCATAATGGAATCATACCACACATGATGTTGTAGCAACTTTTAAAAAAACTTTAACATATCACTGACAAACTTTCCAAGTTGGCACAGATGCACCACACAATTCTTAAAGCTGCAATGATCCCATGTAAATGAGAAAGCCATCATTCACTAGGCCTACACACCAAAGTCTAACAATCCATCAAAATGTCTGTCTACAAAAACAACAAATGTAAGCCTGCAACATATGAGCCCCCTGACACCCGACCTGTTTTTTTGGAGACGGAATCTTGCACTGTCGCCCAGGGCTGGAGCACAGTGGCACCATCTTAGCTCACCCCAACCTCTGCCTCCCAGGTTCAAGTGATTCTTCTGCTTCAGCCTCCTGAGTAGCTGGGATTACAGGCACCGCACCATGCCAGCCTAATTTTTTTTTCTGTTTTTTTTTTTGTTTTTGTTTTTTTTTTTTTAAGTAGAGACAGGGTTTCACTATGTTGTCCAGGCTGGTCTCGAACACCAGACCTCGTGATCTACCCACCTTAGCCTCCCAAAGTGCTGCGATTACAGGTGTGAGCCACTATGCCTGGCTATGTATGCCCCCTTTAATAAAGACAGAAAACTGTCTCACATATTAAACATAAGATATATAATGACACTATGTGTATGGGGGGATCGAGTATATTAAAAGGCTCCTCCAAGTCACTAACAACACCAGAGGTAAAAGTAAATTAAAAAATTTGAAGCTGAATCCATTAAGTAGACAATGGATGTAAAATAATTTTAAAAATTCCTATGCTTCACAAATTTACCCATTTGCTAATTCATAACACGATGCAGGAATAAAAAATAAAATTATTAAAGCACAGCCTGTTTTTTTTAGTAAACATAACTTTTGTGCTTACCAAGGTCAACAAAAAATTAGAAATAGTTTACCTGTTCAAGAATGGTTAAATAAATTATGTCAGTATGAGAGATCCAATGCAACAGTTGTTTTAAAAAAATACTTAATGACATAGAAAAAATACCAACAAAGTTTTAAAAAATTCAAACATAAGACTACACATATGTATAATTTCAAGTTGAGGGAAATTCCTGCAAGAGACCATTTTTAAAAGATTATGTGTTAAGCAAGCTTTTATTTTGGTTGTACAATTTCAGACAAATTTTGTGTATGTGTCATTTACAGACATTACTAATATCAAGAAAAAGTTTCTTGGAAGGAAAATAAATTTTTTAAAAGCCCACACATAATTCAAAAGTATATGGGGCTCTTAATAGAGCAATCAGTATGTGTATCTTCTACCTTAGTTCATGTTTAAACACATTAACAGTCACAGGTAATAAGTGACCTTGATATAAAGCACCAGTCACATTCCTGCTCACTCCATGAGCCAACCCTGAGGGTTACACGGCATCCTGGACTACTGTAGGGCACTCGTGAGAAGTGCACATGATGAAGACCGAAAGCCCGGTGGCTATTCAGCCACTGCACAGACCCAACAACAGCATGAGGGTCCTGCATGCAAACTGCTACACAAAGGTGTATCTTCTTTCTTTTTTTTGAGGCGGAGTTTCGCTCTTGTTACCCAGGCTGGAGTGCAATGGTGCGATCTTGGCTCACCGCAATCTCTGCCTCCTGGGTTCAGGCAATTCTCCTGCCTCAGCCTCCTGAGTAGCTGGGATTACAGGCACGCGCCACCATGTCCAGCTAATTTTTTGTATTTTTAGTAGAGACGGGGTTTCACCATGTTGACCAGGATGGTCTCAATCTCTTGACCTCATGATCCACCTGCCTCGGCCTCCCAAAGTGCTGGGATTACAGGCTTGAGCCACTGCGCCCGGCCACAAAGGTGTATCTTCTGCACATTACCAGCAACTGTCACTGACCCTTCAAGACCTTAGTGTCCAGGCACCTAACATAAGTCCAGGGGCAGGAAACAAGTCCTTTCTCAATTCAAGAGGTAATTTTTGCTTGCCTTCATACTGGCACGTATCCCACCACTCCTTCAGTGGAAATTCATCAGAAGCCATTTTAGGGACTACTAATCAGATGCTACTTATTCTTGGTAGTCTCAAATCAATCTATTTGAGAGAAATACCTCAACATGGTGGACTAAAACTTTGAGATCAAATGTTGAACAAAGTGAATTACTTGCTGTAATAACTTTTCCTGAATTTGCTGTATCGTTAACAAGACAAAGATGTAGATAAAAGCCTGGAAAATTCAGAAGTTACAGTATGCAGTTTTAAATATTATGACATTAAGTCCTCACTTAACACCATGGATAGGTTCTTGGAAACTGTGACTTTAAACTAAACCATATAAAACAAAATCAATTCCTTTTTTTCATCAACATCATAATGAAATGATGGTGAAGGAAATGTTAATGGAGGACCTGCTATACAGCTTTCATTTAAAGTTGCAGTTTCCTTGAGCAGAACAAATTAAAAATAAGAATAATAAATAAATAAATAAATAATAAAGTTGTAGTTTCCAAGAACCTATTGACAACATTATGTGAGGACTTAATGCATTTTGATTTTTAAAAAAGTTTTTTTTTCTATATTGGAAAAGCTGCTATCAGAATGCTAGAAGCAATGTGTTCAAAATGGTCTGTCAAAGCAGCTAGCCTCTGCCAGAATCTTCTCCTTCTAAGGCACTACAGTACCTTTTAGCTACCAAATAAAAAGGAGTACACTAGGCTGGGCACAGTGGCTCACACCGATAATCACAGCACTCTGGAAGGCCAAGGCTGGTGGATCACCTGAGGTCAGAAGTTCAAGACCAGCCTGACCAATATGGTGAAACCCTGTCTATGATAATACAAAAAAATTAGCCAGGCGTGGTAGCATGTGCCTGTAGTTCCAACTACTCAGGAGGCTGAGGCAGGAGAATTGCTTGGACCTGGGAGGCAGGGGTTGCAGTGAACCAAGAAGCCAAGATTGCGTCACTGTAAGCCAGCCTGGGCGACAGAGCGAGACTCTGTCTCAAAAAAAAAAAAAGGGTATACTAGGTGATTCTTTTAAAACCATAGCCACACCAGGTGTTACAGCCTCGCTATAAACTGTTCTAACAAAGAAGGTCATTTAAATGCACAATGAAAGCCTTCCCCCAATGTATCCTCCCCAGCTCCACGGACGTCAAAGCCCACATCAGGATTTAATGTGTAATGTTTGAAATGAGACAATTGAAAAAGTGCGTACCAAGAAAAAGTAAGAGAGCGAGAACCCCTCACCTCACCTTTGATAACACTGAGGCTGGTTTTACTACTTCTCTTAGAAGAGAAGTGTTGGTAGAGGCAGAGTGGACAGGCCCCCACTTGGGTTGCTTCTGTAACCCTGACATATTGTTTTCTGCACCCTGCAGTTCAGGAAAGTCCAATGTGGTAAATTCAAACTCAGGTTTGGAGGTAGATACATTTTTTGCAACGATTTTCGATTTCCTGTCTGTTCGCTTATGGTAACCATCTGTAATTACAAAATTAAAAGTGGGAATAAAAATTGAGTTACTGTTCGATGACCGGTACTCAAGCAAAAATTGCACAGTAGAAAGACTATTGCTATTGATGCAACAGGTTGTTGTCAAAACACCATAAGTCTCACCAGTGTTGATAACCTTCCTTTGTAAAAGTATAAAGTTTAAATGATCAGAAGTATCAATCACTCTGGTTGGGCCATTATGCAGAAAAACCAAAATGCACTGCACATTTTAAGAGTATGTACAGTCACGCACCACACAATGATGGTCTGGTCAACAATGGGTTACATATACGACATCCCCAAAAGATCGTAACGAAGCTGAAAAATTCCTATTGCCTACTGGTAACGTCATGGTGTGATGCATTACTCATGCGTTTGCGGTGATGCTGGTGTAAACAAACCTACTGAGCTAACAGATGTATAAAAGTATACTACATACAATTATGTAAAGTACATAATACTCGATAATGATAATAAACAACTATGTCACTTGTTTATGTATTATACTTTTTATCTTTGGAGTATATAGTCCCTATACTTACAAAAAAAAAAAAAAAAAGCTGGCCGGGAACAGTGATTCACACTTGTAATCCCAGTACTTTGGGAGGCCAAAGCGGGCAGATCACTTGCAGCCAGGCGTTGGAGACCAACCTGGCCAACAAGGTAAAACCCCAACTCTACTAAAAATACAAAAATTAGCTGGGTGTGGTGGCATGTGCCTGTAATCCTAGCTACTTGGGAGGCTGAGCAATTCTCCTGCCTCAGCCTCCCAAGTGGCTGGGCTTACAGGCGTGCATCACCACACCCAGCTAATTTTGTATTTTCAGTAGAGATGGGGCTTCTCCATGTTGATCAGGCTGGTCTTGAACTCCCCACCTCAGGTGATCCACACACCTTGGCTTCCCAAAGTGTTAGAATTACAGGCGTGAGCCACCACACCTAGCCTTGTATCTTTTTACTATATTTTTACTACACCTTTTCTATATTTTGATACACAAATACTTACCACTGTTACAGTTACCTACAGTATACAGTACAGTTCTAAAGGTTTATGAGTTAGGAGCCATAGGCTATATCATATAGCCTAGCCAGGTAGTAGGCTACACCATCTAGGTTTGTGTAAGTACATTCTAAATGCTCCCACAATGATGAAACTAAGGACACATTTCTCAGAATGTGTACCCATCAGTAAGTAAGGCATGACTGTAATTCTAAGGCTAATGAAAAAGATTACCTTAACATGATTGTGCAGCTGGGCATTTTAATTATTCTTAATATAAATTTTAGAGTACTGTAAATTAAAGGGACTCTAATGAATTTTCTGTGCTCGTAAACCTTCCATCTTTCAGTGTGCTGGAATAAACTAGAGGGAAGCAGGTTGCATAAAATGCATAACCTCAGGCCAGGCATGGTGGGTCACACCTGTAATCCCAGCACAGGCAACACAGGGAGACCTTGTCTCTTAAAATAACAACAACAACAACAACAGAGCAAAACCTCTTTCTCATCTTTCTCTTGAAATGCAATGTATAATAAGACAGGCTGCAACTCCATGAAGCCCCTCATTTAATTATAAGACCAGAGTTACTACAGTTAATACACTTCCCTTGTACCAGACGGTTTATAAGTGAAGTCAATGAAAAGAGAAAAATGTATATACCAAATAATACAAATTATAGGCACTACAGAGCCCACAATGCAACAGGTACCAAATTATAATCCCATCCCTGGGAAGAAAGACCCCTAGAATCGCTCCCTGACGCCATCAGCTGTGTCAGTCCCAGGTTTCAATTCTTGGAGTAGTCACAATGAACAAGCCCACAGAAACAGCTGTATACACAGCAGGACTGTTTCTGGGGCACATGGGGTAGGCTGGCTTATACTACATAGTTGGTTATTTTTACCTGATTTCAAACTATTCTCAGCATAAATGGACAAATGATGTGAACCTCTAGCTGATTTTATCTCAGATGATGTAGTTCCATCAGCCCTTTTACTGTCAAACTTTTGCTCATCATATGTTTTTTTCTCATCATAGGCTTTTTTCTGCAGGAAAAGATTAAAAAGCAACATGAAATAAGAAAACCATCACTATAAAAAAGGTTTAAAGTAGCAAAATTTTTTTTTTTTTTTTTTTTTTTTGAGACAGAGTTTCGCTCTTGTTACCCAGGCTGGAGTTCAATGGCGCCATCTTGGCTCACTGCAACCTCCGCCTCCTGGGTTCAGGCAATTCTTCTGCCTCAGCCTCCCGAGTAGATGGGATTACAGGCACGCGCCACCATGTCCAGCTAATTTTTTGTATTTTTAGTAGAGACGGGGTTTCACCATGTTGACCAGGATGGTCTCAATCTCTTAACCTCGTGATCCACCCGCCTCGGCCTCCCAAAGTGCTGGGATTACAGGCGTGAGCCACCGCGCCCAGCCAAAGTAGCAAAATATTAAGTATTCACAATATAATCATTTTTTTAAAGACCAAATTATTTTTTAAAAGGTTAAATACAAAAAAAAAAAATACACAGTGCTTAAACATGATGAACAAATTTGCCATTTCTTTACAACTTAAACATTAAAGCAACCAACTAAAGGACACAGCAAAACATCATTACTCACCTTAAACAGAGCTTTCATTTCTTGCGGTAGAGAGCACATGTTCTCATTTCCATGCTTCACGGTTTGAAAACCTCGGTAACAACTGGGATGGTTATAGTGATAGTGGGAGCCAGGCACTGAGTAAACATTCTGTGTAGAGTCAAGGGTATAAGGAGAATAGGCATATGGATGAAGAGTTATCTCAGAAGATATATACTGAGGTGGAAAAGTTGAAGCTCCAAAGGCCATGTCTTCAGTGTATATTTTCTGCCTAAGTAAAAAGCGTAAACTTTAGCTGCAGATTTCATACAGCAAGCCAAGAAGCTTTTCTGTAATAAACTAAGTCAAACTTCTTAACTTATTAATATTTTTGAGATCATTCACTCTAGCATTCGATCATTCACTCATTTTAAATATTCCTAATTAAAAGCCAAATAAAATCTGAGTGTTTCTTTCTCACCCTGCAAAGAAAGATGTCGACACTATTTTTTCACTAATGAGCTGGAAGTTCACAAGAAACATCAACAGAGCCAGAATATGTCCCAGCAGCTTTTTACTCAACCGCTGCCGAGTATTTGGGAAAGCCTTTCCCAGCAACCCTGGCCAAAATGCCCCTAAAGACCATTATTTCTGCTGAGGGGAGATCCAACAGCCTGCAATGCCTCCCTCAGGGATCCTGCAAATGGTTTTCTCCAGCCCTTTCTTGCTCCAAGCCCACCACCACATCCTGCACTTTGCTGACTATCAGAACCGGAGTGCAAAGAAGATACTGCATGGCGCCGTGGCTGGAAACTACACATTTTACTAACAAGATGGATGCCAGCTTTGAAAACTGCTATTGTCTCGGTTTTTCCCAAGCTGGTAGAGTAAACCAAAATATAATTTAACACTGATTTTTCTTTGTTAGCCAATTTGATGTAAGGCTACAGGTTTCAACCTTTTTCCCACAAAAGCTGATACAATGACAAAATGCTAAGCAACTGATTCGAAATATAAATAGTAATCTCCTCATTCCAGCAAATGTTTCTGTTAATTTCCAAAGCTATTCCAAAACGTACCAGTACATTAAAAGGCAGCAAAATCCAAACCTAATCGTGACACACCCTATAAGATCTTCAAACTGTTACGCTGTCAGCAGATAAGAGCATAGGTACCGCTTACTAGAAATTGTATTACTAATCTGGGCAAGTAAGAGACTACACTAAGAAAGGGAGACTACAGGCTCTACCTATAATATAATCATGTTTACTGCTTTCACTTCTATCCAATACTTAATCATATATTACCTCATCTCGCTATGTACTATTTCATGATATGTTAACTTAGATTTTCTAAGATCTTTTAATTATAGGTAATTAATTTTGACATGAAATATTCCTAATTAAAAACCAAATAAAACCCGTTTTACTGACCTTTGTCTGTCCCATAAAACAACTGGCCTAGCACTGCTCCAAACATACAGCACTGAGGGCTAGCTCTTTGTAGAGAAGAGTAGGCTCAAAGCTTCATCCCACTGCCTATATGTTCCTGTGAATTCAGTGCTGTATTTTGTTTGGGGCTCAGAAAAGTAAGCTGGGGGCAAGTGTCAGTGAAGGTAGATAACGTGTTCTTCATAAGAAAAGATGGGTTGATAGAAAAAAAAAATAGTGAAAAAGACTATCCTAAGTCCAACAAGCAGATAAATAAACAGACAAAAGAAATGTAGCTAAAAAGGAAAGCAGGGACAGGGTCCATTGGTTTTGACGGCTGCTGTCATCCAGGAAATTTTCATCCAGGAGTCAGGAGACCTTGGTTGGGGTCCTAGCTCTGTTACAATCCAGTTTTCCAATCTGGATAAGTCATTTGGGTTTTGTCCCCTCACTGGTCCGTCCTCCTCTAGAAAGTTGGCATTTTCCATTTCCATCCAGTGCAAACACAATTACATGCAGAAAACAATACCAAATATCAAAGCAGTAATTCACAGCATCTGGTGTGGCTTCAAAGGCATGTCTGGGAAATTCTAGATGGCAGGAGTGGCCCAGATGACCCTAAACCCACAGTGACACACCTGTTTCTCATTCACTGTCATACACTGCCCCATCCACACTCTGAGTCAAACTGTCTGAGTACCTGTACAATACCTGCTGGTCTCCTGGCTCCACTTTCCTTTGCCCCTTTTCTACCAATGGCTTCCAGGTCTCCCAGGACCTCCTTCTTGTCTTTTCCTCCAGGCACTTGCTGGGTCTAGGCTTGACCATCACATGACTTGAAAAACTCCCCGGCCTGGACTTTGCTAGCTTGGCTCTTACCTGCCCTCCAAGGCTCTATCTCTGTCTCTTTCCCTGGTGCAGTCTCCTCTACACCCTCACCTCACCCATCAGACACATTCTGAGTCAGAACCTCTTATCCTTCTGCTTAGGACTTGACGTAAATACAAACAACCAGCACTTTCCCCAGTCTAGGTCTCCATCTCCAATTTTCAGGTCATTTCCACTTAGCAATTTCACTTGTTCCCAATTCAGTACATATAAATCCCAAATTTAACATCCAGTCTGCAAACCAGTCCCATTTACAACTTCTGTTGTCATGAATGATTCTACAATTATTTCCATGTATTCAACTGAATATCTTTATAATATCTTTCCCACCAAAACCTGTATGGACAATCATGGAACTCTTTTTTATTTCAACAGGTCTCATGTAGTTTCTTTATTATTTCCAGTACCTAGAACCTGGTCAAAGCCTTCAAGACCCTCTCCTCTAAAAACCTAACCAGAATTCAGGAGTGATTACAATAAGCCCATTTAAAATACTACCAGAAGTTTTCCATTGCCTACCCAGCAAACCTAAAACTTTTCAGCCGTACTATGCAGGCTTCCAAACTACTGACAGCTTCCCCCCAAAATTATCATCTTATTCCTCTACTATCTCCCAAACATATCATGCACATGGTCCCTTCAGTCAGGCCAGGACCCAAAGAGGATGCAGTTTCTCCTCCATCCACCAAACTGACCTGAGCCATGTGCTCAGCTGTACGATGCTATATACCACTAGTTATTCTCATAGCTCATCTGCTTTAACTCAAAAGCATCAACTAGTGCTAAAATTTTCATAGTATATTGACAGATGGTGAAAATGCTCAAATGCCTCTTGTCAACAGCGGTAGCAGTTTTGGAGAATACCATGTTAATTCTGGTTCTGGTGCTACCCATTTGAATTAGAATGAACAAACACTTCCAGCTTCAGTTTCCCATGTGCAAAAATAACATTACATCTGCCTGCCACCTCATGGATTGTAGTAACCATGAAAGAAGAGAAAGCATACAATAATACTCAAATAAAAGGCCCACATCCTCATACACAGGTGGCACAGGACTTGTCACAAAGGATGTACCATGACAATGGACATTACTTGGAACAAACTTACTTTGTCTGTACAGGCAAATTTGTTTCTTACATCAGTAAATAATTGGTATTTTCCAAACATGGCAAATGTTATCTGTTAAGACTACTTCTAATGATATTTTTTTGTCTTGTCCTATAACATAAATGTGGAAGAATTTGGTATGTTCGTTTTCATCTCCATCACTTCAAAACTATGAAGACTTCCAATAATTAATTCCAAATGAATAAATGAATATCTTTGAGTGCACTGTGAAAGGTACTGGAGTGGAACAGATTCTGTAAAAGATTACTACACCTTCTTTAAGGAAAGATGAGGGAAGGGGACATACAAAGATGACTTGCTACGTAGTTGAACAAGAGAGAGGAAATATTTGTTTCAGAAACTTCTATTCCTTTTATCATGGCAGCAAGAGCTCTCCATTTACATGTAATCTCACTATAGCAATGAAATTTTTAATCTACATTAGAATTGCCCAGATAATCAATTCTCAACTACTTGAAGTCTCATTATTTCATCCCCACTTTAAAGGTTCTTTTCTTTTCTAACTCTTCCTCTTCCACTTAATGCTTTCCTTATCCTTGTTTTCTTGCCAGGCATGATCACTGTGAGTCTATCTTTTCCTTGGTGATAAATCAAAGCTAAAAAAGAAGAGGTAAGAAAACTTAATTTTTAAACTCAGCACTGCCCATTCCTGAGTCTCTGATTAGTCTCCACTCATTTTACTGCCAAAATGTTGTTTTAGCCATGTGAATGTTTTCCACCACTATTTTGAGTAACTGGGATACCACCTAGCAGATGGCTTTGAGTTCCTGTCACTGAGATATATTTTTGTATTTTGTTATGTGAGACACTCGAGGTAGGGAACAACTCAAGTGAGACCCATGTCCCACTCCCCTTTATAATGGATGAAATACAGTGGAAAAATAGGGTATTCCTAGCAAAGACCAAATTCCAGCACATAAACGTAGGGTTTCAACTTTTGTCAAAAAAAATACAACTTTCAGTATTTCCTAAATACATCAGATGACTTGATGATTTTATTATTCATTACAACTCTCATTCTTGCAAACATTATTCTAGAATTTATATATAGTACAAACTATTTTCAATCACACCATTTGGGCACAAAAAAAGGAAACAAGTATAAATCACATAAAAGAAGAAGAAAGCACAAGAATTCTTAGAACTACACCTGATGCCAATATTAAAAGCTGATCTACAAATAAATCTACAAAATTATATGAAAGATTAATATTTTGTCTAAATTCACCTAAAAGTGGAAGCCATTTTGTAAATACCTAGAGAATGAATCTTGAGGAGGAAAAAGAAAATTTTAGGAAAAATGTAAGCCACCTTTCGACTCAAATTTAGAAGAACTTAAACCTGAAATGTGTAAAATTCACCTCCATATAACATATGTAAAGCAAAATTGTGGAAAGTCAAAGTCAACAATTTCCAAAGAATTATCCACAGAGGAGCTATGGTTGCTAGTCCCCTCCCCTTCCCCGAACAAGATTTTAATAGGTTAAATCCTAAAAATGAGGAGTATGTTTATTTGGTCCCTCCTTTGCCCTTCCCCCCACATTTCATCTCCCATTAGATACATGATATGTTTTTAAACCATATGAACAAATGAACCTTAAAACAGTACTTTTTTTTTTTTGAGACAGAATCTTGCTCTGTCTCCCAGGCTGGAGTTCAGTGGTGTGATCTTAGCTCACAACAACCTCTGCCTCCCGGGCTCAAGGGATTCTCCTGTCTCAGTCTCCAGGATAGCTGGGATTATAGATGCCAGCCACCAAAGCTGATTAATTTTGTATTTTTGTGGAGATGGGGTTTCACCATATTGGCCAGGCTGGTCTCGAACTTCTGACCACAGGGGATCCGCCTGCCTTGGCCTCCCAAAGTGCTAGGATTATAGACATTAACCACAGTGCCTGGCCTGAAACTGCGTTTCTTCTAATACATGAAATACAGTCTCTATCATGTCTTTGCCCAAAATAACAATGGGTATGGAGAAAAAAACGGGAGTTAAAGCTTCTGTTTCTGGCCCAGGACACAGTTAAGTTGTGCTACTGGCTCAGACTCTTCTTGGCTGAAGAGCATTCTCTCATCATTTGCAGAACTTTAGTGTAATAACTGATGAGTATTTGAAAGTCTAATCACCATTAAATCCAAAAAGCCCCTTGGTAAGACAGTTATTAAGATACATGCTCAGCAACATGGAGAAACCCCGTCTCTATTAAAAACACACACACACACACACACACACACACACACAAAAAAAAAAATTAGCTGTGCGTGCTGGCGCACGCCTGAAGTCCCAGCTACCCCGGAGGCTGAGGCAGGAAAATCACCTGAACTCAGAAGGCGGAGGTTGCAGTAAGCCAAGATCGCGCCACTGCACTCCAGCCTGGCAACAGAGCAAGACTACATCTCCCCCCCGCCCCCAAAAAAAGGAAAGACACATACTCGGTCACTGGTGGTTCCTGAACAAACGGATAGTATGTGGCTGCAGAGCTGGGGAAAACACATGCTTCTGAGGACTCTAACCATGCCACATTGAGCCCGGCAAATCTGGGGACAAACGGTTTGACATCTGCTGATAACTTGATGCCCTGAGGAAAAAAAATTAGGTTTTGGGTACAAACATTCAGAGATCAAGCAAATGTAAACAAACAAGCAAAACCGAAGAGGCGTTCCTAACACCCAGAAATGTTCCCAATGTTGTTCAAAAACTTCTGCCTCGTAAAGGCAAGAATCTGCTTGCTAATGATTTCTCCCCAATGTTTTTTTTGTTAGAAAAGGCAGTAGTCCAAACATTAAAAGTGAAAAAGAAGCACAACCAATTAAAGTGGAAATAAAACTTAACCCAGATTATATAACCCACAACTGAAAACGTTTCCGTAATTTTAATCTTGGAATAAGAGATTCAGTTAGAAATAACAGAACTGTAGAAGGCACACAGTACAACTACTACAGTCAAATATACACGTGGAATGTTTACAGCACGCAAAACACACTGCAGACGTTTATTTTCATTAGATTTTCTTGAAAATGTTACACAAAAGCATTTGCATTTTACTCATGAACCACTAAGTCTTGTTTTATTGAAATACCAAAGCTTGCTTTGCTAGAAAACCTTAACACCACGAGCCTTTGAAATCTGAATTCAATAAATGTCTTTATTGAATTTTTTTAGTCACGTACTAAGAGGTTCACTTTCACCGAGAATTTTGAGTCTAAAAGTAATGCATTTGATCGCCAGGGCTCCATCTAGTGGTAATGCTGAGTATGTACAGCGGAGAATGACTTAAGAAAACGCAAGGTCCTTTAAAACAATCCGTTCCCAAGAGCGCGGGAAGCTCGCCAGAATCCCCCCGCCCCGACTGCAGGGAGCTCGGGGCAGGGCGGCAGTCACTGCGCTTGGTGACACCGCACGGTAGACCCGGCGCTAACCGTGGGCGGGGTCTGCAGCCGCTGACCACCACCCCAAGGCGGGCCCGGGGCGGGGCGTGGAGATAGCGGCCACCCGGTAGGGCGCTGCCGTGCCGTTACCAGCCTCCGACCCACGCCCGTCGGACCAGCCCGGTCACCGCCCGACCGAGCCCCCAGTGGAAGGCAGGCCGACGGGCTGAGGCTGCCGAGAGAGCGCCCGTCGGCGCGGGCAGCCCTTACCTCGCTTTCGGGCTCCCGCAGCCCCTCCGACGCCATGGCGCGAGGCGTGGAGGAGGCCGCGCCGGGAGGCCAGCAGCCGGCCGTCGGCTGGCCTGAAAGACAAAGCGTTTCCGCCCTCGCATGCGACGCCAGGAAGTGCGTCACAGAAAAGCGACAGAGCCCGCCCTTCCTTCCGGCCGGAAGTACGGGGTGGCTGCACTGGACCTGCGCGGGTCGCACGTGGAGAGCAGTGAGGAGCGTGCGGGAGCTGCGGACCCCAGGAATCCTTTGGGCTGGGGACTCACCATAGCTTACGGGAGCCTCAAATGTGCCCTTTAGTGCTGGAATATCGGAGATAGTCTCCACCAAGGCAGCAGCGAGAGCCCGTGATTTACTCTGGTCTCTTGAACCTCACGAGTCTAGTGTTAGGGCGGCAGATAGCCCGGAAAGGCCCTTTGCTGAGGTGACCTTTGAGCAGTCACCTGAAGAGGAAGGAGGTTTACTAATAAGGAGGCCGAGATTATTCCCGCCCCACCACTGCATTTCCCTAAGGTTTCCTCAAGATTGGTGACTTATACAGGATTTGCATACCCTGTCTTACAAATCTGGAAAGCCTCCAAACTCTTGTACATTTCCAGAAACGCTGAGTTTGGAAGTAGCCACAGAAAACTTAAAAATTGCTCGTTTCTTTCGAAAGTTAAAAAAAAGTGCTAAGACATGGTCAAGAGATGGAATCGTAGTTTAATTTTCACGAGGGTAAAAAGCTCTACACACAGCAAATTCGTTAAAATAACTTTTGTCTTAAACACATAGGGCGAGGCGGGGATTGGAGGTTGACCAAAGGTACAGGAAAAGAATGCAGAGCGGACTTCAATAGATGGAAGAGGAACTTCCTTCTCGCTCAAAGGCTTAGAGGAAAGTGCAAGTGGATTTAAGAAACAGAAAATGTTATAGGCAAAATAAGCCTTTTGAGGAATGGGGAATTTATTAGGTTGAGGCAAATTGTAGGTTTCCTCCATCCCTTGCACAGACTAACTCATTGAATACCAAGTATTTCAAGCAAGTAAGGCAGGCGCAGCTCCAGTTTTTCCAGATTTCTGTCCAAGTATGTCCCAGTTTGCTACATGGCCTCTAACAGAAGTGAATCTTAGGGTCTCGTCTGGCAGGAATTTATGCTGGGAGTGGTGGCTTTCACCTTCCTTTCAGCACTACTGGGTCTAAGGTGTAATGTTTACTGAATTTTGTCATGTTTGTTAGTTACCCTGTACACGTCCTGTGGTGGTGGCAGTGAGGTGGGGGGAAGTGGAGTCTAGGAATGTTGCTAATCACAACCTTCAAAATTTATTGTTCTCATATGTAAAGACACACTTTCTTAACCAAGGGACCTTGTGTATGCTGGCTGTTCATTTAAGATGTTTCTATAGCATAGTAATTAGTTAGGATAAATAGCCTACGTCTGCATTTAACTCTGAAGTATTTCGTAGCACTGTAAAAGTTTTACAGTGCATTTGAACTTCTAAAAATATGGTGGATAACACGTAAAACTACTGTGAAAATATGGTAAAATCTACTTTGGCTTCAGTTTAAACATATCCTTGGTTCTTAATTTCTTCATTAAGTGAGTTAAATGGTATCCCTATCATATCATGCTATTTTAAACTCATTTAACATTATCTTTAAGGTAAGTTAACCTCCTCAGAGCTAAAACTGTAACACTGAAATCAATCTCAATAGTCACAAATTAATTGTAAGAAAATATACCTCAGAAATGTGAAACGGTGATAAATGCAACATACAAACTTTATTGAACAAAAGTAACAGGTAAAGTCAAACAGGCAATTAATATTAAGAGAAAAACTGACTGGAAGAACTTTTATCTTAAACATCTTAACAGTAACCTACTTGCAGTTGCATTTAACTGAGCTCTGTTGCTGTGAAGAATACAGCTCATGCACAGGTATGGATGAAAGATTTGTACATTTCTCAAGTATTCACTGAATACTACCTTATATACACATATACATTAAATTTGAAAAAGATTTGATATTCCCCAGGTAAACTTCATTTTTGTTGATCTTTTGGAAGAGGTCGTCTAAACAGAAGAATATGTGGTTCTGTGGAAAGAAAATGTTTTGTATCATTTTAATATGGTTTCCATACACTCAACAGAAATTCAAATGCATTCCCAACTAACCCAGAATAAAATAAACTAAGTCCACTATTACCTGGTTTGAGGTATCTAAAATGAATTTTACTTCAAAGTTACTGTCTACAGTAAATAAAGTAAAAGAAAGAAGATTACCTCTTTATAGGGGAAAACACCTCTTTCAAATCACCTACACGATCTCATACTAATGCTAATCCCCACAGATTCTGTTTCACATACCCCAATCCCAAGAAAGTGATAGTCCTTTTAGAGTTTTTGAGGCAATGTTTTTCTTTAACAGCAGAGTAGAAAGCAAGATAGTTTTAGTTCCACCTACTTCAGGTTCTATAGTATGTCTTCAAAGTTAGATTTACTGATAATCCAAAAATAGAATTTAATCAACACTGTTTTAGTATAGTTTACTATTTAATATGTGAAAAACATTTGGTAAATACCACATAATAGCATAAGGTGCCCATAAGCACATTTGAGTTAATACGCTATTGCCTCATTTAAACTTCATGTGGTAGGTAACTATCCTTTAAGAGGGCTGAAGAGTGAATCACTTTAAATTAAATTGATATCCACACATAGAAAAGAACACTTGTCTTAGGATACATTTATAGTAAAATGCTTTGGGATACTTAACTATCAATGATGATACAGATTTTAAAACATATGTTTTTCAAAATTTACTTTTTACATGATTTTTCAAGTAGAATAATGCATTACTTTCACTCCTGTGATATTTTATTTACCAGAAAATTGGAACTCTCTCCAGGGTCAAGAAATTCGTCAGTTAAAAAACAGTCAAGGCTGGGTGCCATGGCTCATGCCTGTAACTCAGCACTTTGGGAGGCTGAGGTGGACAGATCAAAAGGTCAGGAGATCAAGACCATCCTGGCCAACACAGTAAAATCCCACCTCTACTAAAAATACAAAAGAAAAAAAAAATTAGCCGGGCGTGGCAGCACTTGCCTGTAGTCCCAGCTGGTACTTAGGAGGCTGAGGCAGGACAATCACTTGAACCCGGGAGGCGGAGGTTACAGTGAGCCAAGATTGTGCCACTGCACTCCAGCCTCAGAGACAGAACAAGACTCCGTCTCAAAAAAAAAAAAAAATGCCCCCCCAAAAAAACAGTCAATCAGAAGAGTTACTTTGAGGTATCATTCAATGTCAATGATATTTTTAAAATTGATAGCCATACGACCAACATTTCAACAATTAGTGCTTTTACTATAATATAGCAAAGCTTACCTGGCTCATGAATCATGTAATGAACCCAGCCTAGACTCTGTTGGACACCAAGTCTCCTCCACTCCTCTTCAGACATCAGGTGAGTTTTAGGTACTTGTTTGGAAAGTTCTCTGGGTAACATAACATGCCTGTTAAAAGATATAGCCAAGCATTAGTCCAGTTCCTTTTCTACAATTGTCTCTTTATACATGTACCTTTAGCAACTCTATGTTGCTTTAATATTGAGAACTACACACTACTACCTATAATTCTAATTTGTGATGGCCTATGTTCAAATTAGGGAGCTAAGAGTGCACAATTCAAAAGCAGAAGACATTTTCCTTAGGATTAGTTTTTTTCTTTTAACAGAATGCTCACTAGTTGCCTTAATCTTCAGGAATAGATACTCAAAATATAAGCTGAGCATATGGTTACCAGCCACCAAATTATAAGCCAACAAGATGTAAGAGAACATTTAACTTATATGGAAAGTGTTCTCAAAGGGAAAGGACATGATGAACTCTTTCTCCTTCTTGTTGAATGCACATTAATATATGATAAGGGAGCAAGAGCAGGAATCCAGGACCATAGAACCAACTGTAAATTGAGAATGGTAAAGCAACTAGGTAAGGACCCAGCCTAGTCCCTGACTGTAGAGCTGTTATCCCTGCCCCAGATTATTAGATTTTTATGTAAGGAAAAAGTCTGTTACAGTTAATTTGGGTTTCCTCTTACTCAACAACATAGCTTTGTAGTAGCTACTAGTCCTTGTATGCTCCAGAAGTTGCTTTATACTTAAAGTACTTTATTCAAAATTAAAATTAGAAAACCACTAACTTCACATACACATTGTGTGCAACCTCAGTTTTCCAATTAACTTACTTTTATCCAAAACTTACATTGCTCAGTTTCTTAGGCAAGCATGGAATAACCTTCAAAGTTAAACCATCAATATGTACAATTGTAGCCTTATGAAATTCTCAAAAACAAATCATTGCTAATAGCATCCCAAAGCATTTTGTCAAACATTTGCCAAATGAATCTCCTCTCCAAATTAAGAATTTTTACTCAATTATCATTAAAAAGGACTTTATAAAAGTCACAGTTCTCAGCCGCATATCAACCATCTCCAGAAGTAGCAACAGTTTTATAACTGTTTTATACTTTATAACCACCAGCCCAAATTTTTAACCAGTGTAAGATATCTGTCTGAGTCAACTGGCTAGGGATGAATGAGGTACAATATGGTCACATTCAGACACAGTAAACTGAATGCCTAACCTATTAGAAGCACCAAGCCTCGTCAACTTAAATTTAGTCTGTGGCTGGTTATTTAAGTACCAATTTATTTGCAGGGCAAAGTGAACCTCAGAAAAATTCTATTATGTTGCTAGACTGCCTTAAAGCCACCAAGTCATAGCTTACTACCATAATTTGTAGAGTTTTTACCAATTCCAGTGAACTACATGGTGACTTTTAGTAGTTCTTACCAGCTATCACCCACATTCTTGAAATGCTGCTTTAACATCTGACTTTTAAGGCTCTACAAATAAATCTGTTATCTTATTTCTATCTTCTATATTGTTGATTATTCTCAAAGAGAAATGTAGTACTTTTGTGCCTTTTCTTTCAGATTTACAGAATAAGTAAATCTACCAACAAGTTATTTAGATAGAAATTACCACCTTTTTTTCTCCATAAACACAGAAACAGGCTCTCCTCCATCAGCGTTTCTTTATAAAGGAAAATTGTTTAGCAACCAGCCCATAAGAGGATTCTACCTGTATTTTGCCACAGAGATAGTCTGCAAACTAACTACACATAAGGACAATTATTTCCAAAATCTAAAGTTTATTTCAGTCGACATGCAAAACAGTGCTTATTACTAATTTGTAAAGGTGCCCAGAGAAATCCTCAGTTCTTCGCCTGTAAAAACAGACTTCCATGATGTGGGGGTTGGGGGCACCCACTGTTACGCCCTTAGAAACATAAGACCCTCATGTAAAAGGACTAGGAAATTAATTTTGTAATCAAGAAAAATAAAACTGCATACTGGGAAAAATACTATCCTTTGAAATATACATTGCATGCTGCCCCATTATATATTAATACAAACCACCCTAGATTCATGCCTTAGTGTTTTATTATCACTAGTTTCCCCTTTAAAATTATTTGTGGAGATTATCCTGTTTCATAAAGGTTAGTGGCTTGGCCAATTAACACCAGCTCTAATTTTTATTGGATTAAAATAAATCACTTCAGATATGTAAACTTGATTCTATACATTCCACACACAAATCAGTTGAGTATATTAAAACTAAAATATGAACTTACTGCCATCAGAAAGAAGTCTGAGAAGTAGCTTGATTTTCAATATTATGCCCTAAAAGAAACTCGTACCAACTCTTAAATCCTTATCCTAAACACTGGGCACCAGATGCGTTTCAGAATAATTTTCCAGGTTTTAGTAAGGTTATTATGGTTGACATTGCGTTCATTATTGAATATCCTCAATAGGGCTCTTGATTAACATCACATAATTGAACACTAGGCCGGCATATTACACGATTAGAACTGTATAGTTTATTATTACTACAAGGTTAAGACGATCTACTTGAAATTTACCTACAGCCAAAAAAACATGAGATTTTTCCAGCTAGGAATACAAAAGGGTCCAAGTATTACTACCCATAGAAATCTTCAGTATTCCTCATGTGAAAACAGACTTCCATGCTACTAGGGAGGGGGGAAAAAAGAGAAGCCACCCACTGTTTTGTTATTTCTTTCTTAAATAGCAATCGTAGAAATCTAACCTACAAGGGCAGCAGAGAGAAAATCAGGTCGAAATTTGGCCAACGATGGCATGGACTTTACCTCCCCTAAATCCTGGTAGTATCCCAGAATACAACTTTCTAGTCACTGCCTAGTAAGACAAGGGGTTGACTGGTCTTTGAAGCCACGCCCTAAATGAGTGTCCCGCATACAATAAGGACAACAAATTTTAAATGTTCCTATCCCCTACTCCCAGGGACATTTAAAATTTGTCTGATTTTACTGATCGATTATAGCCACTACGTTCTAGTACATCGCTTCAGGACTCAAATGCAAAAGTTCCTCGAAGCCAAAAATTTGGCCAGTGTACGCTAGCAGAAAATAATGCCCAAAGTCCACTCAACTTCTTAATCGGACTTAAAATGAAACTCCTTCAATAATGTCCTCAATTGTATGTCTGCGGCTAACCTATAATGGCCTAAATCACCATACCCAATAAACATTTTCAAATCCCCATCAAGCTCATTTTTCCGAGGTTCCCCTCAAAGCTAGTTCTTAGCACCACTCACTTCAAAAACAAGAAAATGAGGTGTGTTCCTCTATGCTAACAGATGAAAATTACCATTGTAAACCAGAAGCTAGTAAAAGTTCCATCACCCAGGCAGCGAATGGGAAAGTGTGGCATGGCTGCGAACGGAAAACGACGGCTCTAGGTGGGTTTTCCGGGTCTGGTTCAAAGAGCTGGAACTAAAACCAGTTACTGAACGGTCTAATCACTTCTGCCACAGCCGAGAGCAGAGTGACCGGATGGTCGCTCGGCGTCGCCCAGGACCCCGGGCCCCTCAAGTTGCGCTGGCTCCTATCCGGGCACTAAACGCCGCCCGCTGGGCTCTCTTCCCTCACCCTCCGCGTACACCGAACAAAGGCCCAACCGGCCGGGTGCGGCCGCGCACGCAACTTCGGCAGACTGCCCGGGGCGACAGGAGGCAGCGACCACGAACTCCAGCCCTAGCCCTCCGGCCCTGGGCTCCGCCCCCAGGCCCCTGGCCCCCACTCCCTGCTCCGCCTTGGGCGCCCCGCCCGCGTGGGCCCCGGCCGAGGGAGCCGGCTCCGGCCCTGAGAAAGCCGCTCACCGGTACTCGTAGTGCTCGTCGAAGTACTTGTCCGAGTAGTAGATCTGCTTGTGGGCCATCCTGCTGGCGCGCTGATGGAAACGAGAGAGCACGAAGAGCGGGCACAGCAGACAACTCGCACACGTCTCCTCAAAGCAACGACTCGGCAGAGACTAACGACCGCAGTCCCAACGATCCAGATTTGAATCCGACAGCCCGCCTCCGATTGGACAGCAGCGCCGACCAATCACCTTCTGCGGAAGTCACCCGGCTACCAGCCTATCGTCGCCGCCACCTCGCGGTTTCGGCTTCCCGGATCAGCCAATCAGAGACCTGTTGCCAGGTTGTCCGTTGAAAGAAGTGGAGAATAGGTACGGCGCCTTTGACGCGCAGGGGCGTGGCCAGAAGAGGGCGGAGTCGGGACGTTAAGGGCAGTAGAGCCCGTGCGCAGGACCGTGGAATGTTCCAGGACACGGAACCGTTGGAGCGGAGGAGCTGAGGGTGGAGTAAGGTATCACTGGGTTTGGTGATGACGCAGTCGGACGAGGCCGGAAGCGCGGGCCACAAAGCTTTGAACGGAAGCTGTCTGTCTTGCGCGGTTTTGGCGCTCCTCGTGCGGCCTTATATCCCCTCAGGTTCGAGCCAGAAACCTCGGTCCACCTCGAAAAGTAGTAGAAAGCAGAAAGGCTATGCGGTGTGAGGGGGGCGGCTGCGGTGTGGGCTGGGTGAGGGGAGCGCCGGCGGCCGCAGTGTGGCTGTGTCCCGTGCAGCCGTACCGCCTCCCCTGCACTTGCTGAGCTTCCGGCCTGGCCGGTCCGGGGCTCCTGGCGCGCCCCAGGCGAGTGTATGGAGAGTGGAGCCCGCGGAGCCACGGGTAGTGGCGGCAAGCTCCAGTGGTCCCGCCACTCGGGAAGCCGAGGCGGAGGGTCGCTTGAGCCCAGGAGTTCCAGACAGGCCTGGGCAGCAGAGCGAGACCCGGTCTCTACAAAGAAAAAAGAAATGGGCGTGAGACCCAGCGTGCTTTCTGTATCCTAACCTACCGTTCAAAACCAAGGCAGACCCAAGCCATGGAAAGCTTGAGGGAATAAAGTAATATTCTGCGGCGGCTAAGAATAACAGTGCTAATTAGTTCCTGGGTAAGGGGATTAAAAATGATCTTTAAAAACTCTTTTGGTTTCTTAATATTGACCCTAGTTTAAAAACACGTTCGACTGGGCGTGGTGGCTCACACCTGTAATCCCAGCGCTCTGGGAGGGAGGCCAATGTGGGTGGATCACTTGACGTCAGGAGTTCAAGACCAGCCTGACCAACATGGAGAAACCCCGTGTCTATTAAAAATACAAAATTAGCGGGGCATGGTGGCGCAAGCTTGTAACCCCAGCTACTCGGAAGGCCAAGGCAGGAGAATCTCTTGAACGCGGGAGGCGGAAGTGGTGAGCTGAGATCGCGCCATTTCCCTCCAGCCTGGGCAACAAGAGCGAAATTACATATCAAAAAAACAAAAACAAAAAGCACGTTCATAGAAAAGAAAGTTACTGGAAGAAACTTATGCCAAGATGTAAGTAGTGGTTGTTTTTAGATGACAGGATTAAAATGATCTTTCTGGTATTTTTCACATTTTCCACAATGAACACGTGTTATTTTGATATTAATTTCATTTTATGCTAATGGGTTCAGGGTGGCTGTGACTAAGAGACATAGATGGGTGGCTTAGATGAAGTCCCCCAGACTAGATGCTGGAAGTGGGAGGTCTTGGGAGCCAGTGAGGAGAGGGCTCTGTGAGAGCCCTTTTCCACACTGCAGATCACGGACAGGTTTTTGAACAAGTGAGGAAGCAGGCCCTCTAAGGCTATTTATAATCTGGATCCTGAGGGCCCCACTTTCATGACAATCTAATCTTGGTTACCTACCAAAGGCCCCACCTCCTAACTTCCTAATACAATCATTGGGGGGAAGGGGGTGTTTGAAATTCCTTTTTTTTTTTTTTTTTTTTTGGAGCTAGTTTCACTTTGTTGCCCAGGCTGGAGTGCAGTGGTACGATCTCAGCTAACTGCAACCTCGGCCGTCAAGCCCTTCTCCTGCCTCAGGCTTCCGAGCAGCTAGGATTACAGGCCCCCACCAACATGCCCAGCTAGTTTTTGTATTTTTAGCAGAGACGGGGTTTCGCCATGTTGACCAGGGTGGTCTCAAACTCCTGACCTAAAGTGATCCGCCCACCTTGGCCTCCCAAAGTGCTGGGATTGTCATAGGCATGTGAACCAGAGCAACTCCATCTTAAACAGGAGCTGGGTAAGATGAGGCTAAAACCTATTGGGCTGCATTCTTAGAGTGTTAAGGCCTTCTAACTCAAGGATGAAATAGGAGGTCAGCACAAAATACAGGTCATAAAGACCTTGCTGATAAAACAGGTTGCAGTAAAGGAGCCAGTCAAAACCCACCAAAACCAAGAGGGCAATGAGAGTGACCTCTGGTCATCCTCATTGCTGCACTCCCACCAGTGCCATGACAGTTTACAAATGCCCTGGCAACTTCAGGAAGTTACCCTATATGGTCTAAAAAGGGGATGCATGAATAATCCTCCCTTGTTTAGTGTATCATCAAGAAATAACCATAAAAATGGGCAACCAGCAGCCTTTACGGGTCTATGGAGTAGCTATCCTTTTATTCCTTTAGTTTTTAAATAAACTTACTTTCACTTTGCACTGCGGACTTACCCTGAATTCTTTCTCATGCGAGGTCCAAGGATCCTCTCTTGGGATCTGGATCAGGACCCCTTTCTTGTAACAGAATTACAGGCATGAGCCATGGCGCCCGGCCTGGAATTGCCACACACAATTTGGTGGGTAGGAGCACACACATTCATTCACACATGATAGAATCCTTCAGGTGTCAGATTAAGGATTTCATCTTCTGAAAGGCCTTTCTTAATCACCTTCTCTAGAGAAGGTCCCTCAGTTTCCCCATTATGCCCTTGCCACAGACTCCACTTGCCTCCCACTGTTGCAATTGCATGTTTGCTTAGGTGGTGTTTGTCTCCCTACCTCCACTACAAAATACTCTCTGTGAAGCCAGTGCAGAGACCATGTCTGTTTTGTTCACCACGCAGTGCCCAGCACATAGCAGAGTCCCTTGCACACATGATAAGCACACAATGAGAAGTAAATTTTAGGTGCAGTGTAATAACAAGCATAAAAAAATCATATAATAATTACTATGATGGCAAAAATGTGAATAAACTGTTAAGGAAAATGTGCAAGGAAATTACTTTCTGGTAGAACCTGGGGAAAAAAAACTTCCTAGAAGATATATTTTTAAATAAATGTACAGATGCTCCTCAGTTTACAATGGTATTACATCCTGACAGGTCAAAAAATTGTAAGTTGAACCATTGTAAGTCAGGGACCATCTGCATTGTGAAAAGTTTCAAACACATGGAATAATGGAATCAACTCCCATGTACACATTGTGCATCTGAAAATCTGAAATGCTCCAAAAATCCAAAACGTTGAGCAGCACTGACACAATATCAAAGGAGATGCTCATTGGAGCATTTCGGGTTTTCCAATTACAGATACAGAACTGGTAAATAGAGTGCCAATATTCCAAATTCCAAAAAAACCCTGAAACACTTCTGGTCCCAAGTGTTTTGGGTAAGGGATACTCAACCTGTCCCAATCATTTATCTTCAGCAATTACTGTTTGCCAATCATGTTTCATCTGTTCCCCTCTAACTTTTTTTCTAGAGTATTAATGAAAAGATCCCAGATACGTCAGTTCACTCCTAAATAAAACTTTTCAGCGTATGTTTATGGTGTGCATCTTAGGAAAATTAAAAAAAAACAACTTAACAACGTCATTATTACACTTAAGAGGTACTTAATACTCTCTGATAGCTGGGTTAGGCTCACATTTCCCTGACTGCCCCACCAGTGCTTTTTACAGTTAGTTTGTTTGACTCTGCTTTCAAACTTGGGCCTACATCTTGCATTTTGTTATCATCTCTTTTAGTCTTCTTTAAACAACCCTCCCACCACCCTCCCCACACATACCCCTGCCACCTTTTTTTTTAACATCAGTTTGTCAAACCAGGTCATTTTTGCCCGTGGAACGTTCCGCATTCTGGATGTGTGTAATTGTTCCCTTGTGGTGCAGTTTTCCTGGTTTTTCTATTTCTTGTATTTGTTACAATCTGGCATTTAGATCTAGGTTAAAACAAAAGAATTTACCAAAAATCGCTAGTAAGGGGCAGACTCATATTTGAACCCAAGCAGTCTGACTCCAGAGTTCGGCCTCTTAACCACTATTCTGTTGTGTCTCTTAGAGTTCCACAGGTAGACAACCAGGAGGGCCAGCACCATTTCAGTAGAAGTACTGGCAGTTGTGAAGGCGTGAGGAAACATGGTACACACAGAAAATGCTGACCAGGTTGGGCTTAGACTGTAAAAATCATGGAAAGGAAAGTATGGGAAGTGAATGCAGGAGGTTGAATGTGGTAGACAGAAAAATGCCTGTCTTTGTCCATTTTCTGTTGGTGTAAAGGACTACCACAGCCTGGGTGATTTATAAAGGAATGAAATTTATTTCTTACAGTCTTGAAGGCTGGGAAGTCAAAGGGCCACATCTGGTGAAGGCCTTCTGCCACATCATAACATGGTGGAGGGCATCCCATGGAGGGAGGGCAAAGGCAAACTGGCTGAGGTATCTTTTCCTCTTCTTATAAAGCCATCAGTCCCATCATGGGATCCCCACCTGGATGACTAATCTTAATTACTTCCCAAAGGCCCCACCTCCAAATACCATAAACGTGAATTTGGGGATTAAGTTTCCAACACATGAAATTTGGAGGACACATTCCAACCACAACAGTGTTTGTGTCCTAATATTTGGTATTTGTGAATGTTACCTTACACAGCAAAAGAGGCTTTACAGGTGTGATTAAATTAAGGATTTTAAGATCAGGAGGTTATCCTGGATTATCAGAGTGGTCAAATGTTATCACAAGGGGCCTTAGAGGAGGGAGACAAGAGGGTCTGTGAAGGAGCTGGGATGAAAACAGAAGACAGAGTAATAAGACCACGAGGCAAGTGCTGCAGGCAGCTTTTTGAAGCTGGAAAAAAGAAATAGATTTCTTCCTTAGAGTCTCCAGAGGGAACTCAGTCCTGCTGACATAATTTTAGCCTGGTCAGACCTATTTTGGATGTCTGACCTCTGTACCTATAAACTACCTGTGACTAATGGAATATAAACAACATCCCACTATGATGTTCACTGCAGCTTTGTAATTGTAGATGCCCTTTCTCGTTTTAAGGATTTTTTCATTCCTAGCTTGCTGAATTTTTATCATAGATACTGTGTTTCATCAAATGCTTTAAGCCTTTTAGTTTTGTACTTAAATAAAAATTATTTTACAACTATGAATATAAGTTGTAAATATAAAAAAGCTAAAAAGATTTCCTTAAGACTGCAGTCTTAAGGAAAAGTCACATGGAAACATTGAAAACTAAATAGTTGAAATAAAAAATTTGATAAGTAAACTGAATGCACAGTGGATACAAATAAAGAGCTAATTATCAAACTAGAAGACTATGTCGAATACCAGCCCCAGAAAGCATTAGGAAAGAATAAAGAGATGGAAAACATGAAGTAAAAAGACATGGAAGCTAGAGGTAGAGGTGACAACTGTCATTAAAGAAGGTTCCCAAAGGGAGAGAAAAAATGAACAGAAGGGAGGAAATACTTGTACAGGTAACGGCTGTGAATTCCCTACTTTTAAAGAAAGATAAAATGCTTTCTATTGAAAAGGCGTATAGAGTGCTGAACAGTATAGATAAAAATATATAACCACAGAAAGATTATGGTGCAATTTAAGAAGATCAAAGACAAAGGAAAATTCTAAAAGCTTCCAGGAAGAAATTGCAGATCACCTACGAAGCAGCAAGAATAGGTTGACAGTCCAAATCTCAAAAGCCTCACTGGATCCAAGAAGTAAATGGGTTACTGTTTATAATGTATTGAATAAAAGTAAAAACGAATTTACTACAACAATGCAAAATATACTGGAAATAAAGCAAAGTTTTGCTGTTGTCTGAAAAAGCATAGATGTAAATGATGTTAGCAATTCAGAAACCAACATGGCTAGAATAGAGAGGTTAAGAGGGAAGTTAGTGCATGCTAAGGCATTTATCTTTGCAGCTGCTGATAAATTTAGGAAGTTGAAAGAGATTAGGAGTCCATTACCAGAACTATTGGCTACATACAGTTGATTTGTTTCTGTTACCATCTGCAATAGCAAAACTAGATGTTTTCAAGTACTGCGTGCCTCCTTGGGGTAGATTTGAACTTATTGTCACAAATACGTTCCTTCCTAGTATGCATGCCCCTTTGCGAAGTTACTTCACTGCTCTTTCCAATAATAGGTGAAATCTATTTCTTCACCCTTGGTCTGGTCTTATGACTTGCTTTGGCCAGTAAAATGTGGCTGAAGTGATGTTACACCACTTCTAAGGCTAGTCCTTAAGAGACATGGCAGTTTCTACCTTCCCTGTCTTGAAAGGCTGCCTGAATGTGATGATCAGGAAGACACACAGACTAGAACTAAGTTCCTTGTGTATCATTAGCACCAGCTGCTAAATGTGTGCCTACTGTAAGAATTAAAGGAGAGAAACACGAAGGGTGGCTTGACAGTCAACAGGCTTATTTCAAACTTGGGTGAGACTTCTGACTGAGTTAGGTCAGAAGCTGCACTCTCTTATACACTAAGAGTTTTTAAGGAATCGGGGTGGGAGATATCAGAGGCTTGGACTGCTTCTGTGTCTCTTTGTTGTGCTTATCTGGGAGGGAGAGTTGTGTGTCTGTTCCTGTACATCTTTCTGCAGCTGCAGGCATATCCCCCCGAGTCTGCTTTTAGCGCCCCTATTTTAGTGCACCTGAAGGAAAAGGAATGTGCTTATTAAGTCCCACTGTTTTGCTGGGTCCCATTGTATAAGGGTGAAGTTTGGCAGTTACCCAAGAGACTATCCCCCAACCTCCCTCCATGCCCGAGCTGTCTTCTCTATGTTTTGCTGTCTGCTCTTTCTGCTGCTTGTAGTTAGAAGAGAAGTGATTTCCTTAAAATGCACGGGATTAGAAAGAGAGCTGGAATTTAAAGTGGCAGTGTTTGTCCAAGACGACAGTTGTCTTGCTCTATCGTTCCAGACCCTATAGTTATAAAAAGGACAAGGGGCAATGTGTTCTTTCTGGCTACTTCCTGCTGATGGTGGGGGGCGGAGTGTTTTTTTGGTCTTGGATTGACTGCAGGAGCAACACTGTCTGTAGATGTTTTTGGGTAGTTGTCTGCAAAATGGCCATGATTCTGTTGGTTAAAAATTTTTGAAAAAGGTTAATTAGGCAGTGTAAAAACATTGGTCCTAGGTTTTTCAGCAGAGTTTTTTATTAGGCCTGATTGGTTGAGACAGAAGCAACATTTCTTTCCTAATGACAGGCAGAGGTGCATGTTTGGAAAGACCCATGTGTTATTTTTTGTTAGTAACTGTTATTCCTGCTGTGAGGATGATAATTAAGCAAAATACGACAGTAATTGAGATTCTCTGTTCGATATTCCACCCTGAGGGTGGTATAGTATATAGTCCTACTGCAAATAATAGAGTGAATAAAGCAATTCCTGCAAGGATGACATAGTAAATAATTTCCATTAAAAAAGGTTTTAATATTTGGCTTAAAAGGAGAGGTAGAAATGATAAAAAGTATTTGGTGAGGTAGGGTTGAGACTGAGTAGGATGAGTAGTTTTTACTTAGTTACTTATCTTTTATGATTGTCAGCTTACGATTTTTTTTTTTTTTTTTACATGGCTAGGACATTTTTTTGGGCTGTTAGAGATTGCTTTTTCAGTCCTTTAGGCTTTGACTTGAGTGTAATGTATCCAAGAGTTGATTTCTGTAATGGATATAATTTAAACTGTAGAGAATAATGAAAAACATTAGGCAAGACTAGAATTTTTTTTTTTTTTTTGAGACAGAGTCTTGCTCTGTCGCCCAGCCTTGAGTGCAATGATGCAATCTCGGCTCACTGCAACCTCTGCCTCCAAGGTTCAAGCGATTCTCCTGTCTCATTCTCCTGGGTAGCTGGGACTACAGGCAAATGCCACCATGCCTGGCCAATTTTTGTATTTTTAGTAGAGATGAGGGTTCACCGTGTTAGCCAGGATGGTCTTGAACTCCTGACCTTGTGATCTGCCTACCTCAGCCTCCCAAAGTGCTGGAATTACAGGCGTGAGCCACAGCGCATGGCCAAGACTAGAATTTAACAAGTGTGCTATAGTTTTGGAAACATTAATTTTCACTCTTCAGTTTTCTGTTTTTATTAAAAGACAAATCATGGTAGGATTGGTTTGCTTTATTATACTTGGCTTAATTATTATATACAGTGTATCAAGAATAATTATTTGCTACATAGGCTTTTTAAATTGGCTTTGATGGAACTTTATTATATAGAAGGAATTTGAGATAAGACACATTAAAGCCCAGCCCAGCCATGAATTTGTACCATTAAATAGCTGAGTTGGGTGAATTCGTCTCCTCCTGAGGTTCTAAGATAACTTGGGGTTCCTGGGCTGTCAGAAAGTAACATTCTTTATTTACCACAGATCAGAAACCCTGAACAGGGACTGTGTACACAGAATATGAGGCCAGTTTCCAAGGGCTTTCTTGGCTTCATACGTGAAGTTCAATTCCTTAAAGGAGAGCATACCATTCCAGTCAAAGCCTTGGTAAAATAACCAATTTCTTCAATTGTATTCTGTTACAAAAGAAAACAGATTCTTATTGCACTGATACCAACAACTATATTGTTGTAATTTAAGAATACTTAGTTTTCAAATTCTAGAGGAACTAGGCAGAGGAAAACAAACACGCTTTAAATTCTATTTACAGGAGTATATTTTACTTAGTTAAAGGCTGTAGCTAGATTAAGGCAAATTTTCTTGACTCTGAAAAATAAGATAAAGGTTAGCAGTGTTCTAAGCAAAAGGTAGAAATTTGTTTTTGTTTTCTATTGGTTTAGTCCATTTTATTAACCTTTGCTTGCTTGATATTTATAAACATTTTTGCTTTTCATGAATTCTGTTTGCTTTGTTGTTGTTGCTGTTGTGAGTAAGGTTACCGACTTATTTTGTAATTTGGGCAAAGTAACTCTCAAATATAATGCTTTTTAAAAAATCCTAATGCTTGAGTAAAATCAGAAGGTGAGTGCTTAGGTAGAAATAAGTAACTGCTGAACCAGTGGAAGCAAAGTTCAGTTGGGTAATACACTTTATGATACGGACAAGTCAAGTCTTATTTGTTCCAAAAGTGCTGGCTTTATTTCTGTAGTCACAGAATAGTGTAAAGGCAAGGCTTACCCAGCTCCTGGCTCCCACGTGAACATTACTCAGTATGCCAGATTTTCTTAAGGTGCACTAGCCACTCAGGACATTTTTACTGGTGGGAACTGAGATTTTCTAGATGCCTAAATTAACAGCTAATGCTGGTTTATCTTTGGGACATGCTCATTGAAACATTGAAACAGTATTATCACTCAACTTGAATCCTAGCTTTTGTTCCCTTATTATCTTGTTAGAGTAATGAATATATTTATACAATGAAGACAACTTTCTTTTGCTTTTTTAGGTTAGAGCTTCAGCATGAGAATTATACTTTGACATAGAAAATCAGGTCTACAAGTGAAATATAATAAAGTATTCTGGAAAGAAGGAGACTCTACCTTATAACCACAATAGAAAAATACACGGCAGTAAGGCCTGGTTCCTTCTTCTCTCATTGCTTTGTGATTTTTTTCCTCCACTTTTGGGAACTAAAATCTCTTTGCTTAAATGCTGAATTTATAAACTGAAACAGACTCTTGGGTTTTGTTATAAAGGCAAAGTAATAATACTTCTCTATATATTATAGGGTTATATAGTATAATAACTTGAATCCATGGTTGGAACTGACTGAACCTACATAGATACTAATCTGAATGACTCATATATAGAAAATGTGCAATATTCTAAGTATAAAAAAATTAAACTGGACAAGTTTTATTTTTGAAATTAGATTAGAAAATGTTACATAACTTGGAACTTTAGTAGTGTATACTTTTGTTTTGTAATATAAATGAAAATAACCTAGATGGCAAACTATTCCATTATCTGGGCAGAAATTATAAATGGAAGATGTACTCCAGAGCTATACGACTGAGGGACATTTCAACTTGAATTCCCCAGTGGCAAAAGTAGTATATAAACTAATGCTAGTGTATATACATTGGGTCCTTATTGCTGCGTCCTATCTCCATTGGTTGGAGTTAGACCTCACAGTCTAAGCTAAACCCAATTGGCTAACAACTTAAAACTTTCCTAAATAGGTAAAGGCAATGGAGAATGAAAGGAAAAGAGGAAGTTGCTTGCAAAAGGACTTAGAAAGGTAATAACATTTCCAAATAAGGAAGGGTCATAGGCTGTGAGCTGGGACATGCCTGAGCATGTCCAGAGCAAGCATCTTGGTTAAAGTACAAGGAGATAGAATGTAATTACTCTCTTATTAAGATAGGGCTTAACGAAGAGTTATTAGCAAAACAACACCAAAAAAAAAAGCCAAAAACAATAAGGCTTTGAAGGAAGTTAGTCTTTAAAAGAAACTATCATTTCTAACATTTATTACTTATTCTTTAACAAGAAGGGAAACTTTGAAGAGGAACTTTTTACTTTCCACATAGACTTTTTGATAGTTCTTGTTATTTAATCTTTTCAAGAACATATATATACTATGTCACACGTTTGGCTTGAAAAAAATTTTTTTTTTCTTTTGAGATGGAATCTCACTTTGTAACCCAGGCTGAAGTGCAGTGGTTCAGTATCAGCTCACTGAAACCTCTGCCTCTCGGGTTCAAGTGATGCTCCTGTTTCAGCCTTCTGAGTAGCTGGGATTACAGGCGTGTGCCACCATGCCTAGGTCATTTATTGTATTTTTAGTAGTGACGGGGTTTTGCCATGTTGCCCAGGCTGGTCTTGAACCCCTGAGCTCAGGCAATCTGCCCACTTTGGCCTCCCAGAGTGCTAGGATTACAGGTGTGAGCCACCATGCCCATCCTTGATTTTTAAATATTTTGATAACTGTTGCTATAGACTGAATCATATCCCCCCAAATCCATATGTTGGTGTTCTAACCCCCATTGTGACTGTATTTGGAGACAGGGCTTTTAAAGGTAATTAAGGGTAAATGAGGTCATAAGAGGCCTTAATCCAATAGGATTGGTGGTTTTCTAAGAAAAGGTTCTCCCCCTCTCCCACCTGTTCCCCTTCTCTGCACTAGCAAGCACTAAAGAAAGGCCATGTGAACACACAGCAAGAAGGTGGCCTTCTGCAAGCCAGAGCCCTCACCAGGAACTAACTCTGTCAGCACCTTGATCTTGGATTTGTAACCTTCAGAAGCATGAGAAAATAAATTTCTGTTGTTTAAGCCACCTAATCTATGGTATTTTGTTATGGCAGCTCAAGCTGACTAATACAACTGCATTTTCGTACAATTGGTTTTGTTCTGAATATGCATTTTTTTAACATATTTAAAATACTGTTCTGAGAAGGGGTTTGTAGGCTTCACCAGACTGCCAAAGGAGTGCATGGCATAGAGGTGGATAAGAACCCTTGGGCTCACTGGGTTTTATGGGTGAGCCTGTGATTTTCCTTGCTTTTCTCTACTTTGGAGGCTGGAAATTAAATCACTCAACTCCCCAGCCTCTCTTGCAGTTAAGAACAGACACATTTGTGAGCTCTGGTCAGTGAGGGATAAGAGGGGACTGATGAGATGTTCTATGGGAGAAATTTCCTTCTGGAATAGAATGAAAAAGCCTTTTGAGCATAGACATCTTTGCGTTTCTTTGCCTGTCTTTCTGCCTGGATCATGATGCAATGTCTAGATGTGGAACAAAAATTTTGCAGTTCTCAAAGTTGCACGTCAAAGATAGCAGTTTTGACAGCAACCTGGAGCTGATGCATTGATCTTGGACTGACCACTTTTAGATGTTTTGTCAATTGAGGAAACTCAGCACATTTGGCTAAGCCTCTGTAATTCCATGTCTGTTATTTGAAGCTTAAAGTAATGCTGACTGATAATCCTGGCAAATTAAGACCCATGTCTAGCAGTGTTTTTCAAACTGGGATCCCTGGACACCCAGAATCTATTAATATGTTCTTAAGAATTTGAGAGCTCTGAAAGAATTCTGTCAGTGTTGTGTGCTCATGTTGACAATAATCCAAAATATATACATACAAATAAGAATATATTTGTCTGTTATAAATCCTAAAGTCTCTTAGTCTTTTTTTTTTGAGATGGAGTTTCTCTCTTGTTGCCCAGGCTGGAGTGAAATGGCGCAATCTGGGCTCCACCTCCCAAGTTCAAGCAATTCTCCTGCCTCAGCCACCGGAGTAGCTGGGATTACAGGCATGAGCCACCACGCCCGGCTAATTTTATATTTTTAGTAGAGACAGGGTTTCTCCATGTTGGCCAGGCTGATCTTGAACTCCTGACCTCAGGTGTTGCAACTGCTTTGGCCTCCCAAAGTGCTGGAATTACAGGTGTGAGCCATTGAGTCTGGCCTTTTCTTTTTCTGTTACTTTTTTTTTTTTTTTTGGAGAGAGTCTTGCTCTGTTGCCCAAACTGGAGTGCAATGGCAGGATCTTGGCTCACTGCAATCCCTGCCCCCTAGGTTCAAGCGATTCTCCCTTCTCAGTCTCCCGAGTAGCTGGGATTACAGGTGTGTGCCACCATGCCCAACTAATTTTTTTTGCATTTTTAGTAGATACGGGGTTTCACCACGTTGGCCAGGCTGGTCTCAAACTCCTGACCTCAAGTGATCCACCCACCTCAGCCTCCCAAAGTGTTGGGATTACAGGTGTGAGCGACTGTACCAGCCAGCCTCTTAGTCTTAATAGGTGATAATTTGCACTTACAAGACATTTTTATAGACTAAGACTTTAAGTCCATGTTGTTCAAGCTAGGATCTATTGTAGGGATGTGGACATGCATTTATCGGCATTCTTGAGAAATTATTTTTATTCTAATGATAGGGTCCTTATTTATTGAGTTGTAGAAAAACTGATTCATGACAAAACTCCTGGGAAAAGTTCAATTTGAGTTCCAAACTAACAACTGAAAAATGAACTTCCAGAAAGCAATCCCATTCATCAATCAAGGACAGCCATGGCAGAGTTAAGAGCATGGGTTTTGAAGTCCACAGATCTTGACCCATGTGCTGACTTATGAGCACTTTCTGGCTCAGTGACCCTTGACATGTTCTGGAACTTTATGGACCTTCAGCATCTTCATGTGGGATGATAGCTATCCTTACTTTACAGAGTTGTAACAATTAAGTGATGAGTATCAGGTGCTTCACAGAGTATAGTACACACAGACATGCAATAAATGCTGATTACCATTCTGTTTTGATATCAAATACCTAGTGAAGAATCACATTACAATCGCTTTTTATTATTGGCTAGCCTAAAGTCATGGGACAGAGAAGGTGAATAGCAAAACAGAAAGAAAAGGGGGAAAAGGTAGAAGGCAAGGGGAAAACTGGGGACCCTCTCTTATTTTTGTTTTAGAGCTTTATCCTGGTCCTGTCAGTGATCAGATAAATGGAAGGATCAAAATTAGACCAAACTTGGTATTGGGTCAAAATTGAACCAAAGTTTGTGGCAAGAAGACTTGGGCAGAGATATGTGACTAAATCACTTGGAATATACCCAGAGCCCAAGAATATTTATGCCCAATATGAATGCTAACCAGAAGCCCCTTAGTGTAGAGGGTTGTAAGGTTGTTGTTTTTTGCCGCTGACAGCAAATATTGATGTGTTTTTCAACACCAATTCTCCAATTTTCTGACACCAACTGGGTGTTCAACAATTCAATTATATTCTGTCACTAATTCCTGCAGCTACCAGCAGGCCCCACAGGTAAAGGCCTCAGTCTCACAAGATTGCTCCCCAACTTCAGTTGCCAGCTACAATGGGGTGCCCAGACTATCCACACTTCTGCCTAGCTGACTACAGGTTTTGGGGTTCCCATGACCCTTTTCTCAGTTTTGATAATATGCTAAAACTGCTTACAGAACTCAGGCAGACATTTTACTTACGTTTCCCGGTTTATTATAAAGGCTACAACTCAGAGACAGCCAAATGAAAGCCATGCATAGAGCAAGGCATGCCGGGTAGTTGGTGGCACAGAGCTTCCAGGCCCTCTGTAGGCCTGCCACCCTCCCGGCACCTCCGTGTGTTCACTGACCCAGAAACTCATCACCTACCATTCAGGAGGCTTTATAACCCACTTTTAGGCCCCTTCCATTTGTGGGAGGCCAGTGGGTGAGGCTGAGAGTTCCCACCCTCTTTAGTTTTTCTGGTGACCAGAGGCTAGTTAGAACCATTCTAAGTCATTACATTAACATAAACTCAGGTGTAGTACTAGATATAGTGGAATATGGCTTGTTATGAGTAACGCCATACACTACCCTCACCCAGGAAATTCCCAGGGTTTTAGAAGTTCTGTGCCAGGAATTGAGTACAAAAATCAAATAGATTTGTGTATATCACAGAGAAATTCAAGGTAAGCTGAATGACTGTTTAGTCCATTTGGGCACTGGAACAGAATACCTGAGACTGGGTAATCCCTAAAGAATAGACATTTATTTCTCACAGTTTTGGAAGCCGTCTGATGGTGGCCTGATCTCTGCTTACAAGATGGCACCTTGAACACTGCATTCTGCAGAGGGAGGACACTGTTCTTCACATGGCCAAGGAATTGTTGGGGGTGAGGACCAAACTCACCTTTGTATAACGAGCCCACTCCCACAATAATGCTATTTACTCATTCATGAGGGCAGAGTCCTCTTGGCCTAATCACCACTTACAAGGGCCACCTCTTAATACTATTACAATGGCAGTAAGTTTCCAACACATAGTCTTGGAGGGAACACATTCAAACCATAGCAATGACCAGTTATGAGAAGATCCTTCTGCTATCTTGGACTTAAAAACATGGACATTTATTTATAAAACACACCTGACCAGCACCGAGTCTCCTGTTTGCCAGCAAGATAATCCAATCCGTAGCTCCCTACTTGGCATCAGATTCACCTCGGGATGCACTTGCTGGATGTCGTGTTGGGTTGTGCTCTACTGGGGAGCAGTGGGGTCCTCAATCTGAAGGCTCATGAGCAATGCATAACCATGTTTAGCCAGAAACCCTCTTGGAAATATTTGTATGGAAAGAAAGTTCTAGATGTGTGTTGGCAAGGCAAGGGGTTTCCCAACTTTATTCTTCACTCCATGAGATTCTTGGGCTGCCAGTCCAAGGGTCTTTGTTCCTGGACCACAGGAAGTGATAATGCAAGTTCGAATAAGAACAGCTCTTTGGTTTTTTTCAGGAAAGTGAATCTTTAAGAATAGAGACACCCAGAGATGGAAGGCAGCTAGAATCACAGCAGCCTGAGGTGACAGTATAAGAATCCTTATTCCTGAGAATTTGGGGTTTCCGTGGCTCCCTCCCCTTGGCCTGATTGTTCAGATTGACCATCAATTTCATGAGTTACCTATTGCTGCTCCAGCAAATTTCTTTTTTGCTCCAGTTAGACTGAGGTTAATGCCTATACCAAATAACCACAATTGATGCTTTTTTCTATTTTACTAAAGCTAATCATTTATATGGTAGTCTTAACATATAAGGTTGTGTATATCACGAGGGCAAGATCAAATCTTGTTCATTTTTGTCTCTCCAGGGCCTGCACAATGCTTGGTTTGTAGAAGGTACTGAATAGCTCTTAATTGTATTAACGAGTATGTTTTTTTGTTTGACTGATCTTTGGAAAACTTATTTGTCTATTACTTAAGTGGCCATCTCTGTCCTGACCTATACTTTTCCTTCTGGTGCTACTTGTGATCTGAAATAGCCACAGAAAACCAAATGAGAAGAGTAAGTGTGCTGTGAGAATGGTTTTGAGGGACTCTTATGAGGATTATAGATAGTTAAAGAATTTTATGTTATTTATTCTCACTACCCAGATATATTTTACTCTAAATTTCTGCCAGCATGCTGGTTTGTTTGGATTTGCAAGACTAGAATTTTCCAGCAGAGCAGAGTGTTGTTAGAACTTGTATTCCAAGCTTCTCTAGAACTGGAAACCTCCTTGGAGTGACCCTTGAAGGCAATGGACTTTTCCCAGGTAGTGGCAATGGGAAATCACTTGTCTGAGAATCATGGAAACAGGTGGGAAGACTTCGATTACAGCATGGGGTCATCTTCTATTCCAGGAAATGTTGGCCATTTTCTAGTTAAATTTGTTCATGCTTTTTAGGTCCTAGCTGTAGTCTTCAGAGATAGTTGAAAATTAGCTGGTCTAAAACATGTTTCTGGCAACCAGTGAGCCATCACATCCGGCCTTTTTTTTGAGATGGTGTCTCCCTCTGTTGCCCAGGCTGGAGTGCAGTGGCACAATCTCAGCTCACTGCAACCTCCGCCTCCCGGGTTCAAGCTAGTCTCCTGCCTCAGTCTCCCAAGTAGCTGGAATTACAGGTGTCCACCACAACACCCGGCTAATTTTTGTACTTATATTAGAGACAGGGTTTCGCCATATTGGCCAGACTGGTCTCAAATTCCTGACCTCAAGTGACCCGCCTGCCTTGGCCTCCCAAAGGGCTGGGATCACAGGTGTGAGCCACGGCGCTCAGCCAGTTACACTTTAAAGATTGAGAAAGTCTTGACTTGTTTCATGCTGCTATAACAAAATACCCTGACACTGGGAAATCTATAAAGAACAGACATTTATCACAGTTCTGGAGGCTGGGGCATCCGGGATCAGGGCACCAGCATCTGATGAGAGCCTTCTTGCTGCGTTCTCATGTGGCAGAAGGCAGAAGGGCAAAAGGGGGAAAACTCTGTCTTCACACTGTCGAAGAGCAGAAGAGAGAGAACCACTTCTGCAAGCCCTTTTTAGAATCACATTCATCCATTCATGAGGGCAGAGCCCTCACGACCTAAGCACCTCCCATTTAGGCTTCACCCATCAACACTACTGCACTGGGATTAATTTTCCAACTCACGAATTTTGGCAGACACATTCACACCATAGCAAATGATCATGGAGGCACCATAGCAAATGATCAACACTAGTATGTGCCAGAACTTCCCAAAGGATTCGTTACAAATACAGGTTCTGGGGCCCGCCCCCGAAGGATTCCGATTTAGCGGAACCCCAAAACCTGCATCATTCATAAGCACCCCATGTGATTTTGGGTTGTGGTTGTTCACTGGATCACACTGAGAAATTTCATGAGTGTGACTTCACAGACCCAAGATTTGTGCTCAAGACTTTTGTCTTGCAAACCTTTTGTTAGTCTTGAAATATATTCAACAGCGATGGAGAAGGGAAGTGAGGAGATCCACAGGTTCCCTCTCCAGCATTAATAGTCCATGTCAACTAGTAAAGCTTTGCATACTGCCCTTGCACTCTTTGACCTGCTGCTGGTTCTTCCTGATTTCTGAGGACAGATGGAAATCCTGACAAATGTGGGAATCAGGACTGGAAACAGCAGGTAGGAAAATATGCATTCTCGATCACTACTTGTTTTCCGCAGCCCTTGGCCTTAGTGCTAGCTGTCTTGTTGCCGACGGGATGATATACCCAAGAGGTAGAAATGCTTGCCTGGCTTCTGACAAATTTTCAGCAACATGATAGAGATCAAAAGCTCTTCTCTACACTGATCAAGTGGTGAGTTCAGATTACACGTGGTTGCATTTTAATTCACTAAATTGAAAATTAAATTTTATCTTTTGAAAGATTTGTTCCCTTCAATGAGTCATTCTAAATGTAACCTGAAGGCCAACCGATACTTTCCTAATTTAGATTACTTAGAAGGTTTAGCTAATGTTGTTAATGTAATTACTTCTTTTGAGGCAGTTTTCTGTCCAGTTCAAGGAGAACTGAAGAAGAGTATATCTTTGGTTAATAAGGTGGGGCACAGTGGCTCATGCCTGTAATCCCAGCATTTTGGGAGGTTGAGGTGAGAGGATAGTTTGAGCTCAGAAGATCAAAACCAGCCTGAGCAACATAGTGAATTCTTGTCTCTAATTAAAAAAAATTTAGCCAGGCATGGTGTTGTGCACCTGTAGTCCCAGCATCTCAGGAGGCTGAGGCAGGAGAATTACTTGAGCTCAGGAGGTTGAGGCTGCAGTGAGCTGTGATCATGCTGCTGCACTCCAGCCTGGGCAACAGAGTGAGACTCTATGTCAAAAGAAAAAAGAAAAAAAATACCATTTTTTTTTAAATCAGCAAGATGTAATGTAAAAGAAACACACGAATAAACTTATTTTAGGAATCAAAGTGACTTCAAGTGGGAAGTCTCTAACCCTACCAGCAATGAGTCATGTGTGCCCTGTTTGTACAGATTATTTCTGCAAGGACATCTAAAATTAAAAACATTACCTGTGAATACAATACGATCCTTTTTCTTTTTTTACAATATGTTGCATATATATTTTAAGTGCTAAGACAAATACAAAGGTATATGCTAAGAAAAGTCAACTTTGCCAATACAAATAATATTTTTTATAGAATGCTAAAGCATAATCTGCAAGTTTACTTCTGTTATTCAGAGGAAGATTTTATATTTAAAAAAAAACATTTATTTTTCAAAATCATTCCAGAAAGCAATTCTAGATAACATCTCTAACCCTGTCAGGTGACCAACCATTCTGGATTTGCCTAAGGGTAAAGGGTTTCCCAGGATAAGGGCTTTCAGTGGTAAAACAAGGACAGACCCTGGTAAAATGAGCCAGTTGTTCACTCTACACCCAACTGGGGTGAGAGGGTGGATGGGTGCTAGGCTCCCAATTCTTTTGCCTGTGGGCATCGGTAGCTTTTCCAATGACTCATACCAGGGGCCTGCTGTGGAGAAAACATTGTTTGTAAGACAGACAAGGGCTTGTCCACACTGAGCTTCCAGCTTCCCTTCCACTGGGTGTGTCAGATTCAACACGTAAGCAAATAGGATGATTTCGGGTGGAGATAAATGGTGGGAAGAAAACCAAGCCTGATGATGTGACCAATTAACAGATGGGAGGGTGGGCATTGGTTCAGAGCAGGTGTCCAGAAAATACCCCACTGAGGAGTGGCCTTTGCCACTGTATAACAGGATGGGGACAGCCAGGAAAAGCAGAGCAGGAGAGCCAGCAGGAGCTAGGCCACCCAGGACCCCTGGGGCTTGGTGAAGAGTCTGGATTTTATTTTAGATACAACAGGAAACCATTGAGGGCTGCCAAGCAGGAGGGTGATCTGATGTGGTTTGTGTTTTAATATGCAGTGGTGACTGGTTTGCATTCCTCGTATGGCTTAATTGTATGGCTAAGATACACAGACAGTTTGAAGACATACTGTTGTACCTGAGCAAGCTAAGGAATGTGCCACACTCTGAGATTGAATTATCAGTCCTTTATGAAGCCAGTGACTGAGAGGTGGCTAACGCCCAAAATTCGCTTGGCCCCTAAGAAAAAGTTAGGTGGTTTTTTATACTCTAGTATAAAAGGGAGGCAGAACCTGGCTGAAGCAAATTTTTCACAAAAACAGAGTAAGCAGAAAGTTAAAATATCAACTAGTACATGAGAAATTAAACAGTGCCAGGTGTGAGGGGTAAAGCTGTCATGAGACATACAACTTACAGATAACGGGGGCTCTGGGCGCTCGACAGCACCTGCAGTCCCAGGCTCTGCTGGTACCACTTAACTCGGCCTCTTACCAACAAATGCATTCCTGGGTGCCCAAGGTCAGCCTGCCCCAGCTACATACTCTAGTTACATACGTAATGGTGGGAAAATAACTAAAATGAAGAAGCTAAGATGGAGTCTGTCCGGCTCAGAAAGCTAACATAAAGCCTGAACAGCTTGTCTGAGAAAGAGTAAGTTTTAGCTGGCAAAAAGCAGGTTATACAACACAACCTTTCCTGTGACATGCCCACAGGAACCCACAGAAAATGCATGCCCTTAAAAGTGAATGATACAGTCTTTGCTATAGGGACACAAAGAAAAGCCTACTCTTACCAAGAAGATATTTACAGCTCATGAGAAAGGGAAACCTAAGTGGTGTTTTTTGGATAGTTTGAGAAAAGCTTGCACAGAGGCAGGAGATATTAAACTACAGCAATCAACACTGTCATTCTAAAGCCTTATGTAAAACACATTTGGGACGAAATCTTATCTTTTTACCTCCTTATCCTCTGCAATTCTGATAACAGCCACGAGAGGGCTTGCTATTCCTATTGTTTATAAACAGTAGCTTAAGATGGACTTTGCTTTGCTTTTTTGCTGAGGGTTTGGAGGCAGCGGTGTTCTTATTTTATTTTACTTTATTTTGAGACAGGGTCTCACTCTGTCACCCACGCTGGAGTGCAGTGGTGCGATCTGGGCTCACTGCAACCGCCACGTCCTGGACTTAAGCAATCCTCCCACCTTAGCCTCCTGAGTAGCTAGAACCATGGCCACCATGGCCACCATGGCTGGGTAATTTTTTCCATTAAATTTTTTTTGTTTTTTTATAGAGACAGGGCTTCACAGTGTTGCCCAGGCTAGTCTTGAACTCCTGGATGCAAGCAATCCGCCCACTTCGGCCACCCAGAGTGCTGGGATTACAGGCTGAGCCACCAGGCCCAGCCTGCAGTGGTGTTCTAAGCGAATATTTAACAATATGCTCTGGAAGGAGTGGAGGAAGCCCTAGTAGCATTGGCCAATTTCTTTGGTGTAAATACTCTTCCAGTGTTAGATTTCAGGATACCAATGGTTTAGTAACAGGCTCACAGGATTTATAATAATTTAACCATGGGGGAAAACAGGTCTCCCTTTGCCAACTCCATCATGTCACTGGTTGTAGGGTGTGGGGAGTGAAATGGTGGCGAGAGATGAAAATAATCGAATGTTCTCAGGGAACAGTCATGAGTAGCAACAGATAACTAGAACAGCATTATCCTGAATGTGGGCTCGTCTCATTAGTAACTTTCAAACTAACAAATAAAATATTTTAAAAAATAGCTAACAGGAAGCAGGAAAAGTAGAAAAATAAGAGGATACCTTCCTTTAATCCAGTTTGAAAGATACTCAGAAGAATATTATATATTCTTCCTGGGAATAAGTACTTATACTATTAAAATCCTTGAATCATGTGCACTTAATATCAATTTCTAATGAGGTAGGACATTGTTTTAACTTGTCACGATTAGACTTATTTTATATTTTGTGTTACTGGCTCAGTAAGCAGTTGAATCTACACAAGAAATTCAGAGAATGGAATGTCTACTTATTTTGGTATATTAAATATTTTTGTTTTTCAGTATAAATATGAAGTCTTCAGTATGCTGGATAAGAAGGAAAATATTTCAATTATTTGATTTTCTAATGATTTGACCCTGTAAACCAGGTATATGTGAAACTTGAAAAATTAAAATTAAAAATTAAGAAACAAATATTGGGTCCAAAGTAAAAAGAAGGTATTAATTTTATTACTCACAAACCAACATACTGAGAAGTGACAAAATCCCCCCCCCCAAAAAAAACAAAACCATAATTAAAAAGTCAAAAAACAATAAACATTGGCCTGGATGTGGTGAAATGAGAACACTTACACTGTTGGTGGGAATGTAAATTAGTACAACCACTATGGAAAACAGTGTGGAGATTCCTTAAGGAACTGAAAATAGATCTACCATTCGATCCAGCAATCTCATTACTGGGTATCTAACCAAAGGAAAAGAAGTCATTATATGAAAAAGACACATATACATGCATGGTTATAGCTGCACAATTTGCAACTGCAAATATATGGAACCAACCTTAGTGCCAATCAACCAACCAGTGAATAAATAAAATGTGTTATATCTACATCATATGTAGTAGTTGAGTAGTAATACTACTCAACCATAAAAAGGAATGACATTGTGTCTTTTGCAGTAACTTGGATGGACTGGAGGCCATTATTCTATGTGAAATAACTCAGGAATGGAAAATCAAATACCATATGTTCTCACTTACAAGTGGGAGCTAAGCTACGAGGATGCAAAGACATACAGAATGATATAATGGATTTTGAGGACTTGGGAGAGGGAGCTTGGGAGGGTGGAGAGGGATAAAAGGCTACATATTGGGTACATTGTACACTGCCTAGGTGATAGGCACACTGAAATCTCAGAATTCACCACTAAAGCACTCATTCGTGTCACCAATAACCACTTCTACTCCCAAAACTATTAAACAAAATAATAATTTAAAAAAGAAAGTAGATCTTATGTGTTCTCACCACATATAATGGTAACCTGTGATGTGATGGATGTGTTAATTAGCTTGATTGTGGTAATCATTTCACAATGTATTCATCAAAACACGACACTGTAGCTGGGCACTGTGGTTCACACCTGTAATCCAAGGACTTTGGGAGGCTGAGGCAGGTGGATCACTTGAGCTCAGGATTTTGAGACCAGCATGGGCAACATGGCAAAACCCTGTCTCTACAAAAAAATACAAAAATTATCCAGATGTGGTGTTGCGCACTGGTAATCACAGCGGGCTGAGGCTAGAGGATCGCTTGAGCCAGAGAGGTCCGGGTTACAATGAGCTGTAACTGCACCACTGAACTCTAGTTTTTGCAATAGAGTGAGACTGTGTCTCAAAGCAAGCGAACAAACAAAAAGGTTGACCCAGTACTCCTGAAATATATACACCTTTTTATCAATTACACCTCAGTAAAGCTGGAAAAAAATAGCCTTTGATAGTAAAAGTCAGTTCATTGTGGCATCTAATGAGTTTGACCCAGTAAAATAGAAGGGTAGAACAAACGAAGATGCTGGAGTGGGTTTAACATGGAATGAATGATCCAGGGCACAGATTTCCAAGGCAGGAGGTGTGGTACCCAGAGCAGCAGCATCTGGGAAATTGTTGGGCGTGCAGATTCTCAGGACAATCAGAAACTCCAGGGTGGTGCCGGGCAGTGTGTGTCTTTAACAAGCCCTCCTGGTGATTTTAAGAATCAGGCTCCTGGAATTTCTTTTCTTATGAGCTGCAACTTTTATCCTGCCCTTGTCTATACTGGTGTTAAGACCCAGATATTATGTTTTGAAAGGGAGCTGCTGCTTCTATCTATTCTATCTTTTATAAAATTGTATTATGCAATACATTTTAGATGTAAAAGGTGCTATTCAAAGTACATATAAAATCAAAAGAAGAATAAAGTCAACACTTATGCCCCTAGCAGTTTAGGAACTAGAATGTTACTAGTATCTTAGAACATTCTGTTGCATTTTGAAGCAACTGTTTTTTTTTTTTTTTTTTTAAGGTAGAAGGCATTGGGAAGTGAGTTATTATTTTTATAAAATCTCTCTCTCTCTCTTTTTTTTTTTACTACTTCAGAGTCCACACAGTATTAGTTAGACTTAAACTATCTCAAGGTTTGAGCATGGTTTTAATTTAATGCATAACTTCCAGTTTTGTTTTCATTTATAGTGTACTCATCCTCATTAATGTTCTATGTAAGTCAGCCCTTCTTAAAAAATGGTTTGTTTCTGTAAACTTCAGAGTCCACATTATTGGTTAGTTTCAAGGTTGAAACATTTTAGTTTTAATTATTCACAGCTTCTGATTTTTGTTGCAATTCATAATGTCCTTGTTAAAATTCTATGGTTTAGCCTTTTGTTTTGGTAAAACTGTCTAGTGTTCGGGAAAAGACTGATTAAACTAGCTATACAGGCATTAAAAGTTAATGCCTTTGTTTCATTTTTACCCACATATCAGTAGTTACCATGGTTACTGAGAAGGGTTCAGGTAGTGCAAACTTGCAGATGTGCTAATATATTTTCCTGGTCCAATCTCTCAGTTGCTACAAAATTACAGTAGCTAGTTTCTAGGGCTAGCATTTTTTTCTATCCTAGGTTAATTTGGGGACCTTGTAATCTCTTATTTCACACCCTTAATTCAACCAACTCACTTGCACAAAAGGACTGTTAGATATGCAGTGAGGTAGACCGTAGTAACCAACCCAGAGAATAATTTACAAGAATGACAATCCTTCTTTCCTGTCTATGTATTTATTTATATTTCATCAATAATCGTCTCATTTCATAGGTGAGATAGTACTACATTCTTCAAGTCCTGATATCATTGGGGATGTCTGAATTACTTTGGTTGCAAGCAACAGAAACCAACTGGAGAAGGAGGTGTTTTGTGGAACCTGGGACAAGGATGCAGCTGGAACAAAGGACTTGAATGCTTCAGAACTTTATCTTCTCTTGGTTGTTCCCTGTGATTTTTTTTAATGTGATAAAATTTATATAGCATGAAATTTAGCATTATAACCATTGTCAGCATACAGTTTAGTGGCATTAGGTGCATTCACATTGACCTGCAACCATCATCACTATCCATCTCCAGTACTTAGTCATCTTCCAAAGCTAAGTCTCCTTAGCCATTAAGCAACGACTCCTCATTCCTCCCTTCCCCCAGCTCATTGCAACCACCATTTTACTTTCTGTCTGTATGAATTTCACTATCCCAAGTATCTCATGTATGTGGATTCATTTGTCATTTTGTACTGGCTCATTTCACTTGGCATAATGTCTTCAAGATTCATCCATGTGGTAGTATGTGTCATAATTTCCTTCTTTTCTTTTCTTTTTAAGAAAGGGGTCTCAGTCTGTCACTCAGGCTGGAGTCCGGTGGTACGATCCCAGCTCACTACAACCTCCACCTCCCAGATTCAAATGCTCCTCCTACCTCAGCTTCCTGAGTAGCTGGTATTACAGGTGTGCACCACCACGCCCAGGTAATTTTTGTATTTTGGGTAGAGATAGGGTTTCACCACATTGCTCAGGCTGGTGTCAAACTCCTGGGCTCAAGTGATCCGCCCACCATGGCCTCCCAAAATGCTGGGATTACAGGCGTGAGCCACTATGCCCGACCTCCTTCATTTTAAAGACTGAATCATATTCTATTTTATGGATATACCACATGGTCTTCATTTGTTCTTCCATCAATGGGTATGTGAGGTACTTTCATGGTAAATAATGTTACTATAAACATGAATATATAAATATCTCTTAGAGTCGCTGCTTTCAATTCTGTAAATCAAAAATAAAATTCTAAGCCCCCACTCGAATGGTTGCCCTCTTGGCCAAGGGGTTCCCAAAAAAACCTGAAAAACTAGTCCAGGCCATGATCGGAAGAGAAGGTCAGACATGCCTCATTACACCCTTTTCCCTTTGGAATTTAAACACAACTGACTGGTGTTACTGCTGAAAGAGAGATCCTAAGACTGACAGAACAGACTCTTTGTAGCAATAAGATATGAAATTCCAACCTGATTCTGGTATAGCATCACATGACAGATAATAGGCCCTAAAGGAAATCAAAGTATTTTACCCCAAAATATATATTTTTTGACATATTTTGAAATGGCCCTGAAAGGCGTCTTTTGTGGGGGAAATTTGCATTCTGTGAAGAACCTCTTTTCTAAGTCTTTTCCAGAGAGTCTGACACCTTTCAAGGTCCAATAATAAGAGACATTTACTATTTATTCTCTCTGAAGCCTGCTTCCTGGAGGCTTCATTTACATAACAAGTACCTTGGCTTCCACAACTCCCTTTATCTTAAACTTCATGCATTTCTTTATGCTAACTTTACTTCTTTAAGCAAAATTTAACTTTTCAACCAATTGCCAATCAGAAAATCTTTGAATCCATGTATAACCTGGAATCCCCACCTTCCCCCACCCCAGTTTGAGATGTCCAGCATTTCTGGGCTGAACCAATGTATACTTTATATGTATTTATTGATGTCTGTCTTATGTCTTACTAAAATATACCAAATCAAGCTGTAAGCCAACCATCTTGGGCACATGTTCTCAGGACCTCCTGAAAATTGTGTCATGGGCCATGGTCCTTAACCTTGGCAAGAACAAACTTTTAAATTGATTGAGACCCATCTCAGATGCTTTTGGGTTTACACTTCTTTTGGGTACACTCCCAGGAGTGAAATTGCTAGATCATGTAGTGATTTTATGTTTATTTTTTTTTTGAGGAAATGCCATGCCATTTTCCACAGTGCCTGCCCTATAGTAGGAAAAGCCACACGACAGACCTCTTGAATGCGAACTGGGAAGGAAGGGGTGATTTATTCAGCCAGGAGCAGCGTGGCATAGTTGCCTAACAGCTGAGCTCACCTAACAAAGAAAGTCCCTGCCCTTTTAAAGACTTACAACTCTAGAAATTACATGTGAAAGAGTCTTGGGCTTCCAACTCTATGTGAAAGGGTCTTGGGCTTACAACTCTAGAAATTACATGTGGAAGAGTCTTGGGCTTACAACTCTATATGAAAGGGTCTTGGGCTTACATTTGTAGAAATTACATGTGAAAGGGTCTTGACCCATGAAGTAGGCATGGGGTGGGGGTTTGATCCTGTTCTTTACGACCTGTATCTTGTGCTGACCTCCTGTCTCATCTGATGACTTGGCATGCCTTAGCCATCTGGGTATGCAGCCTAGTGGGTCTCAGCCTTATTTTACCCAACCCCCCCCAATTCAAGATGAGTTGCTCTGTTTTTTTTCTTTTTTTTTTTCTTTCGGAGTTGCTCTGGTTTAAACGCCTCTGACAGAACTGCCAGCTAAGTAAGAACTGTGGCTTTTATTCTGAGAATGGAAGCCATTGGAAAGTTCTGAAGAGAGAAGTGAAATCATCTTATTTATAATTTTAAAAGATTATCTGGTTCTTATGTTGTCAAGAGGTTGGAGAGAGGAAAGACTAGAAGCAGGATTCCTAATTAGAAGACTACTAAAATAGGCCAGGAGAGGAGATGGTGGATTAGACCTGAAGTATTGGAGGTAGTAAGAAGTTCCTTTGCCCATGTCTTATTTACCTATTTTATTGTTTTAGTTCAATTTTTTCTTTTTCTTTCTTTTTTTTTTTTTTTTTTTTTTTTTTTAGTGACAGGGTCTCAGTCTGTTGCCCAGGCTAGAGTGCAGTGGGGCAATCATGGCTTACTGCAGCCTCGACCTCCCAGGCTCAAGTAATCTTCCTGCTCGGCCTCCCAATTGGCTGGGACCACAAATGTGCACCACGAGCCCTGGCTAATTTTTTTTATTTTGTATAGAGACAGTGTCTCCCTATGTTTGCCAGGCTGGTCTCAAACTCCTGTTTTGCCCATGGTTTAACTGTGTTGTCTGTTCTTTTTGTTATTGTTGTTGAGCTATAGGAGTTCCTTATGTATTCTGGATATTAATCCATTACCAGATATATGATTTTCAAATACTTTTTCCCATTCTGCAAGTTGCAGTTGGCTCTTCACTCTGTTGATCATGTTCTTTGATTTAGCATAAAAGTTTTTAATTTTTATGAAGTTCAATGTATTTTTTTTCTTTTGTTGTCTGTGCTTTTGGTGTTCTAGCCAAGAAAGCGTTGTCAAATCCAGTGTCATAAAACCTTCCCCCTATGCCTTCTTCTAAGAGTTTCTTAGTTCTACTCGTATGTGTAGGTTTCCAATAGATGTTGAGTGAGTAGAAGGTAGGGGAAAGGTCCAACTTCATTCTTTTGCATGTGGATATTAAGTATTTCCAACACAATTTGTTGAAAAGACTATTCTTTTCCTGTAATTCTTGCCTTTTATGAAGACAAGCTTCCTCTGAATCTCGGGTTCACATGATATATAACACAGCTCCTAACGGTATATATTATCCACTCAGTCTATTGGATAGAGACTACCATTCTTTCTTGTTCCTGTTCCAAATGTTGCTATTCTCATGGATCACTTATTGACTTAGTATCCAGAGGGTTGAGGCCGCTTGACTGCTGAAGACTCCTTGCTAAAATCATTGATTCAGCAAATATTTATGAAGCATTTCCAGGTACCTCGCAGTGTTTCAAGTATAGAGATACAGCAGTGACAAAGCAATGTCCTTGCCCCCAGGGAGCTTTCATTTTAATAGTTATGGGAATAGAGAAGAAGAAAGGGTAGCTTCAGAGAGAGGGCTGGAAAGACTATCCAAGAGATGCCCACTACAATAAATAAACAGCTATCTATTTAATATAACAAATAATAATAAATATAAATAATAAAAATAAATATATTTAATAGTAATATATTGTTTAATACAATATGCCACTTCTATATGTGCCAAGAAACTATTGTATTATGATTATGAATTCCTTTTATTTTTTTATTTTAAAAAATAGAGATGGGGTCTCCTTATGTTGTCCATGCTGGCCTCTTACTCTTAGATTCAAATGATCCTCCTACTTCAGTCTCCCAGTCACTGGGATTACAGACGTGCACCACACTGCACCTGGCTTGTGAATTTCTTTTAAAAAGAGCATTTATTTGACAGATAAATTAACCCACATTATTTTTTAGGTTACATAAACACCACTTCCAAATGAGAAGAACAACTTTTATAAGGAAAGATAAAAGATATTTTAAGAAAGGTAAGGCAAAATAATTGGGTACTACAAAGCTATTAACTTTGAAAGAAATTAATTTTAGCTGGACTAAAGTCACAAAGCTGAATGTGTTTCAGTAGTCTTTCCATGATTAGTGGGGCTGCGGAGGGCAGGGAAGAGTAGGAGTACATGCCTGTCTGAGAATACTTGAGCAGAAAGAAGCCTGGAGACTTGAAAGCAGGCCATGTGTTTGGGGTGCTTGTGTGTAGTGTGCACACATTCTTCTGAGATGTCCTTGAAGGAGCTTCAGGATAGCTTAATAGGTAATCCCAGAGAGCTCTGCTTTTCTTGCAGAAGTGGTGGTGCTCTCATGAGTATGAGGTATTTTGCAGGAATGGTAACATATTAGAGGGTGCAGTCTCATAGATCCAGCATGAGGGCTGAAAGGATGCGCTTCAAATTAAGACCTGTGTGGAAATTTGCTTCCACCACTGTATGTAACATTAGGAAAGGTATTTAATTTTTCTGAGTCTTAGTTTTCTCATCTGTGCAATGAATGTTAGAATCAGTCTCTTAAATTTTCAGAGAAGTGTTTTTTCCCTTTAACAATGCCATTTATTTTACTCCAAAATATAGAATTGGGCAGAGCTTGGGCCATCTCTATTTCATGCAATGTCACCAATGTCACCTGGGAAGAATGGCTGGGATGCATGCATTTGGAGGGCTCTGATGCTGGCTGTTGGCTGGTAGCTTGTCTGGGGCTTTGGTTCCTCTCCATGCGGGCCTCCACAGACCTGCTTGGGCTTCTGTATGTCATGGTGGCTAGCTTCTAAGAGCAAGTGTCCCAAGCAAAGGGAAGTTTGTCTTTTTCTCTCTGATTCCTCTCATTCTAGGTCAACCTTTCTCTGTTGTCTTCTAATCCTGAAGACACAATCTATACAATTATTTGAGCTCCTAGTCATTTTTTAGCTTTCAGGAACGCATACCTCCCCGTTCTGAGGCCTAAACTGGCATCATCATGTTCTTAGCTTTCTGCTCTGGTGTCTTTCCTGATTCCCTCAGCCCAATTCTTGCTATTTATCTTTGCCTTGTCCCCAGTGTCAGCTCTCACAAGTCAGATGTTAGTTTGATTCCCTCACTCATGATTCACCCATGGAACTGATCTGGTTTAATCTATGGCTTGATTCAATGTGCTCTTCCTTCCAGCTAGCACCATTTCTGCTAGATCTCTGCTTCCGTCTTGCATCTCTTGTATAGGTATAGGTTTTCATAACAACAAAAAACAGTGGGACACTTACAGTAACAGTAGCAGAAGAGGCAATGGTTTGGAATCCCAGTTCTGGGGTTTAGTCATCAATGTGTTGGACAAGCCATTTACCCTCTCTGAATCTCAGTTTTCTTGTTTTAATATGGGGATGACACCAATAACATGTTTGCTGTGCAATTGTGAAGAATAAATGAGATAATTTATCCAAGGAGCATAGTGACAGGTCAGTGCGTGTCAGTGTCCTCCTCCTTGCTCTTTCCTTCTGGCACTTGGAAGACCCAAGTACAGCCTGCTGGGTCTTAGTGCTCAGCTTAATGCGGAATATTGGACTCTTCAATACTCCGCATTAAGCTGCTGGGTTGGGACAAAGGTGGAAGGGTTGGAAAGGCTTGGTCAGGACAAAGAGCAGGGATGCAGAAGTGCCACCCTAGCAGAGCAGGTGGGGTGTGGCTTTGGGTCCGATGATCATGTAGGACTTCCAGCCAGGGAAGATGCTGAAGACCCAGGAGTGGATGAGGCTATGACGGCACTGAGGCTGGGCTCCTGAAAAGCAGGACGTGGGGCAGAGCCCCTGATTGTGGCTGATGAGGAGCCGGGTTTTTCTTTCATAGCCAAGAGACCTGGAGGATCAGGCCTCATGATTCTCCATGTTGCTTACTAGGATAGGAGTGCATGGCTGGTTCTTCCTTTAGATTATCAGGGACAGAAAATTTGTTAGAACAGATTGTAAGAGTGATTCTGGGTGTGTGGGAAATTTTAAGTTTTCCAGTCTGCTGAACTTGAAGGAAGGGCTGAGGGAGGAAATGGTTTGTAAGACAAAGAGAAATGAAGACAGGGATGGTCCTCAGGGTCAGTTACATCCTTATTTTAAAGACTTAAAATAATTTTTAATACATCTCATGATAAGACACAGAAAATAAAGGTAAGCAAAAATATAAAATAAATAATACCTGTATTTAAATGTTGTCTTATACCTTCCTATCCTTCCATCTGCATACACACTGCATACACACTATGCAAACATCACACACACACAATGCAACACACACATACACCACACATGTACCATGCAGCACACACAACACAACACAACCCACACACACCACATACACCACACACCACAACAGCATGCACACACCACACACACACTGCATACACACACCACATACTCCCTACCACAAACTTATACCACAACACACCACACACTACACATATACATGCACACTGCACACATATACACACCATGCACACACATGCACACACACATTAAATCAAAATGAGAGTATATCAAGCCTAGAATTTTATAAACGGTATGTTTTCAATTTATACTGAAACTGCACCAAAACTACTGAAAAGTAACAGCTTTATTTATTTGTTTATTTATTTTGAGACTAATCAACTTTCTGTCTCTAAGGATTTGCCTGTTCTGGACAGTTCACATAAATGGAATCATATAAAATATGTGGGGGGCTTGTATTTGGCTTGTTTCACTTAGCATGTTTTCAAGTTTCATCCGTCAGTACTTTTCTTTTATGGCTGACCACTATTCCATTGCGGGGATATACTTTATTTTATCTATTCATCAGTTGATGAATAGATTTGGTTTGATTTTCCTTTTTGGCTACTATAAGTGATTCTATTGCAAACATTGTGGATATGTTTCTGTGTGAACGTATATTTTCAATTTTCTTGGCTATGTAACAAGGAGGGGTATTGCCGGGTCCTATGGTGACTCCATGTTTAAGTTTTGAGGAATTTTCATGCAGTTGCTTAAAGAAGCAGCACCATTTTACATTCCCACCAGCAATGCGTGAGGATTCCAGCTCCTCCGTATCATGGTCAACACTTCTTATTATTTGACTTTTTGATTACAGCTATCCTAGTGGGTATGAAGTAGTATCTCATTTTTGTTTTGATTTGCATTTTACTAATTACTCTATGTTCTTTGGAGAAATGTCTATTCTAATCCCTTTCCCATTAAGTTATTTGTGTGTTTCTTTTTCTTTCTTTTTTTTTTTTTTTTTTGAGACAAAGTCTCTGTCACCCAGGCTGGAGCGCAGTGGTGGGATCATAGCTGACTACAGCCTTGAACTACTGGGTTCAAGTGATCCTTCTGCCTCAGCCTCCCAAAAAGTTGGGGCTGAAGGTGCATGCCACCCCCTAATTTTTAAAAAATTACATTTTGGCTGAGTATGGTGGCTCAGGCCTATAATCTTAGCACTTTGGAAGGTCAAAGTGGGAGGATTGCATGAGCCCAGGAGTTGGAGACCAGCCCTGGCAACATAGTGAGTCCCTGTCTCCACAAAAAGTAAAAAAAAATTAGCCAAGCACGGTGGTGTGTGCCTGTAGTCACAGCTAATCAGAAGGCTGAGATGGGAGGATCACTTGAGCCTGGGAGGTTGAGGCTTCAGTGAGCCATGGTCAACCCACTCACTCCAGCCTGGGTGACAGAGCAAGACTCCGTCTCAAAATAAAAATAAAGATAAAAATAAATAAATTTTAAAAATAAAATAATTTTTGTAGAGACAAAGTCTCACTATGTTGCCCAGTCTGGTCTCAAACTCCTGGCTACAAGCAGTCCTCCCATCTCGGCCTCACAAAGCACTGGATGTGAACCACTGCACCTCGGTAAGAGTTCTTTATGTATTCCGGATACTAGACCTTTACAGGATATATGATTTGGAAATATTTTCTTACATTCTATGAGTTCTCTTTTTTACTTTTTTGATAATGTTCTTTGAAATAAAAATGTTTTTAATTTTGTAGACAACCAATTTGTCTTTTCCCCCCCTTTTGTTGTTTGTACTTTGGGGATCATATCGAAGACATGTTACCCAATCTAATGTCGCAAAGATTAATGCCTATTTTTTCCTTCCTCAAGTTCTATAGGGTTAGGTCCTACATCCAGCTCTTTAATACATTTTGAGCTAATTTTTGTATATGGTATGAGGACACTAACTTCATTCTCTTACATGTGGATATCCAGTTGTCCCAGCACCATTTGTTGCTCTTGCTGCCATTGAATTGTCTTGGTACACCTGGTGAAAGTCAATTGACCATGGATATGAGTTTGTTTCTGGATTCTCAATACTATTTCATCATTTCACTGATCTCTATGTCTACCCTTATTCTATTGTCACACAGTCTTAATTACTGTAACTTTGTAGTAAGTTTTGAAATCAGGAGTGAGTCCTCCAACTTGTTCTTCTTTTTCAAGATTATTTTGACATTCTGAGTTCTTTGCATTTCCATATGAATTTTAGAATCAGCTTATCAATTTCTGCAATAAACTCTTTTTGGTGCAGCTGGAGTTTAGGTAGGGATTATGTTGAATCTGAAGACGTATTTGGTAAGTTTTGCCATCTTCACAATATTAAGTATTTCGATCCGTGAACACAGGGTGTCTTCCTACATTTAGGTCTTTAATTTTTATCGATGGTGCTTGGTAGCTTTCAGTGTATAAGTCTTGAATTTCTTTGGTTAAATGCATTCGTAAGTATTTTATTCTTTTGATGTTATTGTAAATGGAATGGTTTTCTTGATGTGATTTTTGTGTCTTCATTTCTTGACTTTTTCAGCTTCTAGGGCCACCCGCAGTCCTTGGTTTATGGCCCCTTCCTCCGTCCTCAAAACCAGCAATAGCAGATCCTTGATCTCACATCCCCTGCTCCTTCTTCCATCCTCGGATTCCTCTCTCTCAGCCAGAAACCTTCGCTTCTGTTAGGACTCAAGAGGATTAAACTCACCTGGATAGTCCAGGAAACTCTCCATATCTCAAAGTCTGCACCCTTCAACACCTTAATTTGCCATGTAAGGTAACATATTTACAGCTTCTGGGGATAGGTGTGGACATCTTTAGGGGGCTGTTTTTCAGCTGACTATGGAGAGTAAGGGGGTAGGAGAGGTGTAGGGGAAGCACTCCGCGTCCCTGGATGTTCCGAATCCAGTCCAGCCTAGTACAGGGTGAGAAATCAGTCCAAGACACTAAATTCATTCTTTCCCTTTACTGATTGTAAGATGATAGTACAATTAAGCATGGGTGGGAGAACTAAAAGGACTCATGGCTGGGAGAATTAAAAGGACTAAGTCTTAGAAGGCATCTGGCTGGCATAGGTCAGCCAATACACTCTGTGAAGGCTTCTGGTACCTGCAGGATTAACACTAGGGAGAGCTCTGAAAATTACAAACACCAGGCAAACCCAAGTTATTATAGTGAACTTGGACTGGCTTAATTTGTAGGCAAGGATCCTGATTTAGGATTTTCAAAAGAATATTTGTTTTAAAAGCAATTTCATTGCACTTTTCAAATGCAGTAAGTTAAAAAAGATGCAGTGAATAATGTTACTTTAGAAAACTCACTAAAGCTATGTTAAAGTAACGGATTTCAGTTTTTAGAGCCAGTCTGTTACCTCTGCAGGTGGCATTGTTTCAGGAGGTAGAAGCCACATGGAGGCTTGGAGCTGTGCCACATTCTTAATTGGACACCTTGTTGAATGGTAATTGAAAAATGTCTTCACGCCCTGTTGGGTGCCTCCTGGAGGCTCCTCTGTAGTGGGTAGGGATAGCTTTGATGGTGGAGGCACTTGCCAGCAGAATCTCGGCCATGCATTGTCCACGTGGCCAGGTGGTTGCCTCTTCTCTGTGGAGCCAGCTGCTCTTGTCTGTAACCACTCAGCACAAGAGAAGAATGGAAGAGAAAGGAGGTGTTCAGCACCCGGTGCATGGCTGCTGTGATCTCCCTTCCTCCTTCCCCGATTCTTCCCCAGATGGCCTGTTACGGCAATGTGTAGCCACTGACTAGGTGTAGAAATTACATATTTTTTCCTTTGAGATTTAAAAAGGAACACACACATGCACAGGGACACACTTGCAGACACACATGTATGCACATACACCTGCACACATACATACACATGTACACACATATGCATGTGGACATGCACACACACACACGTGTACACACACCTGATCACTCATCCATATGCTCACGCATGCACACTCACGTACACATATGCACGCTTACATGCTCACATTACAGCAATACCAGGTCTGAGGCCCAGAGATTCTTATCTAATTGGTTGGAGTGGGTCCTGGGTATTATTATTTTTAAAAACTGGGCTGGGTGTGGTGGCTCATGCCTGTAATCACACTTTGGGAGGCCAAGGCAGTTGGATCACAAGGTCAGGAGTTTGAGACCAGCCTGGCCAACATAGTGAAACCCTGTCTATATTAAAAATACAAAAATTAGCCAGGCGTGGTGGCGTGTACCTATAGTCCCAGCTACTCGGGAGGCTGAGGCAGGAGAATTGCTTGAATCCGGGAGGTGGAGGTTGCAGTGATCCAAGATCACACCACTGTACTCCAGCCTGGGCAACAGACCAAGACTTCATCTCTGAAAAAACAAAACAAAACAAAACTGAACACACACGCACACACACACACACACTCCTCAAAACCGTGGACATAAAGTTGTGGTAGTTACTCTGTTATACACAGAACGACATTTCACATTGCTCACAGATGCTTTTCAGAATTGATTGACAGGGAAGGCTTCTACCAGCTCTGGAAACCAGAACGTCTGTTTGTTTTCAGTGGTGGAGGCCTCCCAGGAGCCCACCTGACTATGTGTGCACCACGATTTTTGGTGAATGGAGTTGGTAATGACAGAACTTACTACAGCTTGGACCGCAGCTGGCGGTGCCTGCATGGTCCCTCTCTGTCGCCGTGGCTGCCCTCTGGTGGGCTCACTGGGAAGAACTGCGGGTGGGAGGCAGGTGAGGGATCAGGCTGCCTCAGGCAGGCAGGGACTCTCTGTTGGTGGCCACTACTCCCGCCAGGGTGGCTTCTCTGCAAGACCCTCCTCTCTCACTGTAGGGCTCAGGGTGTGACCAGCCCTGGGGGGGGGGTTTGCACCAGCCCTTACGGTTGACAGGTCATATTTTTGCATGATCTCCTTATTAAACTCTCTTCCACTTACTCTAGTGGAGGAGGACTTGTCCACTTTCTGCTGGGACGCTGACTCGAATGAGGGATTGGTGTGAAGTGTGTGGTTGGCTTCGTCTCTGAGGTACACTGTGGGCTGTGTGTCCCAGGGGACTCTGCAGGCAGGCTGAGAGGGACAGGCGCAGCACTGCGCTGGGCTGTGGTAGGGAGTTGGCAGTCAGCGTGATGATCTTGGATGGAAAATTAAAGTAGGTGGGGGCGCGTTCTGAAATACAGGATGGCACTAAAAACATGGTGCAGCCGGAGGAAAAAGCCCAGAACCACTTACATGCACTTAACACCACACACTCACACACCACACTCAACACGCCACACTCACCACATATACACATGCTCACACACGCCACACTCACACATGCCACACACACACATGCCACACTCATCACATACACATACCGCACACACCAGTCACGCCACACTCACCACATGTACATACATGCCACACTCACACACCATACTCACACATGCCACACACACCACATACATACACCACACACAGCACACACACATGCCA